>NW_006922159.1:1128802-1206848 GCF_000298275.1 Orycteropus afer afer
AACAGCTCGCCTCCCACTTCCTCCCCATAGTCACCTCTTCCCTGTGTCCATCCCTCCATGCACTCCTGCCCCCTGAGCTGTCTCCCTGTGCATAAGCAGTCCTTCTTTCTCCCATGATTGTTCTCTCCAAAGAGTGTATCTACCTCAGGTACATGTTCAACTCTTATGCTTGTCTTTTGTTTGGCTGGAAGCTACAGGTGTGGGTTCAATTCAAGACCTGAAGGGCAGCTAGGGGCCATAGTCCCAGTGATTCCATCTTAGTTAGTTTTTTAAAGTAGATTGGCAGGCCTTTCTTTCTAGTCTGCTTTAGTCTGTAAGCTGTGCTGAAACCTGTTCAGCATTGTAGCACCATGCAAGCCTCCACTGACAGATGGGTGGTGGCTACCCAGGAGGTACATTGGTCTAGCATCGAACCTCTGAACCACCACTGCTCACTTAAAAACCCTACTAGGCTGTGAGTTAAAGACAGTGCTCCACAGCACTCTGTATCATATTTACTAAATGTTCAGTAGATACATATTTATTGAACTCTTTTATGCTCTGGCGATATCTTTATACTCCAGTGAGATGTGCTGATAAAGGGTTTGGTGATTCCCTGGTTCTTCTTCAGAGTAGGAAATTCCTATAGGTGAGGACCCACTTTGGAAAGCCTGGAGCTGCTCATTTGCACATATCTACATAGATTTGCATGTGCCTGCTCACAGATACTTTTATGCTGGATTTAGGTTTTTCCAAATCAGTTGCCGATTTTCAAAGGCATAAAGAGAGGATTGGTCTCTACTCATTCCTGCCTACCTTTCATCTGCATCTTCCAAAGATACAAAAATGATTTCTGCAGCTTTGTGATATAAAGTGGTTGCATAGTGTAGCAGATACAAACACTTCTTTGCCTGTGGATGTGTTTCCTATCTTAGTTTCTATTACAATAGTTAGTTCCACTCTCTAGACTCTTGAGTGGGGCAGGAAGATATGAAGGCAAAGAAACCCTTGAGCTAAACAACTCTGTTGCTCCAATGGCTTAGAAGTCTTCCGGATTCATGCACTGTCCCTGGACAGAGAAGTTAGAGGTAGTTGTCACAATCAAAGACCCCCTTCCCACTGCTTCCTGTCCCAGGGTTAGGGATGCTATGACTACCTTTGTCTGCTCCCCCTCCTCCAGGATTAAATAAAAATACCCTCCCTTCCCCCAGATCCCAGCCCCTCGGTTGGCCCGCCAGGCAAATATTTCATAATGTGGGCTCATCCAATTGGGCATGAAGCCAGAGCCAGGCGCCTCAGGTTGCGTCTGAGCTCCAATAAGGCGGGACAGCTTGGGTGGGACTAGAGGGCTCTCCCTCTCCACATGGGAAGCAGCGGCATTACTCAGGTGGATGACATCAAGGCAAGAGTTGCCACTATTTCAGGGCTGGGGAAAAGGGACCTGGCTGATGGCTGGAGGCAGCCCAGTGATGAAGGGGTTAAGGCTAGTCAGCATGTGTGGCTGTTAATGATTGCTACCCACCAGGGACCTGGTGAGTATTAAAGGAAAATCTTTTCCCTATTCCTGAGTGTGAAAGGAGTCAGGGCTACAGGAAGCAGAAGGGAAGGCAAAGAAGAGCCCGTGAGTGAGTAGTCATCTGTCTGGTGGGTGTTTGTCTGGGTGGCTTGGGAACAGGTAAGGAAATACTAGATATGCCCACTCTGTCAGCTGTAGCAGGCTTTTGTTATAACCAGATACAAATTCTCAGCTTTGGGGCCAGATTTTGGTATCACTGCTATAATGCAAAGAAATCTTCAGAATTGTTTTAGTTCAAGGGGGAAACCCCTTAGTGCAGGAACTGGAGATACCAACCATTGTCTGTCCTGATGCTGAGACAATGGTTTGTGTGGCCACCGTGCACACAAAGCTTCAGCCGGCTCTTCCTGCCTTTCCCCGAGCCATTGTCTCCAGAGAAGGGCTCAGTAGCTCTGGGCAGAAGGGGCATCAGCCTGTCCTGGGGGCCAATTTCCTGCAGCCTGGCCACACAAGGAAGATGGAGAGGAGAAAACGCTCTTGCCTTTTATCCTTTTTACTTAAGTCAGAGGGAGGTGGAGAGATGGGTAAGATGGAGCAGGGTGGGGGTGCAGAGAGTTGTGGGGGGAACTCATTAAGAAGATAAACTTATCACTTGGGAGCAAAGCTGAGACCCAGGAAGAGAGAGGACCGATCTTTTGAGTTTAGAATTCTCTTCTGTTGTCCCTGCTCTATTACCTTCCCCTGCAGGTCCTTCATCCCCTTGCCTCCAAAACACTTGTGTTCGTTGCTCCAGAGACCTTCTCATTGACATGTCAGGGTTGTGTGGGGAGTGTGGAAAAAAGTCCTTTGGCTTTGCTAGAGGAGGTGGACACACTGACTTTGCTGAAGCTGCTGCTGTGTGTATGTGTTTGCATGTGAACTTGCATATACACATGTGATTTAAAAAATCTGAGTTGTCTCCAGAGAAGTAATGTTGACTTTACCCCCCTCTTAGCTGGGAGCCCTTTTGTTCCACTGCCTCTTTCTTGGAAGGAAAAAGGTTTGGATGACATAATGGTGATGTTAGGCGGAACCTAGGCAGGGACTCTGGGCCCTGGAGGGGCGTGTTGTGGAGGAATAGGGTGCTCCTTGTGCCAGTCTTGAAGGCAGATCTGAGAGAGAAGATAAACCCAACCCCTCAGGGACTTTCTGATGTGGTGCTTCCTCCAGCTGGGCTGACCTTAGGCAAACAGAAACTAGGCACAATGAGGGGGAGGTGCCAGCCATGAGACCCAGCAGGGCAAGGGCAATGCAGCCAAATTTCCAGACTTTGAGGCCAAGAAAGAGGGGGAAATAGAGTATCAGAGAGTAATGGGGATACTTGTCATGGTCTGTCCTGAATTAAGAGTTAGTTCCTACTATGACGGGAGCTCTGGTGGCATAGTGCCTAAGGAATTTTGACTGATAACCAGAAGGCTGGAGGTTCAAATCCACCAGCCACTCCTAGGGAAGAAGGTTGGGCAATCTACTTTCATAGTGATACCACCTGGGAAACCCAAGGAGGGGTCGCTATGAGTCGAAATTGACTCGACGGCAGTGAGTTTTTAGTTGCCTCCTGTGACTAGCCATTCTGCATCCTCACACACCCAGGAGAAGAGGTCAGAGGGACTGATCTTCCTAGGCAGGCCTGTTTCACTGGTTTGCAAGCTGTGCAGCTGCACAGAACCCCATGCATTCAGAAAGAAGTGCCTCATGCTTGGTTTAATGTTCTGCTGTTGACCAGTTGCATCTGTTCTGACTCATGGCAACCCATGTGTATCAGAGCTGAACTGGGCTCCAGAGGGTTTTCAGTGGCTGATTTTTCAGAAGTAGAACACCAGGCCTTTGTTCCGAGGGCCTCTAAGTGGACTTGAACATCCATACTTTCAGTTAGCGGTGGAGCACATTAACCATTTGTACCACCCAGGGACTCCAGAGTTCTGTTGTAGCCATCTTGAAATTCCTAAACAAGAATTGTCCTTTTCACTGGGCTCTACAAATTATGTCACCAGTCCTATTCCTAGGACCAACCAGAAGTTGCAGCAACAGGACAGTTGTTCAAATACTCCAGCAACTGTGGACAGATTCATCTGTTAGTCAGGTGTCACTTACCTAGGGTGGCTTCTGTCCTGGCCAGGACAGGATCAGCAACCCTTTTCTTTTCTTCCTTTCTACTCCCCTCCCAGGGCATTTTTTCCCTGCTCACTCCAGCCCAGTCTTCCTTCCAGGTGATTTCTGGGTAGGGAGACAGGGGAAGGAGGCAGTTATGTCCACTATCCAATTGTTCTCCTCCTTGTCTTCTTCCCAGGCTCTCTCTCTTATCTGGGCTACAGATAGCAGGGCCCTGGGGGCTGGGGGCTGGGCCTGAGATTGCCTCTTTCATGCCTCTAAGATCTTCTTGCCTCCCTGCTGTAAGCCAGGGTTATCAATGGACACTCTGGCACCTGCTTCATGTGCTGTTTGTTTAGGAACAGATTGTATTCCTGTGATTACCACAGGCTTCAGGTCTGGATGGGTGCAGGGGTGAGTGGAGGAGGGGCAGGGGAAGGAAGCATCATGTCCCTGCTGTTGTTGAGGGCAGCTTCTCTATCTCTTCTGACACCTAGGCCTGCTCCTCCTCCTCTAGACAATAGGACTCTGCAGAAGACCTCTTTCCTTTTCTTCCCTCCAGCATCTACCAGAAGTTGGCCAAGCCAAGAAGGAAAAGGAGGACATGAGGGAGGAGTAGTTCCCTTATATCTACACAGACTCCTTCTCCCTACCTCTTTCCCTTTTTCCAATTCTCCTCTCCCACTTTCTTGAGTTGCTCTGTTGTTGTTGTTGTTATTTGCCATGGAGTCAGTTCTGACAGATGGTGACCCCACATATGCAGAGAAGACCTGCTCAGTAGAGTTTTCAAGGCTGTGACCTTTCTCAAACATATCTCCAGACCTGTCTTCTGAAGTGACTCTGGGTGGATCTGAACCACCAACCTTTTGGCTAGTGGTTGAGTGCTTAGTACTTTGTGCCACCCAGGAATACTATAACCTTTTCCAAAAGCCTCTAACTAGGCATGCCCTCAGTAGAGATGTTAATACCAGTATCTTCAGGCTCTGAGATTGGGAGAATCCAATCTTGATGCATATGGTTTAAAACCAATGAATTATGCAACTTAATTTTTATTAGATTCTGGAATATATCATTTGATTTTTTCATTTATAGTTTTTTTTTGGCAGCAAATCCTCCTACCCCACCCCACCCTTTTTTTTTTTTTTTTTTTTTTTAAGTTTGAGACTATAAGGGAACTTGTTTGTATTCCTTGAGGACACTGAGTACAGGTTTAGAATGAAATGTTTCATAAAATTAAAAAATATTTCAACTGGAAGGTGGCTTAGAGAACATGGTAACAAAGTGCCTAAGGCACTTGACTGCTAACCAGAAGGCTGGTGGTTCAAACCCACCAGCCACTCCTCAGAAGAAAGTTTGGGCAATCTACTTCCGTAGTGATACTGGCTCAGAAACCCAAGAAGGGGTCGCTATGAGTCAGGTCTGACTCGATGGCACATAACAACAACAACAACCTATTGCTATCCAATAGAATGTGCTGCAATGAGGGCACATTCTCCATGTGTATGTGGGCACTTTTCAATATGCAACCATAAGCCACTGTAGCTATTGAGCCACAGTAAATTGTGGCTAGCACAACAGAGGAACTGAAATTTTAATTTTATTTAATTAAAATTTAAATAGCTACATGTGACTCTAGTGGCTACTGAATTGTATAGCACAGATTTGGTGCCATTTGCTTATTTTATCGATGATTATAACATCAACCACTTATTGAGCAACCATATGTGCTGAGCATTCTAGATGCTGTGTATATATGATCTTGTTTAATCCTCCTAGGAATTCCAGTATTTAGGTTATAGATGAGGAAACTGAGAATTTATCAGAAAGCTTTAGCTTCAGACTGCTTATCCTTTTGACTGCTAACCAGAAAGTTGGCAGTTCAATCCCAACTACTCCATGGAAGAAAGATGGAGTAATCTACTTCCATAAAGATTTACTGCCTTGGAAACCCAAATGGGGGTCGCTATGAATCAGAATTGACTCAATGGCAATGGGTTTAGTTTTTGGTTTTATGGATACTCCACACATCCTTTGCCTTCAGGTCACTGTGTTCTTCAATTGTTCTCCAAGTACTTTCCCTTCCCAGATCTCATGAAGGATTGTCCTCAGTCCACACAGGGGAATGGCAGCAGTAGCTCTTCCCAGACACAGTCTTTTTCTGGCTGGTTCCACTCGACTCCATTGGTAGCCCTTATCCCCAGGCTCCCTTTGAATCCTCCCTATAGCAGACAGCAATCCCGGGAGGTTCCTCTGCCCTCAGAGGCCTTGGCAAGCTCCCCAAGTACATGGGAAGTTCCAGCCTCCTTGATTCTGGCAGAAGGAGGTATTCAGAATTTCCCACAATCCATCTGTGCCCCACTTTGCCCTACTACTCCTGGTCTAAGAGAGCAGGCCAGCTGAGCCTTCCTTCCATGCAGGTAGAGATGGACAGACTACTTGGTCTCAAGTCTCACAGATATCCAAGCATCCAGGCATGCCCCTCCCTCCTTTCTGGTCTGCTCTCTGGGCACATGAGGAGCAACACTAAAACTAGAGTTTCACTGCCATCCCACCTGCCCTCTCCTTCCCCACCTCATGCCACTCACCAAGGTGGGAAACTTCTTCCTTGAGAGGCAGCCACCAAGCTCCTGTTCTACTCCAATTGATTTATTGCTCTCCTCAACCCCAGACAAAGCCTGTGCTTTGTAAAATCTTATCAGAGTCTGCCTGACCAGATGGAGGAGGGAGGCTGAGGAGGGGCCTTGGAGCAGATGGAACCCTTCCATTGGATTTCCCTGGTGAGAGGGCTTTGAGTCTGAGCCCATGTTTCATTCTTTTGCATAGTTCACGTCCCAAAGAAGAGCAGCACATGCCCCACACCCCATTGCAGTCAGACTTGCCTGTCTCTGCACCCACTCCATCAAACCAGTCTTCAGTTCCTATTGTGTGTGTGTGAGTAGGACACTGGGCAGGGCACAGAGATAAAGAAGATCCCAGGCTATAGGCAGGTGGAGTTGGCCTAACATTCATGGGTACCCAGACCCCACATCACACATAGCCCCCAGGCCAATGGCCCACAGGGGTTACCAGTGAGAGTGTTTGTGGCTTTCATAATTGTGTTCTTGGAGCATGCCTTATACAGCCTGAGTCACTCCCCCGACTCATGAAACTTTCTCCCTCTTCTTGCCCTGAGATGGGAGCTCATGTTTGGCAATTAGAGGGGACTAGGGAAAATCAAGAAGCCCCTGAGTGGGGCAAACAGTTAAGCACTCAACTACTGAGAAACTGGTGATTCCAATCCACTTAGAGACACCTCAGAAGAAAGACCTGGCAATCTGCTTCCAAAAGGTGACAACCTTGGGAACCCTATGGAACATAGTTAACTCTGCAGCCCAGGGAGTTGCCATGAGTTGGAATAGACTCAATACCAACTGATTGGAGAAAACCAAGGAGACTTGAACTTTGGCTTATCTCTCCTGTCACTATAGCTGGAGCAATAGCACAGCTTCCCCAAAGTGTATAATGGGTCTTTCCTTCCTTCCAATGCAAGAACCAGAGACCTGTCACTTTTAATTATTTCCCCCTTTGAATACCCAGTACTGCAAAGAAGGAGTCTGATCTGTAAGTTGTTGTCGTTGTTAGTTCCCATCAAGTTTGTTCTGACTCATGATGACCCCACGTGCAACAGAACAGACTATTGCCTGGTCCTGCCCCATCATCACCTTTGTCCTTCACCTTTCTGGTCCAGTAGGAAATTTGTGTTGTCAACTGATAAAGGCATTCCTATTACCGTGGTTTAATTGTTAAAACAAGGAGACTAAGGCACAGAACGTTTGACCCTCTCACTTGCTGGATTAAGGACCCAGAAGGCATTTGTAGCTTTTGAGGATAGGGAAGGAGGGACATCAGCACAGCTCCATTCCTCTCCAAACACTTACTTTGTAAAATTCCTTCTCGTGGGCTGGGGTGGGGTCACTGCTCTCTGTAGGACACCAGAACCAAATCCGCTGAGTTAGGAATGAAGAGAGATTGTTTTTATGACCTTCCATAGACTGGGAGGCTGACAGCTGGGCGGCCTCAGCCTTGGAAGGGTAGGGGTTTGGACTTCAAGTCAGAGTTGGGGGAGGAGGGGTAATTAATGATTGCCCTGCCCTGGTACCCCATGGGATCCTTTTCACTGTGCTGTCAGGAGAAGGCAACTTGGAGGCCGAGGGGAGGGGACAGGAACCTGTTTTCTCTGGTCTAACTGGCTTAGTTGGGAACACCCAGGGAAAGGTGGAGGGGGGCAGGAATCTGATGCTGGAGCCTCTGGCAGCTCCTTGTTCTCCTTTCATTTCCTTACCCCCTTAGCAGGGAACAAAGCAAGAGCACCCAGTACCAGCAATGTGAGGAGCTCCTGGGAGCTGGGATGCCCCAGTTCTCCAGGCTGGGTAGGGTGAAAGGGAAAAACACTCCCTATCTTGTCCATGACTGCACATGGGGCAAAGAATCCCAGTTGCTAACACTTATTTGCAAGGGACTTCAAAAAGACAGTTAAAGTATGGCTGTCGCCAGGAATGATATTCAATAATTTACCAACCAGAAAGGGTACTGGCCCTGAGTCCTTGAGGGTCTGTGGTGTCATTGGATCATGGAGAGGTGAGGAGAAAGGTGGGGAGGCCCCTGGGACGGGCCTGAGAGGTGGGGTGAAGGCACTCAAGGGGCTTGGTACAGCAACTTTTTACCAATCAACATGGAAGAATTCAGCATTTCGGTAATGTGTGATTATACTGAATACTGTCTTGGTTATCTTCATTTTTCGGAAGACAGTGGAATTCCATAAAGTAAAATAATGAGTTTAAAGGTAAACTATTCCAAGCTAGGGTAGATCAGCATGAATTCCTCATGAAGTTCCCCTGGTGAGGAGCAATCTCTCGCTGTCACTCTGTCTCTCACACACGCTCAAGCATGAAGCTCGAGCATGAACCTGTTATCGCTACTAAAGAATCCCTCCTTCCCTTCCTGCCACTTTGTTGTTGTTTGCTGTCAAGTTGATTCTGACTCATCGCAACCCTATGTGACAGTAGAACTGCCCCATAGGGTTTTCTCAGCTGTAATCTTTATAGAAGGAGCTCTAGTGGGACAGTGGTTAGAGGTTGGCTGCTAACTAAAAGAGTGGTGGTTTGAATCCACCAGCCACTCCGCAGGACAAAGATGAGGCAGTCTGCTTCTGTAAGGATTTATAGCCTTGGAAACCCTATAGGGCATTTCTACTGTGTCATATATTGTTGTTGTCATGTGCCGTCGAGTCAGACCCCACTCAAGCGACCCCTTCTTGGGTTTCTGAGCCAGTATCACTACGGAAGTAGATTGCCCAACCTTCCTTCCAAGGAGTGGCTTGTGGGTTTGAACTGCCAGCCTTCTGATTATCAGTTAAGTGCCTTAGGCGCTATGGTACCAGAGCTCCCCTCTGTCATATAGGATCGCTATAAGCAAGAATCAAGTTGAAGGCAGCAGACTTGCAGTGGTGTTTCTTTTTTTTTTTTTCTCTCGTTCATATCTTTAGGGGAGCAGATCACCAGGTCTTTGTTCCACAGAGGCACTGGGTGGGTTTGAACTGCCAACTTTTTGCTTAGCAGCCAAGCATTAACCATTTATGCTACCAGCAGCTTTCCTAACATAGGACTAAGAGAGAAGTCTGAGCCCAGTGCAGGGTCTAGGAACTAATATAATGAGAGATTGGGAAGGACAGCTGCATCCAGTGCAAGGGGGGCTCTCTGGATCCAGCACCTGGATCTGTAATTTCCATCCGTTGGCCACCGAGCCTGCTCTTCTGCCTCCTATCTGAAGTGAGGGTGGGGCTCAGGATGAAATTCTCCCAGTGTTCCATAACTGGCCACAGCAAGTAAGGGAAATAAATGTATTTTGACCCTTTGGGGTAGGGTGGGGGCATGAGGGTAGGCAAAATTGAGCAGGAAAGACAGAGCAACAGAGGTCTTATCTAGACAGGATCCAAACATTCTAGGATGGTCCAAGCTTGCTTTGGAACGCTATTCTTGCCACTTTGGAAATAATGGTGGCATAAGAGAATGGGTTGGGCAGGGGCGGAAAGGAGGGAAGCAGAGGGGAAAGGAGTATAAGAAAGCTGAGAGCCTTCACAGCTGGGCCAGCAGTGCTCTGGGGCTAGCGCTGCAGAAGTGGAAATTTGTTCTGTAGGTTGTTGATGTCAGTTCCCTTGAGGTCGCTCCAACTCACATGCCTCCTGTTTAACAGAAAGAAATGTTGCCCATCCTCTGTCATCTTCATGATGGTTGGTATGTTTGAGTCCATTGCTGTGGCTATTGTGTCAGTCCATCTTAATGATGGTTTCCCTCATTCTTGTTGACCAGACATGTTGTCCTTTTCTAGCAGGTGGGTTTTCCTCATGACCTATCCAAAGTAAGCAAGCCGAAGTCTCACCACCCTTGCTTCTATGGAGCATTTTGGTTGTGTTTCTTCTAAGACTGATGTGTTGGTTCTTTTGACAGTCCAAGGCATATTCAATATTTTCCACCAATATCACAGTTCGAATGCATCAGTTCTTCTGTCTTCCTTTTTCATTATCCAACTTTGGCATGCATGCGAGACGACTGAAAAGATGTATAGGTAACACATGGAAAAGACACAATGTAGTCCAGAAGGCCTTCCTGTTGTTTCTTTTCCACCTGGAAATATCTAGAGGTGTTGCCAGGGCCTGAATCTTTTAGGCTTTCTCTTTTCATGTCAGAGGTAAGCAGGGGACCAATGGTGCTTTGGTGAGGAGACGGCAGCTCAGGCAATGTATCTTCTAGGAATGGCCAGGAGAGCTGGAGGAACCAGGTGCATGAGGATTATTGGAAATATAAACTGAGTTGGGTTTTAATTGGGACAGAATGCTGAAGCAGATAAAACCTCCTTGAATACGATGATGAGATCCAGAAGAGGTGGTGAAGAGCAAGAGCCAAGCCTCTCCCCACTTCCCCTCCTCCATGGGCTGTAGAAATCCTCCCTGGAGTGTGGACAGTCTTGGCTTCCAATTTGCTAGCTGAGAGAAAGAAGCAAGTGTCTGTGTGTGTGTGTGGGGGGGGGGTGGGTGGACCACAGGTGCCCCTCCTTCCCACTCACCTCACAGTCCTCTCCACCTAATGAGCTGGGGTGCCAGAAGCCAAGGCATTCTCAGGATGGGAGAAGCCGGGCAGACTAATTCTCTGTCAGCAGATTCTCAGGAGCTATGGAAATGAAGCAGCTTGGTAGAGGGCAGATAACCAAGAGGCGCCCAGAGGGTGGAAGGAGTTGAGTATATTTCTCTGGTTGTTTAATATTAATCACCGTGGAACCTCTGGGCATCCCACCTGTGTGTGTGTGTGTATGCGTGTGCATGTGTGTATGCATGTGCATGCCTGCAAAGGGTCATGAAGACCCAGGTTGGTTTTGCTGCTTTTAACTGTGTTATTGTTGTTAGCTGCCATTGTGTTGGTCCCTGACTCATAGTGACTTTGTGCACAGTGGAACAAAATGCTGCCCAGTCTTGCATCTTCCCCATAGTTGGTTGTGGATCAGACAATGTTCCCTTGTGGTCCATAGGGTTTTCACTGGCTGATTTTTGAAAGTAGACCACCAGGCCTTTCTTCCTAGTCTGTCTTAGTCTGGAAGCTCCACTGAAACCTGTTCAGCATCATAGCAACACACAAGCTTCCACTGACAGGTGAGTAGTGGCTGCAGATGAGGTGCACTATGTAATGGCCAGATATACCCCAGATGAATGCAGATTCTTGAGGAAAATGATTGGAGATGAATCAGTACACAGTTGTCATCTCCACAGTGAGGCTGTCACTAGGACTTGGGAGCTGAGAGTGCCTCTTGAATTATAACCAAAAACCAAACTCACTGCCATCGACTTGATTCCCACTCATAGCAACCCCTACCCCCACCCCACACTGGGTTTCCAAGGTGGTAAATCTTTACAAAAGTAGATTGCTCAGTCTTCCTTCTGCAGAGTGGCTGGTGGGTTTGAACCACCAACTTTCTGGTTAGCAGTCAAATGCCTTAGGCACTAGAGGCCCTAACAAAATGGAGAGATAGATGCCTGGAGAGAGGAGGGGATCTGTACCTTTACTTTGTTAACTAATTGGTTTGGGCACTTCTAGGGTGCCTGTCCCCTGTATCATCCCCACCCACCCCATGCACATTCTTTCCAAGCCTAGGACTATGGTTTTTGTTTTTGTTTTCATTTTTCTAGCTTTGTTGTTGTTGTTAGGTGGCTTTGAGTCTGTTTCAACTCATAGCAACCTATGGACAACAGAACAAAGCAGTGCCCAGTCCTGTGCCATCCTCACAATCGCTGCTTGTTTGAACCCATCGTTGCAGCTGCTGTGTCAGTCCATCTCACTGAGGGTCTTCCCCTTTTTGCTCACCCTCTACTTTACCAAGTATGATGTTCTTCTCCAGGGACTGGTCCCTCCTGACAACATGGTCAAAGTACCTGCAACAAAGTCTCGCCATCCTTGCTTCTAAGGAGCCTTCTGGCTGTACTTTGCTAGCTCTACACCTGCCATATTTGTTGATTTGTTTTTCAGCAGAACGGTCATTAGCCATTACTTCTTATGCATACACATTTCACAGTTTGAAAGTTTACAGCTATTATTTCATAGTATTTGAAGGTACCTCATTTGCACATAAGAAGCTTTGGTGGTGCAATGGTTAAGCGCTCAGCTGCTAAATAAAAAGGTGGCTGCTCCAACCAACTGAGCGGCTCTGGTGGAGAGAGACTTGGCAATCAGCTCCAGGAAATATTACAGCCAGGAAAACCCTATGAGGAAGTTCTATACTGTCATATAAGATCACTGTGAGTTGAAATCGACTTGACAGCACCTAACAACAACATTTGCACATGAGAAAACTAAGGACCAGAGGAGAAAAGTCACACTGCTAATTCATGTTGAAGCTGGGTCTGGAAGTCCAGATCTGCCAGATTCTCTATTGATGTATTGCCATGGGGGACCTCTCACAGGTGCAGTGGGAAAGGTGACCACCTCCTGGGTGGCCTGGGAGTTTAGGGATGCTCTTGCCTCTACTACAAAATGTCTTGTACTATTTGAGATTCTCCCTTTGCTCGGGTAGAATCTGAGAGACCATTTGGATCTGTATTCCTAAGCATTTGTTCCTGAGGAATGGAAGCCTCTCGATGCCCTAGAAATGAGGAGACAAAGAAAACTGGTTGATTACCTCTCCTTGTTTCCCTTTTTAATGTTCCACACCTGGTAAGTTCTTCCTGCTGTCTGATCCACAGTGAAGCCTGTCATTCTGTGTCACTGTGTGGCACAGACACATTGTGCCTGAGGATTTCAGGACTCTCTCAACAAGCAGGGCTTCATCCCTACTCCCTGGTGCTCTCTGCACTGGACTTAGAAGAAGTAATTTAACTTGCATCTTAAGCACAGGCTGTGGGAAGCCCCTGAGCTCAGCTTGAAAAGAACGGGGATATTTTTTTCCTTCCAGAGGACGAAAACTCATTTTCCCATTGCATCTCCCTCCCTCATCCTCCTGTGCAGATGAGCTTAATTTTCTTCCCCTCTTAATGAAGGTGGATCAAAGCCAAGCTGTATATTCAGGGGGGAGCCAGGCAAGGAAGCTGAGTGAGGGGGTGAGGGGGCAGAAACAGAGCTGCTCTCCAAGAGGAAGTAATTAATTTTAAGAGAGAGGAAAGCCCTTGGTACCAGAATGGCCAATCCCAAAAGCAAGCGGCTAAGAATCAGAGCATGGGAAGGTTCTTTTGACATTTATTGAGTTCCTACTGTATACCAGCAGGCATTAGGAGAGGGCCTAGCTCTCCATAACTATGTTATTAGGTTGGTTATTAGGTGATTTTGATTCATAATGACTCCATGTGATAGAACAGAACTCCCAATAGAATTTTCTAGGCTATAATCTTTTTTGGGGGAGCTCTGGTAGCATAGTGGCTAAGGCACTTGACTGCTAACCAGAAGGCTGGCGGTTCAAATCCACCAGCCACTCCTCAGAATGAAGATGGGGCAATCTACTTCCATAGTGATACTGCCTCAGAAACCCAAGGAGGGGTCGCTATGAGTCGGGTCCGACTCGATGGCACGTAACAACAACAATCTTTTTGGGAGCAGATCACCAGGTCTGTCTCCCACAGAGCTGCTTGGGTGGGTTCAAACCACCAACCTTTCAGTTAGCAGCCAAGTGCTTAACCATTGCACTACCAGGACTCCTTGTCCATAACCGTAGCAGGGCCCATGCAACTGTGGATTAAGGACAGGGAGGGGATGATATCTGGAAACAGGCATTTTATCAGCAGGATAAATCAGTTGCAAAACAATAAAATAATTTGCACCAAATAGTTGACTATACCGACATTTCAGATCTAGGATTAACTGCTTAAGTATCAGGAGCTGCTGGCTCTGGTTATATCCAACCAACCTGTCTCCTCAGGAGTTAAATAACGATACTATCCATTTGCTTTTCCATTCACTGATTGCATTGTTCCCTGACCAAGTTCCGTCCTCAATCCAAAAAATTAGATTAGCCCTTCCCTTTCAGTGTCTGTTGTGACATCACAGAATTGCCATAACAACAGACTATGATGTCAACAGAGAATATCTGGGTGTGGCTTAAAAGAACCACATTGGTCAGAAAGTATTCTCTTCCAAAGACAAACCGGAATAGTATTAAAAGCCACAGGGTCTGAAATTGCTATCAAAAAGAACACCAGCGGCAGTATAAGATAACAGTGGAACTGGACGCTCCTTTGCTAGAACCGCTCCTTTGCTAGAACCATTTACAACAAACAAGGCATCTAATGAGGATTGATTGGAGAGCGGGTTTGTCTGGAGGCAGGGGATGCCTTTAGAAGTGATGACCTTTAGAAGAATCCTCAGACCTGGAGGAACATTAGCAAAGAGGAAGATTTGACTATCTTCAGCCTCTGGAGACTTCAGGGGAATTAATGACGATTCCCGATTCAAAAGCCCTTGCTCCTGAGCAGCTCTCACAGCCAGCTGGAATTTATCATCTTGCATCTGGGAAGATTTTCCGAAACAAACACTTGGTGACCCCCTCTCAGCCCTGTCTGCTGCCCTCTTCCTCATAAGCTCTGGGAAGATGCTTTCTTTCAATTACACTTGAGTAAGGCAGCCCAGGTCCTTGCCACCAGCTTGGGCTCCGTGACATCTGTGCCAGTCTGCTCCACTTGAATTGGAGGCATCGCTGCTTATTAGCTGGACCACCCCCAAGCAGAGGCCAGGCAGTTCAGAGCTGTGTCTAAAGGGAGCGTGTCAGGGGGACGGTGGCAGAGAGGCTTCATTCATTATGCCCCTGTCCCCACAGAGGAAGGCTGGGCAGGCTGAGAGGAGAGAAAGGAGACTTACTCCATCAATCTCAACTTCCCAGCAGCAGCCGTGGCAGCAGCAACAGCAGCAGTCATAGCAAAAGAATCTGGAGCTTCATTTAACCCTGTGCCCACAGGATCCGAAGGGGCTCTGAGAAGCAAGTTGCTCTTCTGCCCAAGGGCCCATATTCTGGGCTAGGGGTCGGGCAGGCCAGGAGGACTGGCATTCCTTCAGGCCAGGCTGGCATGAGTTTCTCCCGTACAGATGGGAATGCAGTCCCAGACTCCTCCGCCCACCCAGCTACTCTGTGTCCTTAGCTCGGTGAGGTCGGACTACCTGGAAGTTGTACACCTGTTCTGTGTTTGCTTGTCTCTCCGTTTCAGCATTTTCTCCTTGGGGACCTGAACTGGGAGGAGAGCATCCCCTCCTTGCTTAATCTTCCTCCAGCACTCCGGCCGACAACATTCTGGCTGAATGCTAGGAAGCTACAGGCCCACTAGGGCACCCGGGCACCCCTGCCGCCACCCAGAGAGAGCTCCCACCCCCTTCTCACGTGAGGGAGCCAGCGGGAGGGGGGACCAGCTGAGTCTGTGCTGCTGCTGGCCCTGGATCCCCGCCACGGCACTCTGCTGGGACTGAGGACTTACTTCTCAGAGGGATGGTAGGAGCAGGGTGGCTGGCGGGTCCTCCGAGGCTGCTGAACTGGGGACAGAGCTGCCAAAAAGATGCTGAAGTTTCGGGCTGATCGACGGGTCAGGTAGGGATTTCTTCAGCGGACAGCAAGTCAGAGCAGGCTGAGTTGGCAGCTATCCTGTTTGGATCCTGAGGCCTCAGAGTGAGGGGTCGGCTTGAGATGACCTGGAGAAGGAAGAAGAGTTAGGTCAATGCTTGCTGCATTGCAGTGCTTGTGAAGGGGAAGCTGTTTTGAAACTGGTAGAGCCTGGATGGAGAGAGAACGTCATTTGTAGTGGTTGCTGGGTAGAGTCTAGGGCAGGGAGGAATTTGCCTCACCCTGGGAGACTTGTGATGGTTGATGGTAGAGGGTGTGTGTGTTTCTGTGTGTGTGTGTCTGAAGGGAAGTTTCCAGCAGAGTTACTGCTGGGAGCATGCAGAGCAGAAAGGAACTGGAGGGTCGATGGGGAGCAGACACCCTGTGCCACGGGGAGCAGATATCAGCACCTGAAATACCTTAGTTGTCACAGACTGCCTGCCCCCCAGGCCACTAGGTGGGGCAGACCCAGGGGCAAGGTACCTGAAAATAGCAATTCTTCTGCACAAAGATCCCCTGTGGTTGAGTTGAGGACAGTATCTTTGTTGGACATTGGAGGATGGGGGAGGGGGTTATCAATGTGCTAGAGTTAGAACTCAGGCCTGGTGGACACTGGTCATGTTTAAAGTCCCAGATGGCAAGACCTGGCTGCAAAACTCACATGTCCACATAGGCTGTAGCCACCACCGACTGCTTCTACCTCCTACATGTCTTTGGAGTATATCTGAACACGCCTGGTTGGAAGGCTGAAAAAAACACCCTTTGATTTATTTTCAGCCCAAGGGCTGGGTTGTATCCTGGGCTATTGAAAGAGGGTTTCCAAAAGGTATTTTATGTCTTTCCTGGAGCTAAAGGGAACAAGCGAAGATCTCTTTCCTCTGGCATTAGCTGACGTGCCGCTTTTTAAGCAAAGCACTGACCCTTTGTTCAAGGGGCCCAGGGTTAGGACCCTGAATCCTAGAGCAGCCTCAGCAGGTTGGTACCTGCTTCTTAGGGTAGATTAGTAATGCCAGGATGGAGAGAGGACAAACCTGGGCTCTACCAGGATCTCTCAAGAGGATGGGTAAGGAGGTCCTTAAAATCCATCTAGTCTCCACTGGCTGGATGCTTGAATCTCCACTAAACTTTCTTGCCATGTGGTCCCTGCTTGAAGAATCCATCTTAGAGAGCCACCATTGTGGCCTAGCCCTGTTGTGCCAGCCCTATCTGCTGTCCTTCTCTCCCTCTCCTATCTCCCTGAGAACCTGCCAGGGTGCTAGCTTGACATTCAGTCAACCAGAAAAGCCCAGCAGGACTTCCCAAAGGACCCCTAGTGATCCTGGTCCCATCTGCCTCTGCGGAGACCCAGCGCCTGATTAATGCACCTTCCTACTTCCTGGCAAGCTGTTCTCATGACACCCCACCCCACCCTCAGGCGTCCACATCCCTTAATTAGATCTGACTGTTGAGCCAGCATTAACCTCGATGCCTGACAGCTCCTAAGGTCTCCGTTATATCAAGTAGCCCTTAGACAAGGAGACGCTGGACTTAGAGTTTGGGCAGGCCCCAGCCCCAGCTCAAGAAAGGAGTCTCCAGATCTCCTATGTCATTTAAAGAAAAAGATCAGGGCATGAAGCAGGAGAGAAAGGAGTCCAAGGTCATAAGAGGGTTCTCTCGGCAAATAATGAGTGAGCACTTTTTATGCGCAGCACTGGCAGCAATTGTCCAGGGGAGAGAACCTGCCATGCCCGAAAGCTTGAGCGTATTGAATTGTCTGTAGGAATCCTTCCTCCACAGCTGCTTTCCTGCCACACACCCAGGGTGAACCACTGAAAAGGTTAAGTGTAGTATGGGGTAATGGTGATGAGAGGAGAGGTCTCTAGAAGGTAGTTAGCATTGATTAGGAAAAAAGTGACTAGGTTTCATTTCTTCTCCCTGCCCTGACCCAGACTACAGCCTCTGCTATGTAGTCCAGCCCTCCATCTTGCCTCCTACTGATCCCACCTGGAGGACATAGACAGACAAGCTTCTTATGTGTTCCTGGCACTGCCCAGTTTTGTCTACCCTTTGGCTTATTTTCTTACCTTCTCCATCTTCACCATGACTCTTCCCTCTCTTTTGCCTCTACAGCCACAATGAAAGACGGAACACATTTCTACATCCAGTGACCGGCCAGGTCCCACAGGAAAACAAAAAATTTGACTTGAAAACGTAAGTTTGACCCCTGCCATACCATTTGAGCTTTCCATCTTTCACCACCACCACCCCATTGCCACCTGGCCCCTGGGAAGGAGAATGGGAGGGGGCAGAAGAGATTTAGGGTCACTCACCTCAGTTTTGAGGACTAGAAGCTTCTGAGACCCATCTGGCTTGATACTTTAATCTACTTTTCCTGAGATGCAGTAGAACTCAGGTTGATTCATCCTATGTAAGTTGAGCCAAAGGAGTGAAAGGTCTGAGGTTGAGAGAAGCAGTGAGAAGATCTAATATCATGAGAGCTAAATGCTGACTTCTCTCACTGTGGATGCTGGCTCACTGACTGAGAGGAAACAAACAATAGCTAATTCAATGGTTCTCATAGTCCACTGAGCCATAGGGTCTTTTAAATTAGAAGGAAAGGTAGTTGTGGAGTCCCAGAGTCTAGATTTTTTAAAATAAAAACAACAACAATAAATAAATAAGAGAGAGAGGACAATGTCAAGTATTACTGGCATGTAATCTTCTCAGAAGTGCTGAGGGAGCAGCTGAGATGACCTCTTGATATCACTTGTTGTTGTTGTTGTTATATGCTGTTGAGTCAGACCCGACTCATAGCGACCCCTCCTTGGGTTTCCAAGGCAGTATCACTATGGAAGTAAGTTGCCTCATCTTCCTTCCAAGGAGTGGCTGGTAGGTTTGAACCGCCAGCCTTCTGGTTAGCAGTCAAGTGCTTTAGGCACTATGCTACCAGAGCTCCTAGGCACTATTAGGGGATCTAATTTTGTCCTGATGCAGGAACAGTGGAAACAGAGTAGGAAAAGGGGATGGGTGGTTTGCATTGCATCTTGGCTTTGACTAGTCTCTTCCTTTTCTTCCTGGTCAACCTGAAATCAGCTCAACCTTGGACATGTCCAATAAAACAGGTGGGAAACGCCCGGCTACCACCAATAGTGACATATCCAACCACAACATGGTGTCTGAGGTTCCTCCAGAGCGGCCCAGTGTTCGGGTAAGTCCAGCTTCCAAGGCAAACTGTTAGGTAAGAAATGCCTTCAGAGCATGTTTAGGCGGATCTCAGGAACCCTAGATAAAGTCTTAGCCTGCACAACTATTTCCATAAGATTCCAAGGAGCAGGTGAGATGACCCAGGAAGAGCGTAAAGAATAAGAGAGAAAGAGGGCTCAGACAAGAACCTAGTTGAAGACCAGCATCTAAACCAGCAGTGCTTAACCTTGATGCTATGGACATTTTGGCCAGATAGTTTTTTTGCGATACAGGGCTATCTTGGGCATTGTAGAATGTTAGTAGGATCCTTGGCTTCTACCCACTAGATGACATTAGCAACATTCCCCCTCCAATTATGACAACCAAAAATATCTCCAGACAGAATTCAGTGTCCCCTGGGGGGTGCAAAACTACCCCACCTTCATTGAGAACCACTGATGTAAAAGACAGTAAGGGGAGTTCAGAGAGGGAGGAGAAACCAGGAGGGTGCTAACCCCTACTTGGAAGGAAGAGAGAAGCCTCAAGGAACAAGAAGGAATCCAGAGAAGAATGTTTCAGAAAGGTCATAAGAGAAGGGCTGAGACTGTCCATTGGGTTCATTAACAATGTGGTAGTTAGAGACCCTGATAGGACAGTTTGAGTGGTGTGATGAGGACAGAAATAAAGCTGGAGAGCATTGAAGAGGGGATGGGAGGGAACGATGTAGAAACCACTGAAGCTAAATAATAAATTATGGTATATTCATACAAGGAGCCTGGTGGTACAAATAGGTATTTAGCTGCTAACCAAAAGGTTAGTAGTTCAAACCCAGCCAGCAGTTCTATGGCTGGTAATCTGTTCCTATAAAGATTACAGTCAAGAAAACCCTATGGGGCAGTTCTACTCTGTCACACGGGGTCACTAGGAGTTAGAATCGACTGTACAGCACCCAAAACAACATATTTATATAAGAAAGTATTCTCCAAAAATTAAAATGAATGAACTATAGCTATATGTATTAACAAAAATAACTATTGAAAACATAAAGTTGAGTACAAAGCAAGTTGCAGAATATGAAAAATATGATATCATTTGTGAAACATGTACAAACATGAAAAACAATGTTATCTGTTTATAGTTAACTCTGCAGCACAAAAAAGGAGCCCTGGTGGTTCAGTGGTTAAGACTAAGCTGCTAACCAAAAGATTGGTGGTTCGAACCCACCAGCCGCTTCCTAGGGGAAAGATGTGGTAATCTGCTCCTAAAAAGATTTACAGTGTAAGAAACCCTAAGCAGGGGTTCTATTCTGTCCTATAGGGTCACTTTGAATCAGAATCAACTTGATGGCGATGGGTTTCATTTTTTGGGTTTGCAGTACAAATATGTAACCATAGATAGGAAGACCAATTTTTGAATCGTGGTTGCCTCTAGGGAGGAAGAAAAGATTGGGGATGGTGGTGCATGTTTTATTAGGGGAAAACAATATGAAATGGTGATCATCATTTTATTTAATATGATTTACCTCATATTATTTACTTTTCTAAAGTGTTTGAAATATTTCAAAAAAATATACATTTAAAGACACTTGACTGTGAAGGGAAGCTATGGAGGCAGGGATGGAAGATAGACAATATGAAAATATATTCATTTTGTTTTGAGATGTTGGTGGTGTGGGTGAAAGAAGTGATCCTTTTGGGATCATTGGTTGGTTCAGGAGAAAGAGGATAACCAGTAAACCAGAACTGCCATTGAGGCAGGAGTCAGACCAGAGGTGCTGTTGACCCAGACGGGGAAAGGGGCACCTCTTCCCTCTGACAGTGGATACAGGCTTACTTCGAGATATTGCGGGTTCCATTCCAGACCACCACAGTAAAGTAAATATTACAATAAAGGGAGTCATGAGAATTTCTTGGTCACCCAGTGCATATAAAAGTTATGTTTATATTATACTGTAGTCTATTAAGTGTGCAATAATGTTATGAAAAAGTTTGAAATATTATGAGAATTACCAAAATGTGACACAGTGACACAAAGTGAACATATGCTGTTGGAAAAATGGTGCCAATAGACTTGCTCAATACAGGGTTGCCCCAAACCTTCAATTTGTAAAACACACAATATCTGTGAAGCACAATAAAGTGAAGCACAATAAAACAAAGTATGCCTGTAAAAAAAGGCTGGAGAAACTGAAAGAGGAGGAGCTAGGAAATTTAGTGACCTTCCCACTTGATGTCCTCAACTTTTGCAGGAAATGTTTTCTGCTGGGATGGGTAGGGTAGGTGAAGATGCATCAGGGGATATGCAGTACAGATTTGGAGAATAGGAATGTTAGCCAGCACGGGATAGGGAATATTGTCTGATACAGTTGAAGAGTCATGTGGGTTTGTAGACTGTGAGTCTGTTGGCCCCAGTCCACAGGCTTTTGTGGTTTCCCTCCAGCAATGCTCATAGCCTGGTTGTGAAAGCAGGCAAAGCAGATGGTTGGATTGACTTCCAGTTGAGGGTTGCTGGGAAGCCGTGGCAGAAAGATAAAGAGTCTAGGCTATTGAGTAGTTAGCAGGAGAATGGCTAAGCTGGTGAGCCATGGGAAGCAGCTTCCAGGCTGCAGAGGGAGGAGGCAGAACTACTAGGGATGATAAAATGACAGAAAGGAGCTCTGGTAGCATAGTGCCTAAGGCATTTGACTGCTAACCAGAAGAGTGGCAGTTCAAACCCATCAGCCACTCCTTGGAAGGAAGATTGGGCAATCTACTTCTGTAGTGATACCTCCTTGGAAACTGAAGGAGGGGTCATTGTGAGTCGGATCTGACTTGATGGCAGTGAGTTTGGTTTTTAGAATGGCTCGTTTTAAGTCTAGTGGGATGGCAAAATCGATGGATTCCTTTGTTAGGGTTCTGTACACCTTATTTGCACTATTAGTAAGCTATCCAGTCCCCTTGGTAGGCCATAAGCACCTCATTTGCATAGCCTCACCCACTCATTTGGTGGAAATTACAAGACCATGGTGAGAAAGGCCATATGAAAGTGATCCATTGTACTGCAGTTATAGTGTGACAAGTTTTAGACTCTAAGAATGTACAGAGAGGAGGGAACTCAAGGGGCTTGGGCAGTGTTTTGGTTACCTAGTGCGGCTCTGACAGGAATATACACCACAAATGGGATGGCCTTAACAAACAGGAGTTTATTCTCTTACAATTTGGAGGCTTTAAGTCCGAGCTCAAAGTACCAGGCTCTAGGGGCCGGGTGAAAGCCCCTCAACCTTGAGGTCCAGCTCTCCTGCTCCTGGCCCACTGGAGCTAGAGGCGTTTCTTCACTCAGACAGTTGCTGGCTGCTGAGGCTGCCAAGCCCACGGTTGACAAGTAAAAAGGCACAGTCCCGATGTTACCAAACCACATAGCAGGCCATTAATTCAAGTCCATTACACATCCCAAGGTCAACAGAGCACGGCAGGCTGCTGAACAGCGATGGCTATATGCAGGGTCCAAGCGTGCCCTAAGTTAGAGACCATTCCCAAAGCTGCTTCTTATATATGGGAAGCAGACCACATACCCAAAGCTGCTACTCAGCTGCTTGTGGTAGATCCCACCATGGAGCTGATTGCCAGTCTCATCATGGGGAATAACTACCACCAGCTGCCCAGCCACTCAACCAGGCCCAGCCAAGTTGACACACAAACATAACAACCACAGGGAGGTTTCATGGAACTGGTGGAACATTAAAGGATGAATTGGAATTTGTAGGTGGACAAGGGAGGGTGGTGCTTTCTAGCCCAAGAGCACTCAGTGAGCAAAAGCTTTAGATGATGGAAAAGAACCACTCAGAATTCAGTGCCACCAGAGCCAGTGTGGTGTGTCTGGTAGGGTGGCAGGAGGTGGGTTATGGGCCTGGACCAGACATTCTAGACCATCTTCCTTGTGTGCTATGCTGAGGAGTTAGAGTTCTTTTTTAAGTAAGGAGCGCTAATAAGAAATTGAAAGTAAAAGAATGACGTGACTGTGCTGTGTTTTAGGAATATAACATTAGTTCATTGTAGAGGATGGACAGCAAGAAGAGGTGGGGACTTGCCTGCAAGGCGACAACAGTGGAACTTGAGAGGCAAGGATTTGAGAACTATTAAGAAGATAGAATTGTTTACCCTGTGGAAAGGATTGGACAAAGAATTGGTAGAAGACGGGGACAGTGTGAGGTGATTAAGAATTCTGGCTTGGATAACTGGCATGTTGTAGTACCATTCACCAAGATTAGAAATACAGAAGGACAGATTTGGACAGAAAGGGGATGCTTTTGGTTTTGTACTTATTTAATTCTTCTGGAACAACCAGTTTTAAAATGGATATAGAGATAGGAGAGAGATTTTAGGTCTAGATTAGGGAATTTTCAGCTTATTCCTGGTAGTTGAAGCAATGGGAATAGGTGAGATTACCTAGGCACAATGTTTAATGAGAAGAGCAAGAATAAAAGAATCAAAGTTCATTTGAGATCCATCAACACTTAGCACAGAAGAAGGGAAGAGTGAGAGTAGTGTTGTAGAAATCAAAAGAAGAGTTTCAGGAAGAACAGAAAGGTTGTTATTGTCCAATGGTTTAGAGTAGGCAAGGAGTGAGCAGCCTCAATTCAATGACATTTCAAGAGTGGTTTCAGCAGAGAGGCAGAGGAGGTTTAAGAGTAAATGAGAAGGGAGGGAGTTAGGTCTTCCCAGTAGCTTGGCCCCAAAGAGAGAAAGAAGGGAAGAAAGGTGATGCTTGGCAGTGGACAGCAAATGTAGGGCTGAAGGGGGTTTTCAGAGGTGTGTGAGTGCATGATTAGGTGTCCCTGGGAGGTACAAATGGTAGTTTGAGTCCACTCAGAGGTGACTTGGAAACAAGGCCTGGCAATCTAGTTGCAAAATATCAGCCATTGAGAACCCTATGGAGCGCAGTGACCTTTGACACATATGGTCACCATGAGTCAAAATTGACTCCATGATAACTGATGTTTCATGGTTTTTTTTTTTTTTTTTTAACAGTGGGTATTTTGGAGAGATAATGATGCTTTAAGATGGAGACACTTGAGTGTGTTTGCTGAGCAGAAGGAAGTAGTAGAAAAGGAAAAGTTGAAGGTAGAGATTTGAGAGGAGATCATCAGTGGAGCAAAGGCTCAAAAATATGACAAGTCTGAAGTGTTAGCCTGGAAAAGAGGACTATGCCTCTTCTTTTGACATTGGTTGGAAAGAGGCAAAGATGGTGGCAAGGGCAGTAATTTTCTAGGTAAACCTAAACCCACTGCTGTTGAGTTTATTCTGACTCATAGTAACCCCCATAGGGTTTCCAAAGCTGTAAATCTTTATGGAAGCAGACTGCCTCTATCTCATCTTTCTCCCATGGAGTAGCTGGTGGGTTCAAACCGCTGACCTTCTGGTTAGCAACCATAGTGCCACCGGGGCTCCTAATTTTCTAGGTAAGAGGGTGTGAAATTGAGGAAATACATTTCTGATAGCCTCCATTTTCTCTGTGAAGAAGGAGCAAGATCCACTGGGGTGAAGGCAGAGGCAGGGAGGTTGGAGGGCCTGGGACAGTGGTGAGGGTGTAGAGCAGAGTTGCAGTCTGGGGCTGAGCTTTGCTGGCCTTGGGGACTGTGGGTCTGTGTTGGCCGCAGTCTGTACTGTGTGTGATTTTTCTCTAGGAGAACCCTAATCTGGCTATGGATTCAGGGAAGATGGATACTTTGATCACTTGAGATTAATTTAAGATTCTGAATTTTAAAGGAGTTGCAGCAGAAAGACATTGGGTGGGGTTTTTAAGAGTATGGTTTTGTGGGGCTTTGTAAGAAAAATAACTAAAACAAGGAGGGGGCTAATGAATCTAAGAAAGAAGGGAAGAGTTGAGAAGCTGGGACTCTCAATGAAATAGAAGAAAGCTGGCATAGTTGAGTAACAGTAAGAAAGCTCTGCTTAGTCAATTCCAAAGAGTGATATGTTGTGATTGGAAAATGGGAATATAGGTAGTCCCTGATTTATGAGGGGGCTCCATCCTGACAACTCTGTTGTGAGCTGGTTCTGATATAATGTATGGTGAATACCTCTTTAAAAAAAAAAAAAATTCACAGCGTGCTATATGGCTGTGTTTTGAACAGTAAATCATAGCATTGAATGTTTGCAAGTGAACATCTGAGAATGATAACATCAGCAAATTAGACACTGCAACATTGTATCCAGTACATATTATTAATGATAAGATGTACAAAAAAAACTAAAAACAGATGGTCATAAGTGTGGTTTTCATTAGTCAAATATGTCATAAGTTGGCAACTCTCTGTGTTAGAATTAAAGATGTTAATAGTGAAGGAATTTGGGGTGCTGAAAAGGTCTAAATTGTAGCCATGGGCGGGAGCTGCTGACGTGGAAGGGAAGGATTGGGGGTTAAAGACGTCAACCCACCCACCACCCGCTGCCATCGAGTCAATTCCGACTCATAGCTAGTTTCCAAGGTGGCAAATCTTTTACGGAAGTAGACTGCCCTGTCTTCCTTCTGCAAAAGGACATTAAGGTAGTATAAATTTAGGTCATTGGATGGATCATCTTGAAGAACATTGAAATTTTCCATAATGATGGCCCAACTTAGAATGTTGAAGCATTTGTTAATGTGTTCACTTGGAGGGACCCTGTAAGCTATGGAGCTGGGTGGCTATCATCTTTATGGAAGCTGCTCGACAGGCATGGATCTTCTGCAGTGCTTCTGGGTGGGTTCAATCAGGCAACCTTTGGGTTAGTAGCCAAGTGCAGACTGTCTGCACCACCCAGGAACCTTAAGAGTTAGAATGAAGGGGACATCTCTTATCAAAAATCCTCAGCCTGTGAAATAATGATCTAGAAGCTGATAGTAACAAGAGGGGTTCAAGAGTGGAAGATTAGACAGTAGTGCTTAAAGAAAGATTGTTGCCAGAATGTGGGAGAATGATAATGTCCACATGGCTACTCAGGAGCTAGGAGCACACGCATATATGCTCCCCACTCTACAGTATGTTGGGCATGAGAATGAACAGGCCTCTGAGGATGAGGTAGGGGAATCTAATTACAACTGAATGGGTTACAATAAACATTGTGAAATAGGTAGGGAGAAAGGACAGTAGAGAAAGGACGGGCTGGGAGTGGAATGAGGAATCTTATTTTCTCCTCAAATAATGCTATGAGACAAGTAGGCTATCTTGAGTCTTATTTTAGAGCTGAGAAAAGAGAAAGCCAAAGAATTGAAAAGTTGTGCCCTTCAGTTAGGAGTCCCTGGGTGTGGTGCAAATTGTTAAGTGCTCAACCAGCAATCAAAAGGTTGGTAGTTCAAACCCATCCAGAGGCACATGGAAGAATGGCATGGTGATCTCCTTCTCAAAGGTCGTGGTCTTGAAAACCCTGTGAAACACAGTTCTATTCTGCAACACATGGGGTTGCTGTGAGTCAGAATCGAGTTTGGGTTTTTTTGGGGGGGTTTCGTTTGAATTTTGCCCTTGTGTTAGTAACAAATCTGAGATTCACACTGGGGCCTTGTAGAAGTGGGCCTCTGGTAGAATGAGGGCACCCCAGGAATAGCCTGAGGGAGACATAGCTCCCAGCAGATAGAGCAGAAAGATGAGGGAAGACAGCCTGGCCAGTTTCTCTCTCTGCCTCTGTAGGCACCTCGAACATCCCGCAAAGCCATCGCCTTTGGCAAGCGCTCACACTCCATGAAGCGGAATCCCAATGCTCCAGTCACCAAGGCAGGCTGGCTCTTCAAACAGGTGAGACCCCCTCTGCCACACCGTACACCATCCACCATCATCACTGCTTTCTCCTCATAGCACTGGAATTCCTCTGTGGTTTTATCAGTCTCCTCCTCCCCCGCACCCCTCCCCCCAACTGCTCTGCGAATGAGTCACTTAATTTTATAAAGGCTCAGAGAAATTAAGTATCTCCCCAAGTCACATAGAAAAATTAGTGTTAAATTTGGGAATCCAACCAGATCTCCTGATGGGCAGATGCGATGATTTAGAAATGTGCTAGGTCACTAACCCTGCAGGAACAACCCACTGGCTCATCCTCAGCAGGTCCCTCTTGCTATGGGAAGAGGGTCTCTTCAAGTCTAGGGGTCCCCTCTGTGGAGACTGCAGAGGGGGTTGTCTCTGTCCTTCACTTCTCCTCACCTGACCTTGCTGCTACCCTTGTCTGCCCTTCTGCTCCCTCATCTTGCCTTATCTCTTGCCCCTTTTATCATTCCAGGGGAGGCACTGAGCCCCAGAATGACAGAATTAGAAGGTCACAGGCAATAATCTAATGTCAGTTTCCTGCATCTGAGGCCTCAAGGGAGTTGCTGCCACTCGTCAGTGGCAGAATGGCAATGAGAGCCAGAGCATCCTTATAATTAGTGCAGCCCTCTTCCAACTGCAGCTCCTCCTCCCCCTACCCAGCTCACCATCCCTCACCCCTGTCTCTGCACGTGTCCTTCAGGGCAGCTCCGGAGTGAAACAGTGGAACAAGCGCTGGTTCGTCCTGGTGGATCGCTGCCTTTTCTACTATAAAGGTGAGATTGCTTTTTGGGCCAGAAGAGGTGGTGGGAAGCCAGGGCTTACCACTCTTTCTTATTCTACAGTACTGCCAGGCTCTGCAAGGAGCTCTGGTGGCACAGTGCTTAAATGCTCAGCTGCCAACTGTGGAGAAAGATGTGGCAGTCTGCTTCTGTAAAGGTTTACAGCCTTGGAAATCCTATGAGGCAATCCTACTGTGTCCTATAAGGTCGCTAGGAATCGGAATCCACTGTGAAGCAATAGGTTTTACTGGGCTCTGCCTTGGGTGGGCATGGCTGCAGGAGGGCAGATCTCCTCACTGTATGTAATCTAGGAACCATGACAGGGGAATAAGGGTAAAGCTCACTCACCCTTTTACTCATGTATGCTTACACTCACACATGCTCACACTTACTCACATACACTCCTTCACTCATATACTCATTTACACACACTCACTCTCACACACAAGCATACTCACACAAATTTATACACTTGTTCACACAGTCACACACAGGGGCATACTCACACACACACTCATTCATTCACACACTTATTCACTCACTCATTCACACACATGCACACACACTCACTCACACTTTTTCACACATACAAACTTACATACTCACTCACTCCATATTGAACATGTTTATTGATGCCTATGAGGTTTCAGGGCAAGTTCTAGGCCCTAGTTGGTGGTACAGCAGGTGAACAAGGCAGTCATTTGGATGAAATACCTGAGGGATGAGGGAGTGAAGAAAAGAGGATGATCTGCTGGTCAGAGATCTACTAATTGGACTTGTGGGTTAATCTTCTTCCTGTCCCACTGAAACATATGACCTGATCCTCCATGAAAGCAGGGATTTTGTCAGTTTTGGTCACAGCTGTACCCACAGCACATAGTAGGTGCTCAATTAGTGTTGAAGAAATGAACATCCCCAGCTTCTACCTGCTTTACTCACCCCTACTCTGAGCTGGAAAAGAAGGGCAAAGATCTGATAAAGGTCTGCAAGGATCTGAGGCTGCCTGTAGGAAGTTATTTTTTAAATACATACAACATTGTTTCAAGATGGGCACCAGAGGGAGATAGCAAGGGTCAAAGACAGATAGTCAGAGTTGCCTCAGGCTGATGCCTGTAAGGAAACAAGACATAGAGGAAGGGAAGGGAAGGAGTAAAATTATTTTGAAGCAGAAGAGCCTATTTTGTTTGCTTCCTTGCCTTGGGAACAGCAGAGCCCTGATTGCTCCAGGGCTCCCAGGAATTATTTGGTGAATCATTAACTTTGGCAAAGGTTGTTTGTACACAGTGACTCCCCCCAGATTACTGCTGTCCCTGTGCCCTGTGCTGCTGCCGCCTGGAACCCAAGGAGAGAAATCAGGAGGAGGCTGAGTACACAGGGTATGGGTCACAGAAGAAACCCCAGGCTGGGGAGAAGAATCAGCTCAGGCCAGGGCCCAGCTGCTGGGTCCTGGGATACAGGACCACATGGAGCCGTAGTGTGAAAGAACTGGGAAGACAGCCAGGGTCTCTGCCAAGGCGGGACTTTGGGACTGCAATGAGGGTTGTTGTTGTTGTCAGCTGCTGTTGAGTTGGCCCCCAACTCATAGCAACCGCATGCACAGCAGAATAGAATGCTACCCGGTCCTGTGCCGTCCTCCTGATTGGTTGTGGATGGGAGCACTGTGATCCATAGGGCTTTCGTTGGCTGGTTTTTGGAAGTAGATTGCTAGGACTTTCTTCCTAGTTCATCTTAGTCTGGAAGTGCTGCTAAAAGCTGTTCAGTTTCAGAGCAACACACAAGCTTCCACTGACAGACTGGCACACATGAGGTGAATTGGCTAGGAATCAAACCTGGATCTTCCATGTGGAAGGCAAGAATTCTACCACTGGGCCACCATTGTGTTACCACTGCCTCATGGCAATGAGGGTAACCAAACCAAACCCACTGTCATTGACTCGACTCCAACTGATAGCAACCTATAGGACAGAGTAGAACTGCCACATAGGGTTTTCAAGGCTGTAAATCTACAGAAGCAGACAGCCACATCTTTCTCCCACAGAGCGGCTGGCGGGTTCGATCACTCAACCTTTCGATCAGCAGTCTAGCACTTAACCATTTGTGCACCAGGGCTCCTGGCAGTGAAGGCAGAACCTCAAAAAACTGAGAATGCAAAAGGGCAAGACACATTGAAATGGCAATTACTATCTACCAAGAAATAGTCCTAGGATGCCCCTCCAACACTGGCCTGGACTCTACCACACAGGGACTCCATCTCTTCCAGAGGATGACAATTTTAGCATCCCTGAAGACAACCACTGACACGAGCTCCAAGTCCCTCCTCTTCCTTTGGACATGCTTTCCTCTGGGCACCATGCTGTGGTCCAGTCAGAGAGGGCTGCATCTTGTGGAGATGATGAGTAAGAGAAGGGGAGCTAGAGGAGTTTATAACTCTTCCCAAGGTTTCTTTTGAGCTCTGAATTAAGATTTTCCATAGTCAGAAACACAAATATTAAATGGCAATCCCCAGGAAGTGGGGAGGCTCTTGTTATGGTGTCAGACTCTAGGTCTTATGGCTGTCCCAACTGTCCCACTGAGCATCATGCCCTTTCTGGCTCCTGCTGACAGCTGGGAGGTAGACTAGTTAATCCAACAGTCTCCTCTGGAGATCCAGGATGAATTATGTAGCAGCCTGATTGTGAGCCTGAACTGGGGCTGTATGCAGTGGGCGTGTCTTCCCAGGGAGACTCCTGGGGGTGAGGGGTGGAGATGCGGAGGTGGGGATTGGGAAGTAGATTTATTGCAGCAGGAGAAAGCGAAGCAGTCTGCTGGATACCTGGGAGAACCAAAGATGTAGTTGCCTGAGGTGCAAGACAGCAGAAGATGGCACTCTCCACTCTACCCTGTTCTGTGCCATTACCTGGTTACATGTATCACTGTGGGAATCATCTTGCTTAGAAAAGCAGTATAGGAGAGTGGTTAAGAATGCTGACTTTGGTGATGGCAAACATTGATCTGCAGGTGGATAGATGAGTGCACAGGCTAAACAATTAGGTATGTCTAGGCAGTGGGGAGTATACCCATGACCATGTATAGGGTTGGCAGACAATGTTTCTACAAGTATATTTGTATGTTGTATAAGAATTTCTAGGTACATAGTAGAGCTGACAAGGAACAAGATTGTAGTCACTTCTTGGCCACAGCCAGCTACGTAGAGGGAGCTAGTAGATGGACTTGTGTCAGGATCATGGTCAAGGAGACATCAAGCTCAACTGGCATAACATACTACACATAAACATTGTTCCACATCCTACTTTGGCGAATCATGACTGGGATCTTAAAAGCTTGCAAGTGGCCATCCAGATGCAACGATGGGTCTCTCCTCATCCAGAGCAAAGAAGAATGAAGAAAACCAAAGATGCATGGAAACAGTTAGTCCAAGGGACTGGTACATCATGTAATCCTCAGCCTATATGACCATGAGGCCAAAAGAACTAGATGGTGCCTGGCTACCACTGTCAACCACTCGGAGAAGGATCTATGTAGGAGATCCTGGATAGAGTGGGAGAACAGTGTAGAACAAAACTCAAAATAAAAAAAAAGGGACCAGGTTTGCTGGTCCGATAGAGCCTGGTGGAACCCCTGAGACTATGGCCTCTAGCTGCCCTTCAGGTCTGGAATTGAATCCACTCCTGTATCTTCCAGCCAAACAAAAGACAGGCATAGGAGCTGAACATTTACATTAGGTAGATGTACTCCCTGAAGAGATTAATCATAGGAGAATAGAAGGGCTGTGTGTGCACAAGGAGACAGCTCAGAGGGCAGGAGAGCATGGGAGGTAAGGACACAGGGAAGAGGTAACTATAGGGAGGAAGTGGGAAAAGAGCTGTTGTGTTGTGAGAAATTGCAGTCAATGTCATGAGACAAAGTGTGTGTGAACTGCTGTGTGGAAGATGAATTTGCTCTGTAAACTTTCACCCAAATCACAATAAAATTAAAAAAAAAAAAAGAATGCTGACTTTGGAGTCAGACTTCTTGGGTTCAGAGACCAATTCTACCACTTAAGTAACTTTGGACAAACTGTTTATCCTCACTTTGTCTTGTCTCCTTACCTATAAAATGGGGATGATAATAGTACCTACTCATGGGATTATTGGGAGGGCTAAATGCATTAAGTCATTTAACTTAGAACCATGCTCAACAAACAGTGAGCACCCAAAAAAATGCTAGCTCTAATTTATTTATTGGCTTGCATACTAGAATAAAGGAGCCCTGGTAGCATAACAGTTAAGCTCTCAACTGTTAACCAAAAGGTTGGCAGTTTGAACTTACCCTCCAGCTGTTCAGGAAAAAGACCTCACAATCTGCTCCCATAAAGATTAAACCCAAAAACCGATTGCCATCAAGTTGATTCTGACTCACAGAGACCCTACGGGACAGAGTAAACTGCCCCATTAGAGTTTCTAAGGCTGTAAATCTTTATGGAAGTAGACTACCTTATCTTTCTCCCATGGAGCAGTTGGTGAGTTTGAACCACTGGCCTTTCAGTTAGCAGCCAAGTGCTTAACTACTGGCATGGAAACCCTATAGGGCAGTTCTCTCTGTCCTATAGGGGTCTCTAGGAGTCAGAATCAACTCAATGGCACCCAACACCACCACCATACTAGAATGTAACTTCCCTAAGTGTGGGTCCTTCTCTCTTATTCACAACATAGATTCAGTGTCTAGAAGTGTCTTCAAGGCTGCCAGGCTGCCTAATTCTAGGGAGTGTGCCCCCATGGAGCTGGGCAATGCACATCCCTTGTGGTTGTATATGGTGGTCCTGCGAACCTGACAAGTATAGATGAGCAACAGGTATTTATTGATATTTATTGTAATAGGGCTGATGTTCTCCTCTTCCCTCTTCCCTGTCCATGTGTATGCATGGGTGCACACACACACATGCACACACACCTCACCTGTGCCTCTGCTTCCCTGGCAGATGAGAAGGAGGAGAGCATCCTGGGCAGCATCCCCCTTCTGAGCTTCCGTGTGGCTGCGGTGCAGCCCTCAGACAACATTAGCCGGAAACACACCTTTAAGGTCAGTTGGCCTTCCACTCCCAGGCCAGGTGGCTGAGAGAGGCTGCTCTCCTAGTGCTCACGGGGATGGAGAAGGGGATGGAGAGCTGCTCCCTCAGGGATCTTAAGTGGTGGTGGTGTTGGAGGGTTGGATAGGGAATGGCCTCTGGACTCTCTACAGGCAATTGTAAAGTTTGTGAGGGGATCCTTCCTCTTCCTCTTCCTCCTCAGGGTGTGGATGGGCCAGCAGAGATGTGCTTCTAGGGTCTCAAAGATTTTCCTGGGGAAGAAAGAGCTTTGCCCTGAGGCCATTGACCCTCTGCCCAGTAGCTTGGCACCTGGAAATCCCTCATAGCAAAGACAGGAGCTGGGGGCTGTAGGGGTTCTGAGATCCCTTCATGAAAGTCCTTCTTTCCTCCCACCTTGGTCCCAGGGGATTGGACCACCATCAGACTTACTCACATTTTCAATTATTGGGGGAAATTAGGGTTCAAGTATCATTACAATCAAGAGATCACACCTTATGTAGACAGAAATTTGAATTAACAAATGTACAGAAAACTGGGGCTCACCTTCCCATTCAACATCCCTCCCTCTGAACCCCATGGGGCTCCACCCATCAAGGATGTGCCTACAGCTGGCTCATCCAAAGCCAGTGTTTTTCCACATTTAAAAATTCATGACCCATTAGAAACTGTAAAACATCCCATGCCCTTTGTGTATTTTATGATGCAAAAACCAGAGGTTCTTTTTTACTTGCCAAATATAAAATTATCATATCGACCCTACATTTTTCTTAGTAGAACCTTTTTTCTCCCAAAGCCATAGTGTTGGCTGATAGGACCTGCAGGTCACACCAGGTCAGAGTCTGCGCTCTTAGAGCCTCAGAGATGCTTGAGCTTTCCTGTCCTTCAGACTGTGGTCACCTGGCCATAGAAAAGAGGTGGGCAGCATACGCAGGTACTGCTATGGGGAACAAGGAGGCACTTCTATGGCACATAATTAGTTTCCAGACCCCCAAGGTCCTGTATGACAGAGGTGTGAACAGAATGAACAATTAATAACACTCTGACTCCAGGGAGTCAGGTTCTAGCTGGGGAAATAGGAACAGGCTGTTTAACCAACAACAAACAGCCTTGCTTTCCACAGATGCACATACACACCCACACACAATCAAACAGCCTGTCTCACCCTCCCTGCTAGAGCTGTTCATAGACACATACACACTCCAGCACAGAACTCTGCTGGCTGCAGGCATTAGATAAATGTCCTGAGGGCCTGACACATGCCCTCTCCACAAATCAGACACCACTGTCAAGCCTACCCAAATGCCCTCCCCCTTCTCCTTCCTCCAAGGAAAGCACTGCCTCTTTAAAATTCAACTCTGAGTGCTGTGCTCCATGGCCCACAAAGGGTTCTGATTGTGTCTATTCAGTGGCCCTTCCCCAGGGAAGGGAGGGAAGCTGAGACAGACAGGACGCTTGTCCGGCCTCAGCCACCCAAGGAAACTTTCTGATCACTAACAACGAGGAGCCAGGAGCCTTTTGCTGGATGCCTTAACCTCTTCCTAGCATGGCCCTTGGGGGCTCGGTGGGCTTTACCCTGCTGAGACACCTCCCTCAGTTTTCTGGCCCCCTTTCATAATTTCAGGCCAGTGTCCCCTCCTAGCCCTCCATCAGTGGCCCTGTCTTTTCCCAGGCCCCCTGCCTTCCTCGTCACGGCACTAGTCCTGTGCCTTTGCTCTCTCCTTGTTTTCCATGGGCATGTTTTGTCCCCCAGTGTGACTGTGAGTTCAAGTGCACACACCATGTCTCCTCATTCTTTGTGACCAATGCCCAGAGCACACAGCAGGCTGTCCACTACACGCTCATTGAATTGATGAATTCATTCACTGCCCACTCCTCATACACACCCACAAGTCCCTGCCTGTGCTTCTCTTTTCTCCACAATAACCCTGTGTTCTCTACCCCAGAGAGCTTGCTTGGGCCCCTACTCTCTACACCCCTGTGCAGCTTACTTCTAAGTTCAAGATGCCTCCTTTCAGCTTCGTGATTTTAGTCGGCACCTCCCCTGCCCTCTCCCACACCCATCCTGAGTTCTGCCCACATATGCTGGGCTCTCTGCTGGGTCGGGGGTGGGTGGGGAAGTGTGGAGACAAGCCGGAGCTAAAAGAAGGAGGCCTGCCCTTGCCTGTGGAGAATAGAACACGCCTTTGATGGGCAATGGAGTGCTCTTGTCAGAAAGAAACCGAGTCCTGAAGAAACATGCAGGCTGACACTGCAGTAGACAGAAACCCAGAAGGGCTGGGCTGGATGAGTACTTGGATTTGATATTGCTTCTCAGGAGAGCAGGGGCTTGGTCAGAGGACCCTGGCATCCTCTCCTTTCAACCCCAGGATTTAGCACTGAAAGGGTCTGAAGCTTAAGTGAGGTTATAACAGTAACCCATGGAATGGGCTAAACAGACTACTTTGTGTTTATTGGGGGGGGGGGCGCGGTTACGTGCCTTTTTCTGGGAGATTGAAGTTCTTCTTGGGAGGGATGCTGCAGTCCCAGGAAGAATCTAGCCCTGCAGCATCTTTTCCTTGTGGGCCAAGAACTCTTGAGTTTCACCATGTAGACCTGCCCCATTACACAGATTCATCAATTAGGGCCAGAGCAAAAGGGCATCTTGTTTGCAGTTTACAGAGCTGGACAAAAAAATGCAGGATTAGCATTTGGATCTCCTGATTTACACCCCACCACCAGCCTAAATTCCCTTGGTGCAAACTCTCCACCTCCTCAGCTTGGTGGCTGAATTGAGCATTGCTGGGTACTGACATCCCACTGGTGATACCCTAGCAGATCGGGGCAGTCTGAATACCTCATCCCCTTCACTGTGCTCTTCAACATTTCCTGCCTCATCGTCTTCTGTCTATCCCTCTGGTGTTTGGTTGACCTGTTCTCTGCTTTTCCTCCTTCTGACTGCGTGAGGACCCCTCCTCTGGACAGGAGATCCCTTCTGGGTTCCCGCCTGCTGTGCCTGCCAGTGGCCACCAACTAGGTAGTGTGCCCTGTCTGTATGCCAGTGCATGCCCCTTGCACGCCCATGGAGAGGATGAACTGTCTCTCCTCATTGGAGAAATGATGCCAGCTTCTCAGTGGTGAAGCTGGCTGTGAGAATGGCATGTGCTCAGGGTGGGGGGTGGCATCTTCTCAGATGTTGGGTAATTGCCCTTCAAATCAAAGATGGAATTTGAGGGGCGAGTGGGCATGGTAATTGTCCCTTTTGCTTATAATCGCCACAGGTGGGATGGGTAAACTTACCTGGATATTGGTCTGTTGAGTGGTGTCCAGAGAGCCAGCCAGGGCAGATACTTGGATGCCAGCTGGAACACTTGGCATAGCTGTGGACTACCCTCCTCACCTTGCCCTGAGCTCCATGTGGGTGGGAAAAAGTGCTGCTGGGGAAGGGAATGGCCCCACTGACCACCCGTTCTGTGGATGTTGGTGTCCTCTCCCTACAGGTGACTGTGTGCTGGGTGGACGAGGTCGGGACCAGTTCCACGCACTGCCTCTCCCCACAGGCTGAGCATGCAGGTGTCCGTACCTACTTCTTCAGTGCTGAGAGCCCCGAGGAGCAGGAGGCCTGGATCCAGGCCATGGGGGAGGCTGCCCGAGTACAGATCCCCCCAGCCCAGAAGTCAGTGCCCCAAGCTGTGCGCCACAAGTGAGTGATAGAGTACCAGGTGCAAGGAGGGGGCTGGTTGCTAGAGAAAGAGTAAGAGAAGACTTGCCCAACTCTATGCCATTGCTGAGCCCTTTGAACTTCTAGAGAGCTGTAAGCCATCTCCTTGCTTACAAGCAGGAGGCCCTTCACCCAGCTCTAAAAGGAGCCTTCTCTATGCTTTAGAAGCCCCTAGGTGGTACAGAGGGTTAATGTGCTTGGCTATTAACCTAATGGTTAGTGATTTGAATCTGCCCAGAGGTAGCTTGGAAGAAAGACCTGGCTGCCTACTTTTTAAAAATCAGCCATATAAAATCCTGTGGAGCACAGTTCTGACACACATGAGGTTGCCATGGGTCAGAATTGATTTGAAAGCAACAGGCTTATATTGGGTTTTCCATATTACCTAGACCCTGAGGGAAAGAGACTTAATGAATAGGTAACCTGCAAACCTGATCTTCAGGAAGTTTTGCTAGTAAACTTAGAAGTGTGTCTTACTGTTATTTAGTCATTTCCTATGATTCAAATTTTAGTGGAGACAGAAAAATATGCTGCCTTTCTCTTGTAATAAAGTTCCACTTGGTCTCTCCTTCCTGTTACTTCCAACTAAGCGGTCTCAGAGCCTGTGGTCTCTCCTCCCATTTTCTGAGCTGCTGAGACCAAGAGAGAAGCCACGTTCCACCAGGGCCTGGCCAGGGGCCAGAGGTCAGGGTCATTTCCTGGATTTTCTCTGCTGGAAATGTGGTTACACATACAGCCTTTGGAAGAAGGTGGACTTGGGTTTGAATTCCAACTTGGTCATTTGCTCATGGTGAGATCTCAGGGTAAATTACTTATCATCTCTGAGCCTGAGTTTCTCCTTCAAAAACAGGACTTAGGACCCTACTTTACAGAGTTGCTGTGAGAACCAAATAATATGTGTAAAATACTTTCCATGTAGTAAGCACTCAGTCTGCAGCTGCTCCCATCTGCATCATCACACCACTAACACCCCCATTAGCACGTATAGCTGCAGGGCCAGCCTCTAGTTTAACTGGTTATGCTGTACCTCTTAACACCTAACTCAAGACAGCATACCAAGAGGGATCCAGAGGAAGAAGTTTTACAGTATAGACTTCAAGAATTGATTCACATATCTTACGAGTGTTTACCAAGTAATATTTTTACAAGAATACTTGAATACATCTAATTTGACAAGCTATAGGGAAAAACTTGTCCAAGATTCCATCTTACCTTCAACCAAGGGCCATAGTTCCAGGAGTTCATGAATTTATTTCACAAATATTTACTGTTAATTATAAATGTGTAAAGCAACATGCTGGGGCCCAGGAATAGAAGAAAGGAAAAGTTTATGGTTCCTGCCCTTGTGGAGCTTACGTTCTAATGGAAAGTCAATCTTGGAAGTAACTGGAGAGGGGAATCAGCATGTTTATTTGCCTGTGAACTTTTAGGTAACAGCTCCAGCCCTTGGTGCTTTCCAGGTTTTATCTCACAACAGCCCTATGTAGGGAAGTATTATTATACGCATTCTATAGATGACAAGCCTAAGGCTCATAGAAGTTAAGTCACTTTCTGTAGGTGAGAGAGAGCTGACCTATAAGAAGGCTTTGTAGTTGGGACATCAAGGGACAACTACTGTTGTAAAACTTTAGTGTAGAAGTTCAGAGGCCTGGAACAGGAACAGACTACAGAGGAGACCAAGACTTTGTGAGGTTAGTCATGGAAAGTGTCTTGAAGAAGGGCATTCTTGGCCATAGCTTGAAGACTAGGGTCAAAGTGAGCCCGTGGAAAGGAGTGGGAAGTGACCTGTGCAGAAGACCTGGGGGACAGAATGAGTATGTTATGCTTCCCAATAACAAAACAATTACCATCAAGACCATTCTAATTCATGGTGACTCCGTGATCAGAGCAGGACTATGCTCCAAAGGATCTTCAGTGGCTGATTTTTTGGAAGCTGATCATTAGGCCTTTCTTCCAAGACATTTGTGAGTGGGCTTGAACCACCAACATTTTGATTAGCACCAAGTATATTAACCATTGCTCCACCCAAGGATTCCTAGGCAGGATAGGATTATGTTTTGTAAAAATTGGGGCAAGAAGATAAGGTGGTAAGATTTAGGAAACAGAACTGTAATTCACTGAATCCTGTTTCCTTTGGTACCTTCCTGCCCATCCTTCTCCCCTCCTTTTCTCCTTCTCAGTCTACCACTCCCTGCCCAACTCCATACTGGGTTGGAGTCACTTACAACATCTCCCTTGGCATCCTGCAGCCATGAGAAGCCAGATTCAGAGAACATCCCACCCAGCAAACACCACCAGCAGCCACCCCACAACAGCCTCCCCAAGCCTGAGCCAGAGGCCAAGACTCGAGGGGAGGGTGATGGCCGAGGCTGTGAGAAGACAGAGAGGAGGCCAGAGAGGCCTGAAGTCAAAAAAGAACCTTCAGTGAAAGCCAATGGCATCCAAGCTGGACCAGAGCCAGCCTCAGAACCAGGGAGCCCTTACCCCGAGGGCCCAAGGGTCCCAGGGGGTGGGGAGCGGGCTGCCCAGCCCAATGGTTGGCAGTGTAACTCTCCAAGCCGGCCAGGGAGCACAGCTTTCCCACCTCAGGACGGAGAGAGTGGAGGACACCGGCGGAGCTTCCCACCACGCACCAACCCTGACAAAATCGCCCAGCGCAAGAGCTCTATGAACCAGCTTCAACAGTGGGTGAACCTCCGCCGGGGAGTGCCCCAACCCGAAGACCTTCGGAGGTGAGACCCAGTGGGGACTGAGGTAGAATTGAGATGGTGTTGTGGCTCAGGATGGGAATGGGATAGTACATGTGTGGCATCACCTATTGGAAACCCTCTGGAAACTGGGCTGAGTTGGGAAACAAGAACATCCCATGATTCCAGTTTGCCCAAATCCTCTCCTGCTACATGCCTCTATCTTTAGAGTTTGGCCTTTACCCCTGATTCTTGCTTTCTCCTGTTGAGAAGAAGGAACAGAGTGACCCAGTGCCTCTCCATAAGAGTATTGGGTGGCACAGGGGACAGGCAGTGTCAGTCACAGGGTTGTTGTTGCTAGTTCCCTCCAACTCATGGTGACCCCATGCACAATAGAACAAAATGTTAGAGTGAAACCAAATGTACACAAACTTGAATGTAAAACAAATTCTGCTCCATAAATTTGCACCCAAAGCACAATAAAAAATAGAGAACAAATTGTTGTCCAGTCCTGTGCCATTTTCACAATTGTTGGTATTTTCAAGTCCAGTGTTGTGGTCACTGTGTATTTTAAGTGCCTTCCAACCTAGGAGGCTCATCTTCCAGCTCTGCATCAGATAATATTCTCAGTCATGGGGTGAGGGGGTAGGGAACCTAAAAGTTGTTCTAGTTATACATCTACCCAAGCTTTGGACACAAGGCTCACTAACCACCAACCCAACTCACTCTATTTTTTAACAGCTATAACTTGGAGTGCAGTGGTGGCTCAGTGGTAGAATTCTCACTGTCCATCTGGGAGACCAGGGTTTGATTCCCGGCCAACGTACCTCATGCACAGCCACCACTCATCTATCAGTGAAGGCTTGTGTGTTGCTTTGATGCTGAACAGGTTTCAATGAAGCATCCAAACTAGCACTAGGAAGAAAAGTGTGGAGACCTGCTTCCAAAAATCAGCCAACTGTCAGATTCCATTGTGCATGGGGTAGCCATGAGTCCAGCTGGCTGAAAAGCAGCTAATAACAACCATTGTTTGAAAGCTGTTATTTATATGAAAGTAACAAAAAACAAGTAAGATGTTGCCCTGATTGGTCCCAGTTCTGCCCTCTGGGACTCATTTACTCCTTTATCCAGTGATTAGCTTTGAAATAGTTGAAGACACTGATCATGCCAGGTAGTGTTTCTCAGGGCAAGTGGATATGCTGGCTCCTCTCTTGAGGGGTCTGAGCAGCTCTGGGACAGCAGGTAACAGCCTCAAGCAGGCCTAGGGACCTGGGAGGAATGTGCCCCCTAGTGGCCTGAGCTCATGCTCCCAGCTGGTGCTCTGGTGGTAGGGCATCTGACCTGAGACCAGGAAACCCTCTGGTTCTGTCCTTGACTAGACCTTCAAACCAGGGGTGGATTCCTCCTTACCCCCTCCCCCTCCCCTCCTTTGGGATTTGGTGGACTTTCTTCTATTTGCCCTTCATTGAAACATGCTTTCTGGAAAGGAGCTGATAAATTGGTTCACACCAAGATGGAAATGGCTAATATGGCTTCCAGTTTTTTCCCAGGAGGATTTCATTTAAAGAGACAAAGATTGAAGTTAAATGTTGGCATTCCTAACATCAGGGAGCTGGTTGACAGAGGGCGTTTAAGGATAGGGGTGGCTTTCCCTACACCTCTGGAAACAAACCTCATCTTCTGAGCAGTGGCCCCTCTGACGCTCACAGGTCCAGAGGCCGGCCTGGATTCACTTTCTCCCGTTCAAATCTTCTTTAGGCTGGAGGACATGGGGGAGGGGTACGGCATGGCAGACAAGCACCTGTTTTGTCTGGGTTCCTTACACTGTTCCCTCTCTCTCTCAGTCCCTCTAGGTTCTACCCCATGTCCCGTAGGGTCCCTGAGTATTATGGCCCCTACTCTCCCCAGTATCCTGATGATTACCAGTACTACCCGCCAGGGGTGCGGCCAGACAGCATCTGTTCCATGCCTGCCTACGATCGGATCAGCCCGTCCTGGGCCCTGGAGGACAAGCGCCATTCCTTCCGCAACGGGGGCGGCCCTGCCTACCAGCTGCGCGAGTGGAAGGAGCCCGCAGGCTATGGGAGGCAAGACGGCACAGTTTGGATCCCCAGCCCCTCCCGGCAGCCGGTGTATTATGATGAGCTGGACGCGGCCTCTAGCTCCCTGCGCCGCCTGTCCTTGCAGCCCCGTTCCCACTCCGTGCCCCGCTCGCCCAGCCAGGGCTCCTACAGCCGAGCCCGCATTTACTCCCCTGCTCGCTCACCCAGCACCCGCTTTGAGCGGCTGCCACCCCGCAGTGAAGACATCTACGGCGACCCCGCTGCCTATGTCATGAGGCGATCCATCAGCTCCCCCAAGGTGAGCTCCTGGCCTGCCCCTCCTTCCTCACTGGCTGAGGTCTCCAGAGCCTAAGACAATCTGTGGAGGAAAGGTGGAGAGGCAGGCTCCCCTGGACCACTGGGGCTTGTGCTGTAGGACCAAGGATGCTGACCACGGACCCACTGACCCTGTGGATATTCACCTTGCTCCATCAGCAGCAACATTGCTCTGTGCTCATCCCTAGGTCGTTCCAGGAACCATGCTATCCATATAAAAGGGGGCACAGAGGGCTCTGTCCTTTCAAATCCTGAGGACCTGGACAAATGATTGCCAGGCGGGGGGCTGCTGTCAATTTTAGTTTGGAATCTGCACTGGAATAAGATACAAACATTCTTGACTTTTGACTTCAGGTGGTGGGCAAGTCTGTGTCCCAGCTGTACCCCCTCACCTCTCCAATCCCCTTTCTCTTCTAGTATGATTACCTGGGAGACAGGCGGCCAGTCCCTGCAGGACTGTTCCCCTACAACTACCCACCATCCCCCACGATCCACGATAAGATGGTACGTCCTCTCTTCCCACTCTACTCCTCCCTGCTTCCACCCAGAGTGGAGCTGAACTGGGACAGACTCCAGGGATGCCCTGTGCCCAATGCCAGCTTGTCTGGCTTTTAGCAGCCTCTGGATACCTCCTCCCTCCCAGTCAGGAATATGGCCCCAGTACAGAGTTTGGTCCCTATTACTCCTTCTCCCCTGTGACACAGAGCAAAGGAGCATGTAATGTCCTGATCTAGCTGATGTCTCCTCTCTGGGTTACAGGAGAAGGGGCCTGGACTGGGGGCTTAAGTAATGGGCTGGGAAGAAAAACCAGGCTAGAGCTCCTAACAACAGGCAAGACTTTCTATATTCTTCCACCCCCTTAGTGTACTTGCTCCAAATTTATCCTTTGCTTAGAATGCCACTCTTGGGGGAAGGGACAAAGGGTGTACTTGAGGAAGAAAATATGTTCCTTATGTGTCTACTCCCTTTTCTCTCCCCTTCCCACTTATGTCTCTTCCTGGAATTTGTTCTCCTCAGAATTTTTGCCTCTACCTGGAGAACTGAATGCAGATGCTCCACTTGGGTGGGTTAGGGTCAGCCACTGATAATGCAGGAAGAATCCTTGTCCTGGAAGGCCTATTGCTAGCCCCTCCCCATACATGGTGCCAGAAGGCCAGGTCAAGGAGGCCTTGACAGGTGGGGTGGGCTGCAGCTCCTTCCCCTCTTTCTCAGATTCTGCCAGCATCCAAACCCTAGAGCCCTGACCTACAGCAAATGGCAATGGATTTTTCCAGAAAACTCAGGAACAGCTCTAAGAGGTGCTCACTGGATTGCTTCAGCAGTGCTTACCTCTTCCACGGTGTGTGTGGGGGGGTCTCGATAGCAGACCTATCGAGATGGAGTTAGGACCCAGAGTGTATCCCTTCTCTGGTTGGGAGTGTCCAGGAGATAATGACTTTACCTACCCACATCCTCATCCTCTCCCTTGTCCAGAATCCTCAAGGGCGAAGGGAGCCCTCTCTTTGTCCTTACCCAGCTAATTCCTAACTGCTTTGCTTCTTTTTTATTGTTTTCTTTTGTCGTGTTCCTGTTTGTTTGTGTTGCTGTTTGGCCTCTTGGCCTCGGGCTCCGGGTAGGATGAACTTTTAGACCTTCAGTTGCAAAGAAACCTAGAGTATTTGGATCAGCAGGTAGGCAGAGCTGGTGCCCCCCCCACCACCACCATCCCACTGCCCCTGTGTCATGTCTGCCTCCTCCTACCTACCCCTCATCTTCCATCCATTCTGCAACCTTTGTTGGCACAACCAAGACACAACAAAGTGGCTTATATTTTGGTTTGCTCCTTCTCACCCCTTCTCTTCAAAGCCCTTTAGGGCAGCTGGGAGTTTCCTGGGGAAAGGAGAACAATAAATGACCACATGAATAATTAATGCCACCTCATATTTCTCCAGCTTTCAGCCCAGATGGAACTACCCCCAGGAGGCAGGTGGGATTTGCATTTTTGCTGAAGAGGAGAGAGTAGCAGAGATGGGTGGGAGCTCTGTGCTTCCGCCTAAAGTGCTAAGGATTTAGTTCAGCCTGAGTCTAGGGGATGTTGTTGAACTCTGTAACTTGTAAATGGAGGTCTACAGATCTGCCTTGGGATGATTTTAAAAAGAGTATCAATTCAATGTATTTGTTACTGTCTCTGCAAAGCCCTTTTGCGTAGCAAACCAAGCCAAACTCACTGCCATTGAGTTGATTCTGACCTATAGTGACCCTCATTGGGTTTCCAAAGCAGTAAAGCTTTGTAGAAGTAGTTGCCCCATCTTCCACAGAGCAGCTGGTGGGTTTGAACTGCCAACCTTCTGATTAGCAGTCAAATGCTTTAGGCACTGTGCCACCAGAGCACCTTCCTTTTGCATACACAACTCAAGTTTTCCTGAGAATACAGTGTGGTAGATGGAATAAGTATTATCAGCCCAATTTTACAAATCAGCAAAAGAAAAAGACAATGACTGTTCCCAAAGTATGTTACAGAGGGAAATGGCTGCCTGGGCTCCTGGCTGCTGGGGTTGAACCATTAGCTACTTGGCTTTTTGACACTAAATGGGCTGTGCTATTCTTTGTGTTAGGAGCTCTGGTAGCATAGTGGCTAAGTCACTTGCCTGCTAACCAGACGGCTGGCGGTTCAAACCCACCAGCCACTCCTCGGAAGGAAGGTTGGGCAATCCTACTTCCCTAGTGATACTGCCTCGAAAACCCAAGGAGGGGTCGCTATGAGTCGGGGCCGACTCGACGGCACATAACAACAACAACAACATTCTTTGTGTTCAGACAGACTAAGGGTCAGTATGTGGGCATTTATATGAGCACATACTCTTATGTTCAGATCTGTGCTAAACACAGGGGACCAGAGTACATGACATTGTCCCATGGAGGCAACCTGGGTGGTGGAAATCATAATAGTAGCTACCATGACCTAGTGCTGTCTCTGTGCCCACACTATTCTAAGCACTTTACAGATTTGAACTTGTTTAATCTTTATAACAACCCATTTTGCAGCTGAGGAAGCTAAAGCATAGAGAAGCTAAATGACTTGTGAAGGACTCACAGCCAGAAAATGACAGAGCTGGAATGTGACTCCAGAGTCCAGGCTTTTTGACCCACCTTACAGCTGAGACATATGTGAAGAAATTTGGGCTGAACCTCAGTAGCGGTTCTTTTAAAACTGTAGAAAGCACCATAAATGTGAACTCAGAGGATGTGGCTGTGATGTTGGCTCTTTTTTCTACCTCTTTAACCCAATTATTTTAAAACTGGGTTTAAAACATGGGTCATACACCATGTCCCATCCTCTTCCAAACCAAACTCACTGCCATTGAGTTGGATCCAACTCATAGCAATCCCTCCTTGGGTTTCCAAGGCAGTATCACTATGGAGGTAGCTTGCCCAATCTTCCTTCCAAGGAGTGGCCGGTGGGTTTGAACTGCCAGCCTTCTGTTAGCAGTCAAATACCTTAGGCACTACACCACCAGAGCTTCCTTCCTCTTAGTGGGCCTCAATATCTAAATTACATCATCTACCTAGAAGACTGTGGGCACTGGGAAGCACCAGATAGCTGGATTTTAATCAACAAGGACAGCTCCCTGCCCTCAAGGGCCTTGCATTCAAGTTCCAGAAGCAGCACTTGGTGCTCACACCATGAGCATTCCAGCCCATGTGGGGACTCAGCCCAGGATGGCATCCCAGAGCAGGTCTGGAAAGTACTGGACAGTCCTGGCTGGAAGCTAGGGTCTGCAGTGCCTTGGAGTGTCAAGGGGCAGGGCTCAGTGCCATCCTGCTTTAAGGCTCCTGGGCAGGTTTCCTCCCTGTGACCTATGTGGCTGGCTCTAAAAAACCAAAACCAAACTCACTGCTATGGAGTTGACTTCAGCTCATGGCAATCCCTTATATATTACAGTAGAATTGTGCACCATAGGTTTTTTAATAGCTGATTTTTCAGATTAGACTTTTCTTTCAAGGCACCTGAGTGGACTTGAACCTCTAACCTTGTCATTAGTAGTTTAGTGCTTTAACTTTTTGTATCACTCAGAGTCTGGCTGGCTGTCTGCTCTGTCCATAATGACTGGCTATCTAAGCATTCAGTGAAGACAGTGGGATCCCTTCCTGGAGGCTTCTATCCTCAAAGAGGAACTGGGCCATTAGTCTGGGGGCTTCAGAAATAACCTTTTGAAAGACCTCCTTCTAGATAAAGGGTAATACTCTTAAAAGGTAGCTTGGCATAGACAAGCTTCTTCTACCTTAAAAGGTAGAAGGCATAGTCAAAGCACTGTACTCTAAATCCAGCTCTGCCATTTGCAAGGACTTTTTTTGGGGGGAGGGGGACCTTGGAAATGTCATTTAGCCTCTCTAGATCTTTGTGTTCTCACTCCTAAATTGGGCATTTTAGAACCTGTCCTTTCTACCTCACAGGGTTACTGGGAGAATCGAGTGAGAATGTATATGAAAGCACTGGTCAGGCATTGGTGGAGGGGGTGGTACCAAAAAAAAAAAAACCTCACTGCCATTGAGTTGAATTCAACTCATAGAAACCCCCTTTAGGTTTCTGTAAATCCTTACAGAAGTAAATTGTCCAGTCTTCCTTCCACAGAATGGCTGATGGGCTTGAACTGCCAACCTTCTGGTTAGCAGCCAAATGCCTTAGGTACTATGCCACCATAGCTCCTTGGAGGGGGTGACAGCTGCTATTATTATGTTTTCCTCCAAAACTCAGACTATTAATTGAGCATTACTTACTGTGTAGAAAGCACTGGGTTAGGTGCTTTCTCACAGTTTTTTCTAACATTTTGGAGAAATAGAAGGTGGCACAGGGCAATCTTCTTAGAGGGAAGGCCCTTGGCTGAGAAATCCCCAAAGGCAGAGTGTGGATGGGAGCAGGCCATGGTGAGAACATTCCTGATCCTTGATTGCTTTGGATCCATGGATTTGGAAAGGAATGAGATCAGTGAGTGCCCAGAAAGAGCCTGCGCCTTCTTTGCCTTCTCAAAGCCTGGTGTGTTGGTAGATCTGCCTTGTTCCTTCCTCTGTATACACACATACACCCCTCCATAAACACCACATGCATACATGCTCATCCATACACTCACACTCAAAATCCAAACACACCACACACAAGGCATGGCCATGAGACATAGGCAGCAGATATAAACATACATATACCCACCTACATTATACACCGCACTATGTACATTCACACATATATGTATCACACATGCAAAACCCCCATACAATAAACACAGTCTCATACACATGCACACACAGGCTCCAAGAAGGTAGAAATAAACTTGAGTTCGGAGCCTTATGGAGAATGTGGTTGCTGTCTTGTTAACTTTGAACTCTTATAAAAACAGTCAACCTCATATTACAAGAGTTCTTTTGAAAGTCATTTCAATCACAAAAATGTATATCATAGTAAAAATAACTGGGTTAAAGAGGTTGAAAAATCAGATCTTACCAAAGCCTTTAAAAATGCTGCCAACCCTATGGATGGGGTAGGAGGATGCCCCTGGCCTTGTTTACAGTATGTGGAAGCAAGAGTATACTTGGGCTACTGCCCAAGAGGGATTAACAGGAAGAAAGGACAGTGTGGGTTCAGCCAAAATTGAGTCAATAATGCCCCAAAACATAGGGAGCCCCTACCTGTGACCCCCAGAAGGTCTCCCTCAAGATGCCTCCGTCCTCCCTTCCCTCACTCACTTCCCCTCCCAAAAGATGTTCCCTGTACAAGTCCTGTCTTCTGTTGCCTTCTCCTTGGAACAGTTGAGTTAAAGGGACACAGCCAAGGACATTTGCAATTTGTTTGCTTTCTAATGCTCTGAACCAGGGGAGGGAAATGATGGCACTTCTGGTTGATTTGGTTGACCTTCCTTCTCCCTTTCTCGCTTCTCCCCCTCTCCTCCCCCTCCCTTTCTCTCTTCTCACCTCCCCTCTTTCCTTCCCTTGCCCCCTCCTCCCCCACCTCTCTCTTCCTTTCTTTTTTCATTTGGCAAATAGCCTTTCCCCCTCCATGTTCCTAATGACCCTTGAAATATAAAGATAATGTATGTGGAGAGCAGTGTTCCGATAGCTGATGTCCTTTTAACATGGCTTGCTTGTTTTGGCCTCCTTATTTGCTCCCTAGCATCATCCAAGATCGTCATGGGTGCTACCAGCCCAGCTCTGGAAACCATGTTTAGCAATCCTTTCTACTCTAGAGCCAAGGGATGAGCAGGACCCAGGGAGAGGGATCTATGCCTATTTATTTGTGAAGATCTGTCCAAAGGGCATGTCCCAGACTTTCTTTGTGAGTTGTTTCATGTAATTCAAATTTTAGGAGATCAGCCTTGCAAAATGACCATGTGCTCTTTGGCCGAGGCAGTGTGAGAAATGGGTGCTAGGGCAAGGAGATGACCACCTTGGGCAAGGTGGATGACACTCAGAAATGTCAAGCACCCAGGGGAAACATCACTGGCTGGGACCCCTTTAGTGCTGTGAACAAAGGCACAGTGTCCTTGCAGCTCCATTCTGTGCCTTTCCTCAGGAGCAGCCTCAGTGCTATTCCTGAGATGGTTCACGGCAGGCTGAGAGATGGGCGAGGCCTAACAGAGGGCTCTGGAGGCTCCAGGAGGAGCTACCCTTTCCTGTTTCCTGTAAACCAGCATCAGTGGGCTTGCTTGGGGGGAGATGTATGTGCGTCTGAGTTTGAATCGTCCATTCCTTCCTCTGCTGCAGATGAGTGAGAGCGAGACTCTCATCAGTATGGTGAACCGCATGGTGGAAAACTCTTCCCCCAGGGCCCAACTCTTCATGCAAGTAAGACCTCTGCCTGGCAGCATGGTCACCGTCAATGCCATCTCAGCTGCTTGTGCATGGTCGACTCAACCCATCTGGGGTGGGGCTTGCTCTGACCAATTTGCTTATCTGCAAGGCCTCATTTCCTCTAGAGATAGTCTTAACCTAGTCTCACTCCTTTAAAACCACTGTGTCTCCTCCATTCTTCACTTTCATGGGTACACCTCAGGCCCATTTCCTAGACCATCAGAAAAATCCAGCACCAACATCTCATGCCATGCTAGGGATCATAAACTGGTTTTTAATGTCCAGGGCTTCTACTTTATTTGCTGTCTTCTCAACAGTCATTATTGAGGTTAAAAGTATGATGAGTGCAGTACGGGACCAAAGTTATATATAGTGTGCTATGGTTACTGGGGGAGCTCTGGTAGCATAGTGGCTAAGACACTTGCCTGCTAACCAGACGGCTGGCGGTTCAAACCCACCAGCCACTCCTCGGAAGGAAGGTTGGGCAATCCTACTTCCGTAGTGATACTGCCTCGGAAACCCAAGGAGGGGTCGCTATGAGTCGGATTTGACTCGACGGCACATAACAACAACAACAACAACATGGTTACTGGATGAGCCATCGAGGCTAGGCTGCATCTGCTGGATCCAAAGATGCTTCTGTATTCTAGCCAGTCTCGTTTTATCTGCTAAGGCAGTAATTCTCAAATGCTTCTGACATACTCCCATGTCCATATCAAAACAATTAAGGGGTTAACTGTTCTCATGGTTGTTACCAATAGGCCATCAGGAAGCTACACATCTCTGGAGCCCATCTCAGTTCAGTAGATCCTACAGCTCAGGGAGAGGGAATACAGAGCCTGTGCAGAGCAGTGCCTCGGAGATATCCCCAGAGCCAGACTAGGACAATTGGACAATTGGGATTGCATGTTGGCCAGGACATCCTAGGCTTCCCGTGCAGGGAACAGAGAGTTACCTCAGCTCAGGTCTCTAGAACAGAAGCCACCGGGGATGCTGGGCTGTATGCAGTCTCTGACAGGAGGGGAACAAGAGTTGTGGTGTCAGCTCTCCTACACCCTCTACCAACCCCTGCTGCAGTAACCAAATCCTGTTCCTGCAGGTCCCTTCATACCCAGAAGTGTTCCGGGACAGCCTCCACACCTACAAGTTAAACGAGCAAGACACAGACGTAAGAGCAGCTCTCCCTGCTCCCTCTGTCCACTCCAGCCTTCTACTGTTGTGCTCATTCACGCTCTCCTCTGTGGGGGCTTGTTCTCCGTCCATCTCTCTCTCCTCTGGTGGCTGCTCATACATTTGATTCATGTCCTCTCCCATCACAAAAACAGCATTCTGCTTATTCCCTCCTCATCTCCCTTCCTTTTCCTTGCCTACCACCTGCTCACCCCTACCTCCCATGCTGGCTATATGGGTTTCTCCACTAAGCTCTAGGCTGTCTTGTCTACAGCAGTGGGGTCTTCTAACAGGAACACAGACTTTGTTGGGAGATGAATCAGTCAATCTACTCTGTGCCCACTGTGGCATTAGTCATTTTAGATAACTGGAAAGAATATGCTCCTATCCCTGCCTTAAGAGAGTGACAGGATAAGGGGAGATGGTAGAGGAGAGCAAATGGCAGCAAATGATTTGTACATAATAAATGGGGCCAACAATAGGTTCTGCAAGAGTACAGGGAGCAAGATGCAATGGGCTGGTAGGTCATGGACAAAACAGATATCATGTGAACTGGGCGTTGAAGTTAAAAGGCCAGAGGATAAGATTTGGCTCAGTAAAAAAGGACAAAGGGGATAGTTGAGAAATGGTATGAATAAAAGCGTGGGTACAGAAAAGCACAAGTCTTTCCACAAGAGAAGTTTGGCTTATCCTGCCTCCCCAGCACCACTGGCCACTGTGGATCTGCCCAACAGGCCTGGGAGAGGTTCCATCCAGAGGAGTCCCAAACCTCAGAGGGACCTCAGAGTCAGAGGGAGGAGGGGAGATCATGGTCCTGTGGGGCTGAGGGAATAGTTCACATTGTTCACTGCTTTTCCTAGGACTGCTTGTTCAGACACTCTGCACACCCCTCCAATCCATGCAGACTTAGCGGGCAGGGCCACATTATCTCTCCTCAACCCTTTGTGAATTGGAACCCCCCAGAGGATGGGGGTATAGGAACTTTACATTGGATCTTCAGCCCTCTCCTCTTTCAACCTGACTCACTTCCTAAGACATTGAACACATCTTTCCTCTCAATGGAACCTTGGCTAGTCTTCTCTCCCAAGATGGAGACCCATCTTCCTGTCCCCAGGAGCCTGGACAACTAGGTCCTTCAAGGTCAAGGTGAAGGCCCAGGGCTCCACAGCAGGGAAAGGAGGTGGTATCCAGAAGCCAGGCCCTTCCAACACAATTTCAGGTCCCCATCCAACCATGTCTTTCATCCCCTTCTTTCTCCTTCCTCTCCTACTCTCTTGGGACCCCAGAAGCTACTGGGCAAACTGTGTGAGCAGAACAAGGTGGTGAGGGAGCAGGACCGGCTGGTGCAGCAACTGCGGGCTGAGAAGGTGAGAACCTGGAGTTGCCTTGAGTCGGGGCAAGTGGGTGGTGCTGGCTTGGAGCAGATTGTGAGCAGTTCTCCATCTTGATTAAGCTGATTATCCTTCCTTTGACTTGCTTCCTGCACTTAATCACAACTGCTGAAGCTCTCCCAGGGACCTTAGCCAGTGAGAGAACAACCTCCACTATGTTGCCTAGTTGAACCTCAGACTTCTCAGGCCTTTACTATTATCAACCCGAGAGAGGAGTTATCAGGGCTGCTCACAGCTGGTCCTCCTGCTTTCTCTCAGGAGAGCCTGGAAAGTGCCTTGATGGGAACCCACCAGGAACTGGAGATGTTTGGGAGCCAACCCACCTACCCAGAGAAGCTGCTGCACAAGAAGGAATCACTGCAGAACCAGCTCATCAACATCCGGGTGGAGCTGTCTCAGGCGACCACGGTAACCAGAGATGGTGCCTGAGTCCAACTCCCCTCCTTACCCCTCACTCCCATCTCCCTGTCAGTGCCCAGATAGGAGAACCACCCATCCCCTCCCAGGCTATGCTGTCCTAATCCAGATCCTTCTCTAAGGGCAAGAGCAGGGTGGTCCTGCCTCGGAAGGGCATAAGCAAAGACCTTCACACTGCCTTGCAGATAGACTATAAGTGTGCTAGCCTGCTCCTTCCATAGAGTCTCCACCAAGGAAACAGGCTCATTTCCCACAAATGATACATGCACCAGATTCATTCAGGACACCACAAAGACAAGGGCTACTTATTTCCTTGGCTGCTCTAACACCTTGCTGCCCACTTCTATCCTTTCTCCTGGACACCTAGGGCACCGGTGCAAATACTGCTGTCCTGGTCATTTCCTGGTAGGGACAGGACAGGCTCTCTAGTACAGGTTGTGTGAATAATAGCTCTAAGAGGCAGCAGCAAAAGCTCCAGGGGAGTGTGGCTCAGAAAGGAGAGAGGTCTCCAATTCCAGAGAACAAACATCTCTTTCAGGCTGTTTTTGTTTTGCCCTTCACCATTTTCTCCCAAGTTGGGGAGAACAGGCTGGGTATAAGAATTCCCATGTGATGCAAATAGTTAAGGCACTGAACTGCTAACTGAAAGGTTGGAGGGTCAAGCCCATCCAGATGCACCACAGAAGAAAGGCCTGTCAAGCTACTTTCAAAAAATTCAGCAATGCATTGAAAACCCTGTGGAGCACAGTTCTACTCTAACATAAATCAGGCCACCATGAGTTGGAACCAAATCCATGGCAACTAGTTCTTATGGGGCTGACATTACCTCTTTCAATCTGTCTAAGTACCTGGAGAAGATTCTGTTTTCTCTTTATTTGGTTTCCAACTCTCCACCAAAGGCAGAGGACAGGCTGTTGTACTTCTTACAAGGCCAATGTTTGATTGTTCATCAGAGTGTCTCAGCCCTGTGGCCCTTTCCTCCTGTCCCCCTGTGCCTTCCTGGCTCTGGACACCTTCCTAGCACAAGGAGGGATGCTTTGGTGATGGCATGTTCTCAGTCACCCTTCCTCCTCCCTTGCAGGCCCTAACTAACAGCACCATAGAGTATGAGAACCTCGAGTCGGAGGTCTCTGCCCTACATGATGACCTCTGGGAGCAACTCAATTTGGACATCCAGGTGAAGAGGGCTCCTGGGCAAGTGAGGGTTGGTTGGTATGTGGTCTGGCCCTGCTCTTGTCCTTTTGGGCAAAAGAGAAAAGAGATTGGAGTGGAGATCTCAAAGACTTAGCACTAGGAATTAGTCCTACCTGAGACAGAAGAAAAGGTTGCAGACTACTTAAAATAGACTTTACATTTTAAGGATGAAGATCATATGGAATTCTTCTTTAGGTCTGTGAGTTCACAAGGGAAGGAGCTGAAGCTGAAGCATGGAGGATTTAGGTTAGATGCATAGACGTATATGGAGTCCTTGGCTAGGGCAGACTGTTAACATGCTCAGCTGCTAACTGAAAAGCTGGAGATTCAAGTCCAGCCAGAGATGCCTTGGAAGAAAGACCTGGCAATCTACTTCTGAAAAATCAGCCACTGAAAACCCTTGGAGCCCAGTTCTACTCTCACACATATGGGTTTTGTTTGTTTGTTTGTTTAATTAATAGAAGTATATATGCCAGAAGAGGAACTCTGGTGGTATAGTGGTTAAAACATTCGGCTGCTAACTAAAAGTTGGTGATTCAAACCCACCAGCTGCTCAGAGGGAGAAAGATTTTTAGCCTTGGAAACCCTATGGGGAAGTTCTACTCTGTCTTATAAGGTCACCATGAGTTGGAATCAACTCAATGACCATGGGTTTGGATTTGGATATACCAGAAGAGTCTGCATGAGCACTCTGTTCAGGAATTTTAAGATAGGAAAAAGACTTTCTTTTCTGAAATAGGTTAGAAACACTCCACTGAGAGATAAGAGGATGGGCATGTTGATCTTGGGGAATTCTTGTTCTTTGATTCCCTGTCTCTTCTCTACCTAGATCCTGCCTCTTATCTAACTAGTTTTGCAAGCTCTGTCTCCCTGATGCAGTTAACACCTTGGTTTTTTGCCCCCTCTTTTCTTCCTGTTTCCCTCCTGTTAATAACTGTGCCAACACAACTTTGCAGCAGTAAGGTGTAGTAAAGACCTGCGTGCTGCCACATCCTGTGGCCAAGCCTCACTTTAAACACAAATATTTCAGGAGGGAGGACAGGTGTTATAGTTAAGAGCACCAGATTTTGAGTCACATAGACCCAGATTCAAAGGTGGTCAGTCACACTACTTACTAAACATACATACAGTCTAGGGCAGGAGTCTCCTTTTCATCTCTAGAGTGGTGTTAATTGCTGTTCTCGCAGAGGTGAGTAACTGTAAGCAAAGCACTTAGCACAGCACTGGGCACAGTGATGCTAAATAAATGGTAGTTATTTTTTCAAAGACTATCAACTGTAACTGAATATAATTCATGAGTGTTTAAGGGTATGCTGGGTGTGGGTATTGCAAAAGGGCTGTCTGGATGTAAAGAGAAACAGTAAACTGAAAGCTCTCGGCCCCTGGAAAACAGGCTACCATAAAATATCCACTTAGAGAAGGCTTCACCGTAAGACCACCCAGATGTCCCCTGGAGGGACTCAGAAGGACTCCTCACATTCTCTTGGTTCTAAGGACTTGTTTTTATCACATGGGGCTCTTTACTGGAATATCAGAGCCCTACCTCAGAAGGAAGATGGGGCAATCTACTTCCGTAGTGATACTGCCTCAGAAACCCAAGGAGGGGTCACTATGAGTTGGGTCTGACTCGATGGCACATAACAACAACAACACCTCGACCTCACTGGCAATTTTAGAACACCGTTTTGTGGAATCCAAAGAGGCAAAAGCTGCCTATGAGAAAGATAGGTGCCCTGGCAAGAAGTGTATATATGTGAGAGGGAGAGAGTGTGTATATATGTGTTTCAGTGTGTGTATGTGAGTGTGTATATTGTGAGTGTATGTATATGTGTGTGCATGCAGGGCTCTTGCCACGACTGGTCCAAAGGACTGTAGGTCCAAAGATGCCTATGCTCCAGGCTGAGGAGGCAAGACTAGGGCACTTGGTCGCAGCTGCTTTCTTTGACTTGCCTTTGGGCTGTTTCAGAATGAGGTGCTGAACCGACAAATCCAGAAGGAGATCTGGAGGATCCAGGATGTGATGGAGGGACTGAGGAAGAATAACCCATCCCGGGGCACAGATACAGCCAAGCACAGAGGTGAGTGCCTCTTTAGCCAGCCTCCAGGGGTTCTGGCCTCTGTGTTACACCTGCCAGCTGACACTTCTCTAGGCCCTCACACTATGCTCAGACCTAGTGAGGCCTTCTCAGGACTCCAAAATCTTCCCTGGGTTCCAGGATGGTAGTTAGGACTCCCTTATCTGCTCCCCTCCTGCATCCAGACCAGATATACCACTGAGTCACTGTTGACTTGTTGATCTTCTTCCTCAGCAAAGATAGAAGAGCAACTTGGTCTCCCCAGACCCCAAGAGCACAGGCCTTTGCTGACTGGTGTTCACTATCATAGTGACTTCCTTAAGCCCTGGAACCTCAGGGTAGCTTACTTTAACACCTCAGAGGCAACAGCATCATGCCCATCCACCGTCTTTCCCTGCCCAACACATCTCTCAACAGCCAACCTCTGATTGTAGCACCAGCAATATATCCCCCCAGTAGGCCCAGGGGGACCTGGGACACTGAATCATCCCTCCTATATCCCTGCTCTGGTTTTTCCCTTCACTTGTGGTGCCCATTCTCACACCAGGCCCTACTCTACTCCCTCCCTCATCTCTCTCCCCTTCTGTTTTTTCCAAGGAGGACTTGGGCCCTCAACCACCTACAGCTCCAATAGCCCAGCCAGCCCTCTCAGCTCCGCCAGCCTTACCAGCCCCCTGAGCCCCTTTTCACTGGTGTCTGGCTCTCAGGGGTCCCCTACTAAACCTGGGTCCAATGAGGTAAGCTGAGAAGATGCAGTAGAAGGTAGGTGGGGGAGGGGAGGGACCAGATCCTCCTTTGAAATGACACAAATTCTGTCTCCATCCCTTGTCCCCAGAGGCATCCAGGCCTAGTGCTTTGGCTTTCTGTTTAAGGCCGTCATTCTCACACCCTGTTTTGTGACCTTTCCTCCAGATTTCCCCTTTACCTGTTCTCATCTCCCGCTGTCTTCTTTAGCATCCTTTCAGGGATGTGTCTTCCTGAGCACCAGGAAGCAAATTTAATAGGAATTTAAAGCCAGGATTTTCCCAGAGGGTGAGAGGGTAGAGGGTCAGTGAGGGGAGCAGGTTCTCAGGCAGTCAATCAACTATTGACTGAGGTTCTACTATGGGTAGGAGATGGTCTAAGGCCCTCTTGGAAAGATTCACAGGTCACCACCAGCCTTTCACTCAAGGAGTCCAGAATCCAAGGGGAATCAAGATTGAATCATAGAAAACAACCAGCTTATGGAATATGACAGTGTATGTCTCAATATTGAGCCATTATGGTTTAGACTATAAATGCCCTGATGTTCCAGAGACGGGGGATCACTGACTAGGAAAGGAGGTTGGAACATAAACTAGGTCAGTGACACTTTGGGTAGTATTCATTGCAGCACTATTTACAATATGCAAAAGGTAGAAACAAGTGCCCATCAATGGATAGATAGATAGATAAAATGTGGTACATACATACAATGCAACACTACTCAGCCATAAAGTGAAAACAAGTCCTGATACATGCTACAACATGGATGACTGAGTAAAATAAGTTCAACACAAAAGGACAAATACTGAATGATCTCACTCATGCTACAGTAGGCAAATGTGTAGAGACCAAAGTTTATTGGTGGTTACCAGGGGCAGGAGGGACAGGGAAAGGAGGAATCATTGTTAAGGAAACAGTGTCTGTTGGTGGTGATGGGAAATTTGGCAATGATGATGGGTGATGGTTGCACAACATGATTAATGTATCACTAAATTGTACACCTGAGAAATGTTGAGTTGGCAAATGTTGTGTTGTATATATTTTTACAACATTAAAAAAAGAGAGAATTTGTATAGGAGGGGAACAAGGGAAAGGCAGTGCAGGCAAGAGGGAGTGTAAGAGCAAAGGCATAGGGGTGGGAATGTGCGAACATCATGGTCAGAAAATGAAGGAAAGCTTTGCAGAAATCTGCATTGGGAAGCAATGGGGAGCAGTAGATGGGTCGGGGTCTTAGTTGAGGAGGGGTTTGAAGGGCAGGTGAAGAGCTAGCTCTGAGGTTGAAGCTCCATCCAGGCCAAGCGGTGGGGTTTAGGGGTCCTGGAGGCCCACCCCAGGTTTCCAGCCATGTTGTTGTCTGCCTCCTGCTAACATTCTTTTCTCCTGCTCTCACAGTGGCTGCTCTTGTTTCTTCTAATGCTATGGCTTCTCTCTACCTCAGGAACCTGGCCCGCCTCGGCCTCCCCTCCCCAAAGCCTACGTCCCCTTGGAGTCTCCTCCAACCGTCCCTCCACTCCCTAGTGAGAGCCGCTTCTGGCCATACCCCAACTCCCCTTCCTGGCACCGCAGTGGCGAGACAGCCAGGGGCCAGGTACCCAGCACCCTTGGTTCCTGGAGGGTGGGGGCAGGGGGATGGGACAAAGGGCCAGGCTGGGGACAAGGCAGGGTACTAGAATAAAGGAGTCATTTTTGCCATTTGAGTATTATTTTCCCTAGCTGGACCGTGGAATAAGGGGAAGAATGATTTAGAGAGTCACATGGGTTCTCTTTCCCCTTTTTGCTTTCTACTTTCTATAGATCACAGGAAAATTAGTTTATGGGCAGCAAATGGTTGTGGGTGGTGGTGGTATGCCCCACCTCAGCCGGCTTGACCAGCCAATGGAAATGTAATGACTCCTACCAGCGCCATTCTAGTCCCTTCCTATGTCTTACCTACCTCCAACCCTAATCCTCCTGTGGTCTCTCTCTGTCTCTGCCTTACCTCATGTCTTTTTGGGTCTCAGAAGCCCCTGGGGTATAAGGATATAGGCTCTTTTCTCCCCTGATCTGGTTCTTTCTCTTGCATAGATCTCTAGCCAAGATCCAGGAGAGATGTACAAAGTTAGAAGAGGTGGTGTGGTAAACAGAGAGTCCTGTGCCTAAAATTAACCTAGACTCAGCTACTAATAATATATATAACCCTTAAGGGTTTACTGGGTGAGATAGGAAGAGCAGGTTATATTACCTTGATTTCTCAGATGTTCCTGTCCTCTCTATTTAGACTACAACCGAAGTTTCTGACCTCTGGCCTGGTTTTCTTTCTATTGCATTCTCCTCATTGAAACTTAGATTCTTGAACTGTACGATGATAGGGTGTAGTTTAGATGATGCCTGAGGTCCCTTCTGTTCCCATGAAGCTGAATGCACTTTCTGTCCCCACAAAATCCTGGTACCAAGGCCCACCAAGTTCTCTTTGTTCAAGTCTTAGGTGAGATCCTGACAGACTCAGAGACCCTTGGCCTTGGAGCCCCTCTGCTGGCCATTCCTTTACTCTGGCTCATGGAAATTCTGTGCTTCTCAGTGCTTACTAAGAGCTCTGGTTGGGTTGGGCCTTTCTGATGGTCCTTGAGATCTTATTCTCCTAGGTGGTCCCACACTGGCCAGCCTTAAGGTGATGTGGGTAGGAGCCTCCAGTGCATCCCCACCTACTTCCCAGTTGGCACATATAAAGATTTAGAGCTTCCCTGTACCCTGTGCTTTCAAGGATTTAAGCTTCAACCACTGTAAAACAAAGAAACACGGCAGGGGCCAAATGCCTGAAAGGCACTCTATCTTCAGCCATCTTCCATTTTCTCTTCCTAGCCCAAGGCAAACCATGAGCAAAGCAAGAAAGACCCCCACCAGACACCACCTCTGGACACCCCCAAAGATATCAGTCTTGTACCTACCAAGCAAGAGATGGAAGCGGACAAGCAGGCAGCTCTCAACAAAGGTATTTCCTACCTCCTCCTCCTCCCCTAGAAATAGGGCTAAGGGTTGAGAGAGGTGGCCTGGGTGCTCATTTGTACCCAAAGACAGTGCTTACCTAACCTGCTTACCTATCCATGGTGGGCGGGACTGAGCCTCTCTCTGAGAAGCAGCCTCTTCTGTCTCTAATGCAGTTGGCATTGTGCCTCCTCGAACAAAGTCACCTACAGATGAAGAGGTGACCCCAAAAACAGTGGTGAGAAGGAGTGCCAATGGGCTCACCAATGGACTGGCCTCCCGAGTAAGTACCTACTTGCAGCACTTGTGTGGGCTTGAGCTGGGCTGGGAGCCTAGGTACCTGGGTCTACCCCTCTGTCACTACTGTTAAGGAACCCAGGCTAGGGGAGAAAGTTAGAACAAGCAGGAAGAGGGTCAGTAGCCCCACCAGAGGAGTTCTCCTTCAGGGAGACATGCCAAGGAACAAGGAAAGCATGCATAATAAAGATACAAGAACATTTGACAACATTCTTATAATGTGCCAGTGGATGATTTACAAAGGATGGAATGTAGCAAAAATCAGTGGTCAAAGTCACACGTAGTGACTCGAGGCAGTGTATTAGTTTCTTATGGCTACTATAACAAATTACTACAAACTGGGTGGCTAAAACAACAGAAATATTTTCTCTCACAGTTGTAGGAGTCCTAAGTCTGAAACCAGTGTGTCAGCAGGGTTGGTTCCTTCTGGGAATCACATGCTGAATCTCTTTAGTAAAAGGCTATCCCTGCATATCCTTGGACTTCTCTCCAGGGCACAATTTCTCCATAGTGAATTTCCTAATTTTAGCATTCTTTACAATCTGGATAGTCTGAGAACCTCCCAAATCAAATACTCATTCATTTTTGCTTAACAGTTCCTTCCTCAATATATCTCTTTCCTCTCACATTTTACCATACACAGCAAGGAGAAGCCATGCTCTACCCATAAACACTTTACTGGAAAATCTCCTCAGCCAAATATCCAAGTTCGTTGCATTTAAGTTCTGCTTTTCATCCAACAGCAGAACACAATTCCGGCTAGTTTCTGCCACTTTATAACAAGGAGCATCTTTCTTCCAGTTTCCAATAACATTGTTCCTCATTTTCTTTTGGGACATCATCAGAAGAACCTTTAACATTTATATTTCTACCAATATTCTTTCATGACAATATATGTAATCTCTAAAATGATAAACTTTCTCTACTTTGCTTTCATTTCCCTCTGAGCTCTCATCAGAATTGCCTTTAACATCCATATTTCTATCAACTGTCTCTTCAAGACAATCTAGGCTTTTTAAATCATGTGCTTTAAAATTCTTCCAGCCTGTACCCACTACCTAATTCCAAAGCCGTTTTCACATTTTTAGGTGTTTGTTACATTAGCACCTCACTTCCCAGTACTAAAATCTGTATTACTTTCCCAAGGCTGTCATAACAGATTAGTACAAACTGTGTGGCTTAAAAAGACAGAAATGTACTCTCTAACAGTCATGGAAGCCAGAAGTCCAAAAAGTAAGGTGTCAACACAGTTGGTTCCTTCTTGAGGTTCAGAAGGAGAATTTGCTCCATACTTCTTTCTTGGCTCTGTGATTGCTGGTAATCCTTGACATTCCTTGACACATCATTCCAGTCTCTGCCTCCATCTTCACATGGCCTTCTTCTTTGTGTGTCTTCTCCTTCTCTGCCTCTTAAAAGAATACCCATCATTGGATTTATGACTTAACCCTAATTTAATGTATTTAATTCAATTACATCTGCAAAGACCCTATTTCCAAAGTCACATTTACAGGTACTGGGGGCAAGGACATGGACATATCATTTTATCATTGGGGCCACTATTCAACCCTTATAGGTAGGCTTCCTATAGAAGCCTTCCATTTTAATGGAGAAGGGCAGATGGAAAAGCTGGGTGAGGCATGAGGCACCTGTCAGAGCCCTCATGTCCCCCTGCAGCAGGAGCGCCCAAAGAGTGCTGTATTCCCTGGTGAGGGGAAGGTCAAGATGAGCGTGGAGGAGCAGATTGACCGCATGCGTCGGCACCAGAGCGGCTCCATGAAGGAGAAGCGAAGAAGCCTGCAGCTTCCAGCCAGCCCAGCCCCTGACACCAGCACCCGGCCCACCTACAAAGTGGTATGGTCCTCCCAGCCACCCACAGGAGTGGGCCTAGCATCTGCTAACACTACCCACTCCCAGGCACAGCCTGCCTCAGCCTGCTTGGGTCAGGGAGGTTTGTGAGGGAAGGGATACCGGGCACGTGGGAGAACTAGAGAAGCCTTCTCACCACTGGGCAGAAGAGTTATTTCAACAAGTGTTTCCTTTTTTGTGTTTAAAGAAAAATAACTCTCAAAACAGATGGGTGATTATTTCTGTTGAAATGAATTATACAAAACTCAGTTAATAGAGAGTCATATAAAATCCACGACCCAGAAACAGCCATCACTTATAAGTATTTCTAGAGTATCTTATGCTTAGCCTTGGGCTGAACATGCTCACCATTGCCTGGCACAAGGCAATTTACAAACACTTTTCATGTTATCTCATTTAATCCTTTCAAGAACACTGCATTAAGAATGACTATCCCTACTTTACAGGTGGGAAAACAAAGTAAGAAAAATGAAATGATTCCTAGGCTACACAGTTATTGAGTGACAGAGCTAGGAATAGCCCAGACCATCTGCTTTATTTTTCCTTCTACTAAATTTCAGAAATGCAGGAAAATTATAATTCATAAGTTCTACTTCCAAAAAGTTTACATTCTGGTTGGTGGATTGGAACTTCTATAATAAGAAACATCATACAAGACAAAGCAATTCAACTGCCTAAAATATGTGGCTCAGAATGTGAATATAGCTCGTTGGGGAATGACAAGTATTGACAAGAGATATTGACAGGATTTTGTCTCCAGAGCTTTGAAGTTAGATAGGCTTTGGAAAAGCAGGAGAGAAGGGGAATAGCTCTGCAGTAGGGGGAAGTGGGGTGGTATGTGTCCTGGGGCAGGGATGTGAGGACACCAGCATAGTTCCAAACAACTCAGTACCACTGAGTTGATTCTGACTCATAGCGACCTCATTGGGTTTCCAAGACTGTAAATCTTTACAGAAGCAGACTGTGGCATATTTCTTCCACAGAATGGCTAGCAGGTTTGAATCAGCAACCTTTGGGTTAGCAGCCCAATGCCTTAACCCACTACACCACCAGAGCTTCTTAAGGGCTACCTAAAGCCATGAATAACAGTGGGGTTGCTGCCAGCAATGGGGATAAGGCCCTGAGTGGTCATGACAGTTCTGTCCCTCAGGTGCGCCGTCACCGCAGCATCCATGAAGTGGACATTTCCAACCTAGAGGCAGCCCTGCGGGCAGAGGAGCCTGGTGGGCAGGCCTACGAGACACCACGGGAAGAGATTGCCCGGCTTCGCAAGATGGAACTGGAGCCACAGCACTATGATGTCGACATCAATAAAGAGGTGAGTAGAGTCCAGGAGGGTGGCAGGAGGAGAAACCGAGATGGATGGGGGTGATGACCTTGGTCCCTCCACAGCTTTCCACTCCGGACAAAGTCCTTATCCCCGAACGGTACATTGACCTGGAGCCTGACACTCCGCTGAGCCCCGAGGAGTTGAAGGAGAAGCAGAAGAAGGTGGAGAGGATCAAGACACTCATTGCCAAATCCAGGTACCAGACTTAGTTGACCCTCCACTTCCTCCGCCCACCCTGGTACCTAGGACAGCTGGGGCACTAGTGCCACTGAATCCAGTGCCCTGACCCATGTCACTGATGGCACACTGAGCCTCCCCAGGGGAGAATAGATTGAGGCAGTGGCTTGAGTCAACAGGCTGGGCCAAGGCATCTGTCAGGGGTGATGCTGCCATTTGGTGCCAACAAGACCTGCTCTGTGCCCATGCACATGATATCATCAAGACAAACCTGGTGGGTTGGCCTCTGGTAATTCTTTTCCCCTTCAAGGCTGCCTAGATGGTCACTTGAACCTATTAGTTCATTTGACAACATTGAGGATAGGGGTCCCAGCAGGTGTTTTGCCAGGGTCCCACTCACCTGGGGACAGCCTTACCGGGAACCAGAGGCTGCACCCTCACAGGCCCTGGCCCTCCCTGCCGACCTCCATCCGCAGGCTCCCCAAGCCAATTGGACCATCCTGTCCCTCCCTCCATGTCTATGTGTCTGTGCCTCTTCAGTATGCAGAACGTGGTGCCCATCGGCGAGGGGGACTCTGTGGACATGCCCCAGGACTCAGAGAGCCAGCTGCAGGAGCAGGAGAAGCGGATTGAAATCTCCTGCGCCCTGGCGACCGAGGCCTCCCGCAGGGGCCGCATGCTGTCTGGTGAGAGGGGCTGGGCCTCGCTCTGCCAGGGAGGCCGGCTGACCAGGTGTAGGGGAGGAAGCACAGCGCTGAGAGGGGGGCAGGGCCAGAGAGGTGCAGGGCCAGGGCAATGTTCCTCCAGGTCAGGATGATCTTTTATTGAGCACCAGGTACTGTGCTAGGCTCAGAGGGATGGATGCAGAGGGGCCAGAGTTGCTGACATCCAGGAGCTCAGAGCTTTGATGATCTTCATAGATGCTTTGTGGAGAAATTGGCCAGAGGCCATGCAGAGAGTGCAGGGAGCCATCTTGCCTGGGCAGGTCTAGGAATGGCACAGAGAGGAAGTGATAATTGAGCTTGATTGGGCAAGATCAGTAATAGCATTTCCCAGTTGTGGAGAAAAAAGTGGTTTTATCTTTAAGTTCCCATTCTTGCTGCATGAAAATAGAAAGAATAAAAAGAGAAGGCAGTGCAGGCAACCCGGGAGCTAAGTGTGCTACAATCACCACCTTGGCTACTGACCCAAACCCACTTTTCTATGAAGAAAATAGAATATGAGGAACTGACTTCAAAAACTAGTGGGTCCTAAGTAGACCCTGATGGAGTCGAAATCAACAGGATTAGCTTTCACTCAGTGTGCACTATCATTCCAGAACAGGTAAGAATGTAACTGGGCATTGAAGAATGAAAGAGATTCTATGTGAATGGGAGAGTTAAAGGTAGAGGAAACCCAAAAAAACAAACTCACCACTATCAAGTTGATTCTGACTCATGGTGGCCCTACAGGACAGAGTAGAACTGCCCTACAGGGTTTCCAAAGCTATAAATCTTTAAGATTTAGATTGCCTCATGTTTCTCCCACAGAGCAGCTGGTGGGTGCAAACTGCCAAACCACAGTTCTGACAGAGCTCCTAAAGGTAGAGGAAAGGTAGGGTTAAATCGTGGGGCCTAGTAGACTGAGTATTTCCTTATCAGCAGGAGAAAAGGTGGAAAAGATCCAGAGATAGATCGGGATTGAGGGCTCTGAAGACCATAGTCAAGAGGGATGTCTTCAGGGGGAGGCATGATGTGATCATTTCGGTGTAGAGAGAAGTGTGCAGGAAACAGTCACAGGTGTGCCCAGGTAAGAGTCAGGCTACAACAAGGTAAGAATTGTGGCTAGGAACACAGTGGAAGGGATGGTGTTCCATGTTGGTGATTATGGAAGCAGGTAGATGTGGGTTCAAATCCTGGCTCTCTCAGGCTCCATTTCCTCATCTATAAAATTCAGATAAAAATGCCTGCCTCTGCTTCTGGTGGCATGAGGATCAGAAACTGTGTGTGTTAAGCACCTAGCACAGTGCCTGACATTTAGTAAGTGCTCAATAAATGCTAGTTCACTGTAGTAGCAGTAGTGATAGTAATGGTAGTGTCGGTGATGGTGTTGGTAGTATTGGAAACAGCAATAGCTGAAGTAGAACTAGGAACCATTTGTCATGTTTCCAATTATTTTAAACATGGATATTTTCAGAAACCAAAGGGGATATAAGTGAGCCCTTAAGAAGGACCTCTTGGCAGTTAAGGTTTAATGGACAGTCGAATGGGTGGCCCTGGAAAGGCCCTGCAGAAATTTCAGAGAGAGGCTGTCAGCTGGGCTGGAGTTGAGAAGAGAAGGCTTCAAAGAGCCCCATCCCACAGGCCAAAGGCAGCAGAACCAGTTTGACTGCAAGGAGGCCTCTGCTGAACCTTCCTGTAGGTTAGCTACAGAATGAACTTGAACTTTCCAAAGATCAAATTCCACATGCTCTGGGCAAAAGGCAACTTCCTGTTTCAAGGGGACAGCACGCTCAACGCTATGTTAAAAATGCCTTGCTCTGCCCCAGTCCCAGCCCCCGGCTCTCTCAACTACAGTTCTCCAGCCAAAGGTTCCATGAAAACAAAACCAGCTCAGCCTATCAGATTTCCCCCTCGATACACACGGGCTTGCATTTCAGGCCTGTGTGCTGAAAGCAAGTGGTTACCTAGCTTTTGCCAAAACCCCAAATATTTGAAAAATGGCCATGGCAGGGCCAGACCTCAGACCTAGCTTACTGTCCCCAGCAACCCCGGCCTAGGGCCCAGATTCCCAGAGCTGCAGCTTTGCCAGGCCAAGCAAGGGCTGTTCTGGGCATATGCAGTGAGGGCATGGGCTGATGCCTGTAATACTGTGTATGGGGTGCCAGGCACAGGTCATGAGAACAGCACGCAGTGGGCACAGGATGTGGTGTTCAGTGCCAAGTGTGGGTGTATGGCATGGATCTTATCATCAGTGAGGTACAGTCCAGTGTAATACACACAGAATGTGTGAACTCAAGTGTACAGTGTGTAGGATAATGTGGCATTTTTGAGTTTGTATGTGTGCCATGAATGCCATGTGTATGTCATCCGTATAGGGTAATGTTTTTAAATACACCTGTATTGGTGTGTATTCAAGTGTATGGCATGTGGGTGGAGAGAATGCTTGAGTATAAATACAGGCGTATGTATGTGTGCTTGTGTATGTATGCAAGATGGGTGTTGTGTGGAAGCCCATTACTTATAAGTATGGTGGTATTGGTCAAGGTGTCAGAGTGTAGGTGTATATGAGAGTGAGTGTACAATGTATGGGTGAAGGGAGTGCTTATGAAGGCATATATTTATGTGTGGTTGGCTTTTTTTTTATAGTATGAGGATCAATAAAACATATTTGTGTATATATTGTGTACAGTATATATATTTTAATGCTTGTGAACATATATCTGTGTGTGAATACAAACAGCATGGGAGAGAGTGCAGTCTTGAGAGTGTCCATGAGTATGCATGACCAACTGTGCATGCAGGTGTGGTAGTATGTGTAATCCCACACATTGTATTATCACACTGCTCTAATACACATTGGCTGCATAGGTGGATTTTTAACTGTATTGTACAGAAAGAGATTATACTTAATATATTTTAACTATTTCTTCCTCTTTTGGTATCATTAGAAATACCCTTATTTTGCTGACCTGTTAGGGGGATGCCCTTAGGGACTATGATGAGTCTGGGTCTGTTTGTAGCTACCTAAATGTTCCCAAACTTCTAACACTTTTAAAGTTATGATGACTACTTTTTACAAAAGATTTTCTCTCTTTAGTTGTGATTTCTTATTGATGTCAGTAGACCTCCCAATTCCTCTGCTGCTTCTAATTTTCCCTGTTTCTAATCTTCTGTGGGCTAGACATCCTGCAAGTCAGGACCTATTAGAATTATATATAAATAAGAGTAACTAGATTTAAGGGACCATTCCCTGGAGAAGGATATCATGCTTGGTAAAGTGGAAGGTCAGTGAGAAAAGGGAAGGCCCTCAACAAGATGGATTGACACAGTGGCTGCAACGATGGGCTCAGGTATAGCAAGGATTGTGAGGCTGGCGCAGGACCGGGCAGTGTTTCATTCTGTTGTACATAAATAGGGTCTCTATGAGTCAGAGCCGACTAGACGGAATGTAACAACAGACTCCAAGAGCCTATCTTATGAGTAAAGGACAAGGATTTCACTGCATCTACGTTGTAGCATCTATTTTGGCTTCCATGAAATAGGCCTTTTTTTAGTTTTTTGGTTTCATGACTATTTTAGAAGTTGAGGTTGCCAGACGGCTAACCATCGGGCCAGGGATATGGATACGCTTACCAATGTGTGCTTTGAAATCGTCCTGTGGACGTATTTGTATGTAAAGTTACAAGTGTGTTGGGCCATGTGGAAGGATACAGGATTGGAAGTGCACAAACACACATATCTGAGTTGTGTGCAGCGAGAGCAGGGATATGGTGTTACCGGATCCTATGTACCAGCTATGTGTTGCGTGTTGGACGTACAGCCTTGTGTCCACACTAGAATATGTATGTATGTATGTGTATATATATATATATATGTGTGTGTGTGTGTGTGTGTGTGTGTATATATATATATGTATGTATGTATGTGATGGCAAAAGCTGCAGTGGCCCTTTCTCCCGCCACACGGAGGGCAGGGAGGGTGATGAGGCTGGGTAGGGGTGGGAGCAAGGGCTGGGCACCCGGCAAGCTGGGGTAGCTCAAGGAAAAACTACAGCGCTCCATGAGGAGATTCTTGGCCACGCCCCTGCCTCACATCGCGAAAGTACTGGGTTTATCCCTAACAGTACAATCCCCCTTCTCATCTTCCTTGCACTTTGCTGTTCTTAGCAATATTGAATAATAATGATAATACAGTAAAATCATGCTAATTCAAACATCACCACTTTAATATTTGTAATGATTTGTTTGGGGGTGGGAGTTGAAGTTTGCATTTACTGAATTGATGAAAAGCGGGTCTCAAATTGAGCCCTTGACCATGTTAATAGAAGTTAATAGAACTCACTTTGAGCACATCCGAAGCCTCCATTTCCATGAAGTTGATTAACATGGTAGTCACATCACGTCTCATATGTTCATGAAATGGAGCCTGATGATTTGGATTAGTGTGATTTTACTGCACTATTAATCATTATCATAGCAATATTAATCATTATCATTAGCTATCTTCACAATAGCTAAGAGGTATGTGAATCTCCCCATTTGATGGATGGGGGCAGGGAGTTGTTGGCCCAAAGCAGGTCGGGCCTCACCCATAGTCCCACTGGTTCTTAGCAAAGCCTGGATTTGACAGGCCTGCTGTGGGGTCCATGCTGTCCACTGTGGTGCTCTGGGAATGAGGATAGCTTTGCCTCGGCATGAGCAGGTTCCCAAGCTCAGCTCTCCTCTTTGCTTGCCCCCTGCCTTGCTCCCTGCCCCTGAGGAGGGCCTTTGCTTGCTCTGAGCGCCCAGCCTCCTCCCCACCCAGTCCACCCACCCCAATTCACTCCCTGTTCATTTCTGTTTCCAGTGCAATGTGCCACCCCAAGCCCTCCCACCTCCCCTGCCTCCCCGACTCCACCAGCCAACCCCCTATCGTCTGACTCCCCACGGGGCACCGACAGCAGCCATACCATGCGGGTCTGAGCTCTGACGTAAGCACTTTTCTACTATATTTCATCCACCTCAGGAGTAGGCCCCCTTCCTTCACTCCCATTGAGCCATCCCTGCCCTCATCTGGCATTGCTTCTCCCCTCATCCTTGTATGCCCCTGTGCCACTCTGTCCCCATCCATACATCCACCCACCCACCCACCCGTCTACCCACCCATCCATCCGCTTGAGCCCACCAGCATGCCTCTGCGGTGCTGTGCTGGACCTGGCTAGCAGCGCCGCTTCTTGGACATTGCAATGCCAAGGGGCTATGCTTCTTCAGAAGCTGACAGAGAACAGAGCTGAGACCTCACCTGTCCCTGACACCACACCCCTACACCTCTTCTTGGCCAGCAAGGCTTCCATCTGTTCAGATATAAGGTAGTCCTGCTCCAGAAGCTCTCAGAAGCCCTAGAAGCTATTGCTCTACTCCTAGACTTTATTGTAAATGAAAATAACATTGGAGAACTATAGCCAAAGGCTGTGTCCTCTTCTTTAGCCCTTAGCACACAGTCACGCCCTATCAGGCAAGAAAAGAACATTGACTTCTATCGATTTGTTCCCCCTTTTCAAGGTTGAGGGAGCAGAGTAGGTTTCTCCTAGGTGTTTACGAGACTAGACATTCTCTCTCCCCCAGAAGATTGGCTGGAATCATTGCTCCTCTGTACAGCAGTTTCTCACCCCTATTTCTCTTTTCTTTAGTGCAAGCCCTGGCTGAGGCCAATGCTGTGAAGCTCCACAGAGCCACATTCTGAAGTCCTCCGCTGCCCATCTGTGGTCCTGCCTCCCCATCCTGGCCCCTTGCCCCTGTGCTCCCATGGGTATGCTGCAGGGAGCCAAGCTGGGAGCCAGGAGGCTGCTGAGAGGAATACGGATACCTCAGCGTCCACACACCCACCCACGCCTAGTCCTGACGCTCTCACTGCTCATACAGCGGTCCTGGTCCAAGGCCTGCTATGGCAGGTGGCCCATCTAATCCAGCTGAGCATGGGCCCAGAGCACCATCCTCTCTGATGTCCATGAGGAGCCTAGGCCTGGCTCTGGCTGGGGTTGTGATGATCCTGCTTGAATGTTCCTAGTGGAGAGCATGCCCTGGTGGGGAGCATATCTTGTGCTATCTTAGGTTAGGACTAGAGGCAAACAAGGGATGGACACTGCCTCTTCTAGCCCCTCTTGACCACCGACGACATTATCTGCTGTCATCCCCTTCCCCCATCAGACCCATCCTGCTGTCCCAAGGCTTTGACACATCTCTGCTTATGGGTACTCCTTTGGGGTCCAATGGAGACTGGCCACCCTGCTTGAGCCAAAGACAAGATGATGAGAGATGAGGAGTGGCCCCTCAGCTCCCAGAGGGACAGTGCTGGCTGCGGAGAGAGAAAGGCAGGTCTGTGCAGTGTCTGAGGACAGATTGAGAAGGGGCAGCAGAGAGAGGGAGGAATGGGGAAGCAGAAGGACACATTTGCAAGTAAAAAGGAAGAGGAAGGAAATGGGAAGTGAGTCTGGGATGGGATTCCAGGGCCAGGCCTCAGGGCAGCACTAAGTACTATGCCAGACTGTCACCTCTGCTCCTCCCACTGTCACCCCAGGATCAGCTGGCTGTAGGCTCAAGGCCTCAGCAGGACCTCCCCGCAGAGCACATGGTGGCTGGCCTTCAGCTGAAGTGCTTAGTGTGGGGATGGAGGTGAGGCATGAAGGGGAGTTGAGTAGCAATAGCTGGAAGATGGCTCTTTCTAGGTCCAGGCCTGGTGTCTGCCTCCTCATCCTGGGGTCAGGGACAGAGAAAAGGGTCTGTCTTATGTGGGGTATGGTCAGCCTTGGGGCTTTACCTAACACGTTTTCTTGCTCCCTTTCCCCTGGAATGTGCTGTGGGCCAGCTGAGGACTGAGTGTGCCCTGGGGCCAGGGAGCAAGACCTTAATGTGGGACCAGGCCTTAACATAGGAGTCCAGACTCCAGGACCCTACCCTCACTCCAGGCATCCCATACAAGGACCAGCTATACAGAAGGACTCCCTTCTAGCGTGGCTCTCTCACAAGCAACCTACCCAGGGAGGCCAGTGAAGGAGAGAGAGGCAGAGCAAAACCAGTTCTTCTGTCTCCACTCTGCCCACCTGGATATCAATGTAGCCAGAGAGGAGGGAGGAGAGTGAAGCAGAAGACATCTTGGCCTCTAGACCTTCTCTTCTTCAGAGTTGCTGCCTGGAAACATCAGCCTGACCTTCAGTGGCCCCAAGGACAACTACGCTATCTTCCACCAATTCTTCTCCACTCCATGGCTGAGACAGTTAGTGGTTCATATGCAAGTAAAGATGACAGTTCATTCAACAAATATTTATTGAGCACCTTTTATGTACCAGGCACTGTTCTAGGTGCTTAAGACATTCTCATGCTTCTAAGGGGTTACAGACTGAGAGCATTCCACCTGTCTACAAATCTAGCAGGTTTTTCAAATATGGCCCTTGGCTATATCTCCCATCTTCAGCACAGCTCAAGTACCCCAAATCTATCCTTTCTCTTCTATAGACTTGGCAGGTGGGATTAGCTCCTTCTCCCACATTTGTCTCCATAAGAAACAGATTTTCAAAACCTTCCATGCCTTCCCCTTTTTTGTCTCTCTCTCTTTTTTTAAAAGTGATATTTTTAGAAATACATGTAAAATATCAAGAAATCATTCCTGTACCTCTGCCACCTCTTGCTCACCTGTTATTTCATAAAGCTGGCTCTTTATGTTGCTTTACATGCCTTAATATATGTTTTATGGAGATTATACATATTATATATACATATGTAATATATATATTTGTTTGGATGTCTGATCTTTTCCTAGAGCTCCTGCCCAGGCCCATTCTCTCCTGAACTTGACACACCATCCCTTGCACGTTGAGGCCATACCCTTGTCTTTTGATCCAAAGAGGGGGAGAAGAAAGATTTATTTTAAGACAGATCTATTTTACGCTTTTGTTAAAAGCAAATCTATTTTCAGAATGTGCAATGTCTGAATGGAATTGGCAAACGATGTGAGGAGACTGGGGTAGCAACCTTCACCCCTCAACAGCTTCCTCTCTGTTACCCACTCTGAAGGGCTGGCCCCAGAGCTCACCGAGAGAATCTTGCCAGGGGCTGGACATTCTCTTGGAAGTCCTGGTCTAAAGATTATCTGCTATGAATCCTCTTGAAGGAAAATGTTTACTCTTGGGACAGTTGTGTGCACAAAAGTATACCCATGCAGGCACACAGCCATCCCTGCCATGTGCTCCCCCTGGGCCTGCCCCCTGTAGCACCCTGCTGGAAAGGGCAGACTGAGTAATAGCAACCTATGCTAACCAGCACCATGCGTGTCAGTCGGTTCCTTGTGGACCTATGCTACAGTGCCAACTGAAAGGAAGTGGTCGGGGGTCACTGATGCTATCACCATTCCTTGGCACAGACACTTTCGAGTTCTTCGCAGTTCTCACACTCCATTTTATTTGATCCCTCTAGTCTGGGTCACGTCCATGGCATCTGTCTCCCTCTGTGGCCTTTCTCTCTGGGGCCTGTTCTTCAGGGGAGGGTACTTCAGTCTGGCATCCAGACTGTGAAATCAGACCCTGGGGTGAGGAGGGTCCTGCAGACAACATAATATCTCAGCCTTGCCCGAGAGACCCCCCAGGCCTTTTCTCTGGCAGGCAGCCACTAGGGCACTGAACGACACCAGTCCAGCCTTCCAAACAGTTATGGGCTATCAGAATGGGCCAGGGGCTCTTGCCTTGGAAATCTTTCTCCACATCTGGATTCAAGGGTTTTGGCTGGGTGGCTGGCAGGGAGCTTCTGGCCGGCATTAAAGTCCGACACCCCCCCCCCACTTTGGCATTTATACTGGCATCTTTATCTTTGGCATCTTGCTGTGAATGAATTGGGCCAAGATGGAGGCCCTAGGCTAAGTAACCCAGCTATGGGAAGCCTTGGTGACTCATCTAGGGCCTTCCCGATTAGCACATTACCTCCCTGATCAATAACCAAGAGGCTGCAATCAAATACTGCTAATGCCACTTTAAAGATGTCCTGAGGTTGCAAGTTGTGTGCACTTGCTCTCCTGCCTTTGTGAGAGCATGCTCCCGTACTCCCAGTATGGGAAGGGGGAATCCATTCCTTCCCCTTTAGGCTCCCTCCACCTGGCAGCTCTTAAGACTAAGGGAAAATATTAAATATGTATACTTATATCTATTTATGCACATACTGGGGCCAATTTGACGTGTTAGTATTAGAAAATAAACCATACAAGGAAATGTATGATCTCAGTGTCTTTCTTTAGTATAAAAGTGACCTTAGAAGAAGAGTAAAGGTTTGATAAGCAGAGGGCATCTCTGTCAGGGGACCACACAGCTGTAGTATCCCATTAGCATCTTTCCAGCCAACGCTCCCACTCCTCTCTGGGAGGGGGGCCCCGTCATGACTGAAATAGGGGAGAGGCTGCGTCCTCCTTTCAGCAGCATCTTTTTAGGTAGCACCCCAGCGAGCTCTGCATTTATATCTTGCAAGTTTGTATAAACCCAATACAGGAAATAAAATGAATGGTTTGTACAAGTGGTGTGTGTCTCATGTTCTGTGTCTGTGTGGGTCTATTAGCTGGCTTCAGGGCAATTTACGAGCTTGGTAGGGGAGGAGAGGAGAGAGGAAGGGGTGTGGGGCTAGCCTTGCAAAGCATCTGTATTTCCCCACCCCCACCCCCACCCCAGAGTTCTCTCAAAGAACTTTCCCAGGAGGTGGGACACCTTGTCAGTGCAGGTTCTGAACAGGGTTTCCAATCAGCTCATTGAGAGTCTCTGGTGCAGTGAATTGGTATGGCTTTCCTAGTCATGGTCTTTGTGACTCCGACCAGATTGCTGGGTGCAAGTAAGGTATTTAAAAAAAAAAAATCACTGCCAAGGAGTGGCTGGTTTGAACTGCTAGCCTTCTGGTTAGCAGTCAAGTGCCTTAGGCACTATGCCAGCAGAATGGCAAAACTAACCAATCCCAACATTAGAGTTCCATATACCTTACTTGGGATCTCTGGTGGCATAGTGCCTAAGGCATTTGACTGCTAATCAGAAGGCTGGCGGTTCAAACCCACCAGCCACTCCTCCAAAGGAAAATGGGACAATCTACTTCCCTAGTGATACCTCCTGGGAAACCCAAGGAGGGGTCGCTATGAATTGGAGATGACTCAAAGGCATTTGATTGTGTGGATCATGACAAATTATGGATAACATTGAGAAGAATGGGAATCCCTGAGCACTTGATTGTACTCATGAGGAATCTGTACCTTGACCAGGAGGCTGTCGTTCGAACAGAACAAGGGGACACTACATGGTTTAAAATCAAGAAGGGAGTGCGTCAGGGTTGTATTCTTTCTCCACACTTATTCAATCTATATGCTGAGCAAATAATCCGAGAAGCTGGACTATATGAAGAAAAACGTGGTATCAGGATTGGAGGAAGAATCATTAACAACCTGAGATATGCAGACGATACAACTTTGCTTGCTGAAAGTGAGGATGACTTAAGGCACCTACTGATGAAGGTTGAAGAATACAGTCTGCAGTATGGATTACATCTCAACATAAAGAAAACAAAAATCCTCACAACTGGACCAATGAGCAGCATCACAATCAATGGAGAGAAGATTGAGGTTGTCAAGGAATTCACGTTGCTTGGTTCTACAATCGATGCCAACGGAAGCAGCAGTCAGGACATTAGACGACGTGTAGCATTGGGAAAGTCAACTGCGAAGGAACTGTTTCAAGTGCTGAGGAGCAAGGATATCTCCTTGAGGACTAAGGTGTGCCTGACACAAGCCATGATATTTCCAATCACCTTGTATGCATGTGAGAGCTGGACAATGAATAGGGAAGACCGAAGAAGAGTTGATGCTTTTGAGTTGTGGTGCTGGCGAAGAATGCTGAAAGTACCATGGACTGCTAAAAGAACTAACAGATCTGTCCTGGAGGAAGTGCAGCCAGAATGCTCCTTGGAAGCAAGAATGGCCAGACTTCGTCTCACCTATTTTGGTCATGTTGTAAGAAGGGACCATTCCCTGGAGAAGGATGTCATGCTTGGTAGGGTGGAGGGTCGACGAAAGAGGGGGAGGCCTTCAACGAGATGGATTGATACAGTGGCTGCGATGATGGGCTCGAGTATAGCAGGGATTGTGGGGCTGGTGCGGGATCGGGCAGTGTTTCGTTCTGCTGTGCATGGGGTCGCTATGAGTCGGAAACGACTCGACGGCACTTAACAACAACAACAACAACAAGGGCATATAACAACAACAACAGCCATTCTGCTAGGCTTAAAATGCCTCCTAGAGGCAGAAAGGGGGATCTTGCTGTCATCAAGAGAGAAGAGCCTGGAGTTGAAGTGGAACGCATCCTTGGACCCAAGATCCCTGTGCTGGACCTCCTTGGCAGAGACACCCAGCTGACAGACGCTGGCTGAGAGGTGGTGGCAGTGGAACCAAGAGGCATGAGATAGAGTGGTGGGCTTGCCCACCCACAAAGCAAGAGAACTTGCCATTGGGCAGGAAGCTTGCTGGTAGAGCGGGATGCACGTAGGTGCACCTATTGGCAGAGCTAAAGGGGCTTTGCTACATACTTGCCCAAGTAGGGCAGAGGCCAAGGGCCAGAGAGGTGAGCGTGAGGGCATAGCAGAGGGGAGGCTGTCCTGATCAAAGAATTGTATCCTGAGCGCATTCCTGAACTTAAGTTGTAGCTTGTTACTTCCCTAGTAAACCCCATAATTGTGAGTATTGTCTGTGAGTTCTGTGTGGCCATTACAACAAATTATTGAACCCAGCAGAGAAAAAGTGAGTGCCATGGGAGGGATGGTTGGTGTCAGAATTGGCTAAAGGCTGGAGGGTGGTGGCAAGTCTGGCCTCATAGGAATAAGCCTTGGGCTGTTGATTGTGACTCTCTTTCCCCCTTGTGAAGTTAGAGGAGATCAGAAGATGCTGCCTCCATATCATTTCAGCAGGTCTTACCCCTCTGCTGAGAATTTGCATACATTAAGAATCCCCTGGGGATCGCATTAAAATGTAGATTCTGATTCAGTAAATCTGGAGTGGAAATACAAAGTCCTTGGTGGTGGTAGGGGGTGAACCAGTGTGAAGCCCTAGTTCTGAACTACTCAGCCTTAGGTGACCCCGGATCAGGGCTTTGTCCCAAGGTCTTGTAACATGGAAGAAACAGATGCTTTGAGCCCCAGTCCCTTCCCTAAAAAAACCAATTCACAGCCTTTATGGATTACCACACAATGCCCAGTATTGCAGTGGACAAAAAAGGTGTATGATTTTGGGGGGGTACTAGAAAAGCTACTCAAATTCTCATCCAGACTTGACCCTTTTGGTTTATTTCTCTTGCAAGTATCCAATGGTATCAGTTATTGATGGTCAATGTAAAGGACTTTACCAGAGCTTCTCAATTTGAAATCTTTCTGTGAGTAATAAGATTCAGGAACCAAGCCAAACTCACTGCCATCAAGTTGATTCCAACTCCTAGTGACTTCCATTGGTCTTCCAAGGCTGTAAATCCTTACAGAAGCAGACTGCCCCATCTTTCTTCATGGAGTGGCTGGTGGTTCAAACGACCAACCTTTTGGTTAGAAGACAAATGTCTTAACCACTACACCACCAGCGCTCCTAAGACTTGAGAAGCCCTGTAAATTCTCTAGAGTAGAAGCAGAGAGAGAAAGTGAGCCCAGAAGACTAGTAGGCCTCAGCTGGGCTTTCCCCAGGGTGGAGGTACTGATGGGTCAAGAAAGAGAAGAAAGTTAAGAAAAAAGAGAAGGCAAATTTCCTCTCATCCTGATTTTGATCTGATCTTGCTCTAACAGCTAATTTGGAATCTAGGACACCTGTTCTCATCCCTTAAGTTCTGAAAAACCAAAACACCAAACTCATGCAGTCAAGTTGGATCCAACTCATAGCGGCCCCTCCTTGGGTTTCCAAGGCGGTATCACTACGGAAGTAGATTACCCAACCTTCCTTCTGATGAATAGCTGGTGGGTTTGAACTACCAGCCTTCTTATTAGCAGTCAAATGCCTTAGGCACTATGCCTCTAGAGTGAAAGTGTATTCATGTTTATAAATAAAATGACTCTCTAAAGCTGTTTTTTATTTTATAAGATCCTTGCAGGAGCTACAAAGCCTGATGGAGTCCCTTTCGTGAATCAGAGTTGAGACCAGACTCAGCTCAAGACAAAGACCTTTGGGGTTGGGAGAGGTGTATCAGAGAACTTGTCACCTTCATCAGACCTGAGTGATGACTTACAACCCCCACGTGGGCCAGAGGCAGTGGTAGAGGCTTGCAAAAGAAGTGGAATGGGAGAACAGGAGCACCACTGGGTGTCACTGTGTCCATGGCTCCTCTGAGAGAAAAGGCTGGCTCCTCTCCAAGGGTGATGCCAGCTGGCCCTGCATGCTCCACCTCTCAGCCCAGATGAGCCCTCTGTTCAAGCCAGGTTGGGTTTGTAAAAGGGGAGCAATGACCAGGAACTGTAAATGCAAAAGCAACTAGCAGAACACCCTTCTTGCAGCAGTGCTCTGTGACTTCTGGGTCATTGATTTATGAAGAAGGGCACGATGGGGTCAGGCAGGCAGCCAGACTTCACACTCTGCTGCTGCTGCTGCTGCCAGGGACCAGGGACCATACCCCAACCTCCTCCTCCTCCTCACAGCTGCCAGTGCAGAACCGAGCTCATTGCATTGCTGAGACAGATGTCAGAGAGGTGTGTGGTGCTCAATCCCTGGCCCTGGTCTTTGCCAGCTCCATGAGGCTTTGGACAAGTCACTTAAACTTTTTTTTTTTTTTCTCCCAGTGATGGCGCTATTTTTATTACTATGAGCTTCATTCGCCATGAGATTTTTTACTATGATCACTCATTTTCTAACTGATATCCAACAGAGGGCCCATAATGAATCATGTAGTAGACTTCACACAAAGTTCATCTCTCCAATCATAATAATGTTATTTATTTACATCATGCTTTAAAAGTTTAGAACATGTTCACATTCATTGACAAGTCGCTTAAACTCTTGAGTCTCAGTTTCCTCATCACTAAAATGGGGATATTAACTACCATCTTATGGTGCTCTCATGAAAATCAGATGAGAAAATGGACAAGAAACACTTTAAGAACTCTGATTTACATCACAAATGTGGGGAGGTGGTGGTGACGCTAAGTATGCCCCCTTGGCCACCTTCTGTGGTGATGAAAGAGGGAGAAAGTTCCCACATGCCCCTCATTCACTGGCTCCAGCATTACCTTTGCTGGGAAATATCACCAGCTCCCTGCTTTCAGAACTGTCCTCCTCCCTAGTTCTATGTGTCCAGTCTCAGGGACTAACTGAGTCACCAAGTGACCTCCATCCCATCTGTTCCCACAATAGCCAGGTCATGTGCCTGCCAGTGTCAGTGAAGACCAGCCCCAGCCCTCCAGGGCTGACACTCTATGGACAGGCCCCTCCTCAGGAGGGTGGGCTGTGGACACACCCCTCTGGACTCCTCAGCCCAAGAACCCCATTCTGCCTTCAGATAATCCTGAGACTTCATTGCTCCTTTGTCCTGAGCTCGCAGGTTTCTTCCATGGCCAGAAGGGAAAGGTATTCCTAGCTGCAATTTTAGATACCTGTGGGAGCAGCTTAGAATAACTATTTGAGATGAGAGTAGGAGTCTTTTGTAAAATAGCACATTAAAAGTACACTAATAATAGCAATATTAATAACAATAGTGATTGTTGTAACTATAACTATACTATAATAGCGATAGTACAATAATAACAATGGATTGGTAAATGCTTATTCTGTGCCAGGTATCCAATTATATGCACTTTCCACGTATTAACTCACTAAACTTCACAGTAACTCTATGATATGTTGTTGTTATGTGCCGTCAAGTTGGACCCGACTCATAGCGACCCCTCCTTGGGTTTCCGAGGCAGTATCACTATGGAAGTAGATTGCCCAACCTTCCTTCTGAGGAGTGGTTGGTGGGTTTGAACCGCGAGGCTTCTGGTTAGCAGTCAAGTGCCTTAGGCACTATGCTACCAGAGCTCCCACTCTATGACATAGGTACTATTATTATCCAAGAACCTGAGTCATGGGGAGGTTAAATAAAATGCCTAAAATGTCAAGAAGCTAAGACGAAGCCTAGACACTTTGACTTTAAAGTCCAAGCTCCTAACCAACAGTGGTTTTCAATGCCCTAGGGGGCATTTTGAAAATTTGCGGAGTTTTGCTTGCTTCAAGGAACCCTGGTGGTGCAGTGGTTAAGCACTGGGCTGCTAACTGAAAGTTCAGTGGTTCAAACTCAATAGCTGCTCCGTGGAAAAAAGATATGCAGTCTGCTTCTGTAAATATTACAGCTTTGGAAACCTTATGAGGCAGTTCTACTCTGTCCTATATGTCACTATGAGTCAGAATTAACTCAATGGCAATAGGTTTGTTGTGTGTGTATGTGTGTGTGTGTTTGGTCTCTGGGTGGCAGAAGCAGTTAGTCCTGGTCTGCTAACATAAAGGTTGGTGATTCAAACCCAATCAGCAGACCATGGAAGAAAGGCCTGGCAATCTGCTTCCATAAAGATTACAGCCAACTTGGGACCATAGTCGCAGGGGACATCAAGCTCAATTGGCATAACATACCATACAAAACATTGTTCCACCTCCTACTTTGGCGAGTAGCAACTGGGATC
>NW_006922159.1:1207438-1220192 GCF_000298275.1 Orycteropus afer afer
AATGACATGAGACAAAGTATATGTGAACTGCTGTATGAAAAGTGAATTTACTCTGTAAATCTTCACCCAAATCAAAATAAAAATTAAAAAAAAAAAAAAAAGATTACAGCCAAGAAAACCTTATGGAGCTCAGTTCTGCTCTGTAATGCATGGGGTTGCCATGAGTCAGAATCCATGCTATGACAACAGGTTTATTTTGTTTGTTTGTTTTGGTTGCCTCAGTGATAAGGGGCCAATACTCAACTGACATTTGGTGGTTGCAATGCCCAGGACAGATTCTCAAAGTAAAGAATTGCTGCATATCTTGCATGACATTAGAATGTTCAACAACTAAACCTACTACCAGCATCAGTCAGTCATGCTTCAATTCATAATTATACTGAAAAGTTTTCATAAGCTTTTCATTTTTTCTTGTAAGTCTCATGAATAGCTCCATAGGCTAGGAGATGATTATTATAAAGAGGAAACTAATGGAATAAAGGTGAGTGTCTCAAAATTATTAAGTAATTTACTCCATGTATTGTTTGCACAATGTACTGTAACATTTCAATGACTATACACTTGTTTGAAAATAATTCCAATGTAGTAGCGTATAAGTGAAGAAGCAGAGACCAACTACGACTATTTCACAGAGGAGATCTGAGAGAACTAAACGTCATTAAAGCAGAGATACCTGCAATGCAGGGCTCTCTTTGGGTCTCCTTAATAAAAGTTTTAAGAAATTATTTCTTGTCATTGCCACCCTTTCTATTGTTAAGGTGTTTGCAGCCCAAGGATGAACACCTATGTGGTACTGATTACATTTGGAAATGTTTTAAGGAGTTGCCTGTTGTTTTTCTGTCTTTCTCCAACACGCTCCCAGGGGCCAGCACGGAATTACTCAGAACTGCTTACATCATCACCTCTCTTTCCAATCCATCCTCTGTTCCTCATGTGTCAGAAATATAAGCTTCCAAGGCTCTTTAAAGTCTTGGAGACAGAATTTTTACATCAAGATGTCGTGACATTTCAAGACAGAGATACATATTCTGTGATATTCCATCAACACCCCATTCCATGTCATAACACAGAGCTATTTGGCAACGTACACATTAATAAGGGCAAGCTCATTTCCGTGAACATCAGAATCCTCGTTGTTTCCACGTTGGCATCTCAAATTTGCCTTGCTATGTTTTCTCCACTTCTGTCAAGGTTATAAGGAGCTCTGGTGGTACAGTGGTTAAGGCATTTGGCTGCTAACCAAAAGGTTGGTGGTTTGAACCTGCCAGCTGCTCCATAGAAGAAAGATGGGCTGTCTGCTTCCATAAAGATTTATAAACCCAATGAAGGTCACTATGAGTTGGAATTGACTCAGTGGCAGTGAGTTTAGTTTTTTTGGTATCAAGGTTATTTCCTTCTTAGTATATGCAAGTGCATCTTGTCTATTATTGTTGTTGTATTTTCCTAATATGACTTTTCCATTTAGTGTTTGCCCCTACTACCTTTTCTTTCTTTTTTTTTTTTTTTTTGCATAGAATAGCTCTGATCTTTTATTTCTCTTAACTTCAAGCTTATTTATTATAATTAAGTGCAAACCATCTGCCTACCTCATTATGCATTCTAGTACATCTTGCCTGTGTATGTATATATATATTGAGAGAGAGAGACATCATGCTTTATCATAAATTATCCTTTTTGTCTCTCCTTTTTATTATAGTTAACTTCTTTGAGTTTTTTAAAATGATGTAGGCACACACAATGAAATACTACACAACATTAAAGAACAATGATCAACCTGCAAAAGATCTCATAAGATAGATGAACTTAGAGGCCATTATGTTGAGTGAAATTAGTCAATCACAAAAAAATATATTGTATGAAACCTCTATTTTAAAAAGTCAAGAAAAGGGTTTAAAAAAGAAAGAAAGAAATATTCTTTGATGGTCACCAGGGATGGGAGGAGAAAGGAAGGTAAACTACTAACTAGAGGGCAGGCACATACTAACTTGGATGAAGGGGAAAAGAAAAAGAAAACCCTACTGAGCCCAGTTCTACATTGACATAAATGGGGCACCATGAGTAAATGTTTGCAAATTGGCCTTATCATCTGTGAACTTCATTTCTGCATATAAGACACATGGCAAAAAACACTGTATAAAGTGATGAACTTGGAGAACATTATGCTGAGTGAACTAAGTCAATCACAGAAGGACAGATATTGTATTAGTTCATTATTATAAAAAGTCAAGGAAAGGTTTACATATGAAAGGAAACTTTGTTGGTTTCCAGGGGTGGGAGGGGAGGGGAGGGAACATTGCAATAATAATAATAATAATAATAAAAGAGACATTGCAAAAAGACATGTTGGAAGTACAGGCATGTGAGTTAAACATTTACAAGTAGACACATGCCCTGGAGAGAACAATCATGGGAGAAGGAAGGGCTGCTTATGCACAGGGAGACAGCTCAAAGGGCAGGAGAGTATGGAGGGATGGACACTGGGGAGAGGTAACTATGGGGAGGAAGAGGGAGGGGAGCTGTTGCATTGTGGTAAACTATGGTCAATGACATGAGACAAAGTATATGTGAACTGCTGTATGGAAAGTGAATTTGCTCTGTAAATCTTCACCCAAATCACAATTAAAAAAAAAAAAAAAAGACATGTTGGGTCTAATGGCATTGAGAATCACTGCTCTGCAATGGGAGAAAGAATGTTTGAAACTATCCTACCAGTTGCTGTGGAGTCAGCTCCAACTCCTGACGACCCCACGGGTGTCAGAGTAGAACTGGGATCCACAGGGTTTTCAGTGGCTGATTTTTGAGAAGTGGGTTGCCAGGCCTTTCTTCCAAAGTACCTCTGAGTAAACTGGAACCTCCAACCTTTTGGTAGCAGCTGAGCACATTAACAATTTGCACTACCCAGAGGCTCCAGAAACTATCTAACCCTTTTCTTTTCAGGCCCACAGAGTGGGAAAGAGTGCACCTGTGTCTCTACAGCTGCTGGTGGGTGAACTGGAATCAGGCCTCTTGAACCATCCAGCCCTGCCCCAAGCATAAATTCAGGGCCTCATCTTCCACAGCTCAACATTACAACCCAAAGCTGGACACCACTGGGGAAATGAGGTCGAAGCCCTTTGTGTCTAACTCCCCTGTGGCGCTTTTGCCCTTGATTTAACCCAGTCTGACTCTCCCCATCCGACTGACAGCAACAGTTTTTAATAGGTGCTTATCGCCCCCCAGCGTTTAACATGGCAAATAAATTACTTACCAAATGAAATTTAGTATATTTCCAAGAGATACAGATCCCAACTCTTTCCATACCCACCACCAAATCAAGCAAGGAAACTGGGTACTCCCAAGACAGCAGTTCTTCCACATTACAGTTCAAGTTTAGTAGAGACGGGAGCAGCTGAATTCAGCCTCAGAGTATAGAGGGTAGACACAAAGGGTCAGGTGGATGTTGCCTTCACAGGTGGGCAGAGTGCATGGGAGGGGGCAATGCCCTCTGGGAAACCCTAAGTGATGGGAGCCTGCGACTTTAAGAAGTTGTTTGTATGTAAACACCAAAAAAAAAAACCAGGCTCCCTGCCCTTGAGTCCAATCTGACTCATAGCAACCCCTCCCATAACGACCCCTCCCTGGGTTTCCAAGGCAGTATCACTACAGAAGTAGATTACCCAACCTTCCTTCTGAGGAGTGGCTGGTGGGTTTGAACTGCCAGCTTTCTGGTTAGCAGTCAAATGCCTTGGGCACTACACCAACCAGAGCTCCTGTATGTGAATAGAATGGAAAAACCCATTTGCCCTCAAGGGGATTCCAACTCATAGCAAGCCTATAGGCGATAGAACTGCACCTTTCTCTAGTGGAGCGGCTGGTGGATTTGAACTGCCAACATTTGGATTAGCAGCTGAGCTCTTTAACCACTGCGCCACCAGGGCTCCTTAGAGGAATGGAAGGGGTAGTTAATGATTGACCAGAGGCTCATTTCACAACTTACCAAGGGTCAGTTTGCCAACAGCATGTACAACCTCGGTCGTCTCTGCTCCTCACCGCTAGCCAGCTTCGACCCAGAAGGCCCCCCCAGGCAGACTGCGGCATGATCTCCATCACCGAATGGCAGAGTGAGTGCGAGGGACCAGGGCCCCAGTGCTGCGGAGGGAGCTGGGCTGAGCTCAGGTATCCAAGCCAGTGCAGGGCGGAGACGCGGGCCCTCTCAACTGGGATCTCTGGAGGACCTGCAAGCCTGACCTCTGGAGCCAATCGATGGCTGGGAGCTGCTGCGTTGGCATCCCCGAGACAGGAGCGCCCAGAGCTGGGTGTGGCTCCTCTGGCTTCCAGGGGGGAGGGTAGCTCAGGACCCCAGGTACACAGTGTTTGTGGGAACAGCAAGTTTCCCAGTCAAGCTCTGGGCTCTCCTGCCTCTTAGAACTGGAAGCTCCAAAGCTGCCTAGGTGGGCTTATCAGGCTTCTGCCATTCAGGTATGTTTTTCCCCAAAAACCTTCAAGGTCCCCTGTGGCCCTGGATCCTTATCAGAAACGAACCTCTGCCCCCTCCCCAAATCACCATATCCTCCCTCCTACACATCCTTCCCCTTCCTTTGAGGAACAGGGTAGGGAGATGGTCCACAGATCCAGAATACAGAAAGGGTGCAGAGAACAGTGGCTCTGAAACAAGAGAAAGAAGGCTGTATATTTACTTTAAGGAGCCCTGGTGGTGCAGTGGTTAAGTACTCGGTTGCTAACCTTTCAGGAAGGGGTTCTAACCCACCCATTGGCTTCATAGGAGAAAGATCTGGCAATCTCGTCCCATAAAGATTATAGCCTTGAAAACCCTATGGGGTCGCTATGAGTGGAAATCAACTTGACAGCACCTAACAACAATAAATTTCATTTAGGTGACTTCCTGAAAGCCTCTGAGCCCCAGTTCTCACCTATGAATTGTTGATAATATTAATTCATTCACTGACCACACCTGACTCTGCTCTATGCCAAGCACTGTGTTGGGCACAGAGTAGTACCCAGCAGTGACTACAACAGGCACAGTCCCTGCTTCAGGAGTCCCTGGGTGGTGCAAATGGTTAAGCACTGACTACTAACGGAAAGGTTGGTGGTTCGAACCTAGCTGGAGGCACCTTAGAAGAAGGGCCTGGTGATCTACTTCTAAAAGGTCACAGCCTTGCAAACTTCATGAAGCACAGTTCTACTATGCAGCACATGGGGTCGCCGTGAATTACAATCAACTCGAAGGCAACTGTTTTAAATTCCTGCTCACACTCTTAAGAAGCAAGACAGATAATTAACAAATAAAGGACTAAATATGTCAAGTGGTGGTAAGCCCTCTGTACAAAAATAAAGCCATGTAAGGAGGCTAAGGAGTGTGGGGTAGGAGGGATTACTATTTTATATAGACTGATCAGGGAAGATGTCACTGAGAAGGTGCCTTTTATACAGTGAATTACAGGAAGTGAGGAAGAAAAACCATACAGCTGTTTGGAGGGGAGAGTGTTCCAGGAGGCAGGGACAGCCAGTACAAAGGCCCTGAGGCATTAGCATTCTTGATGTGTTTGAACAGCAATGAAAGGTTGATGTGGCTGGAACAAAGTAAGCAAAGGAGAGAGTAGTACGGGTTTAGGTTACAGAAATGACGGAGGGGTCAGACCTTGTAGCCAATTGTAAGTACTTTGGTTTTCTCTATGTAACATGGGAAACCATTGGAGAGTTGTATGCAGAGGAGTGATATAATCTACTTATATTTCATAAAACATCACTCTGGCTGCTGGCTTGAGAATAGATGTGGGAGGGTGAGAGTAGCAACAGGAAAATCAGTTCTGAGGCAAGGGATGGTGGAGGCTCAGACCAAGATGATAGCAATGGAGTTGTGGGAAGTGGTCAACATTGGGCCTGTTTTGAGAGAATCACTGGAAGAATTTGGCAGTAGGTTGAATGAAGGGTAGGAGAGAAAGAAGAGTTCAGAATGTCTCTGATATTTTTAGCCTGAACAATTAGAAGGGTCCAGGAGGGGGAAAAGCAGTAGTTGGGTTTTAGACATGCTAAGTCTGATATGTCATTAGACATCCAGACGAGATGTCAAGAAGCAGTTGAATATATGAGTCTGGAGTTGAAGGCCTAGGTTGGAGAGATTAATTTGGGAGTTGTCAGCATGTTGTTGTTAGGTATTGTTGACTTGGTTCCGACTCATGGAGACCCTATGTACAAGAGAGCAAAACACTGGCTGGCCTGCACCATTGTCACAATTGTTGTTATGCTTGAGCCCATCGTGGCAGCCACTGTGTCAGTATATAGATCGTATTTAAAACCATGAGAGTCCATGAGATCACTTGCACGGGGTTTCTCAGGCTCAGCACTGCTGACATTTTGGGTCAGGACAACTCTTTGTTATTGGAAGCTGTCCTGTGCATTGTAGGGTTTTAGTAGGTTCCTTGGTCTCTACCCACTAGACGCCAGTGACTTGCCTCCCTCCCAGTTATAATCAAAAATATCTCTGGACATTGCCAAATGTCCCCTGGGGAGAAAAGTCTCCCCTTTCTCCCCCTTGAGACCCACTAACCTAGGGAATAAAATTATATAAAGAGGTCTGAGGCCTAAGCTCAGTGGCTTGCCAACATTGTATTAAACCAATTATCATGCAAGTAAATAAACTCTTACCAAATGTAATAAATCCTGTGACGAATGTGGGAAGTCCTATGAGAGAGAGAGGAAAGAGGGGACCAGAATTAAGTTGAGGAGCAGACAGTGGCCCAGTTGTCCCTGAGGAACTGGCATTTGAGTTGAGACCTGAAGGAGGAGTATGCAATAGTCAGAAGACAAGTGTGAGGAAGAGTGCTCCAGGGGAGAAAACTGCATCTACCAAGGTCCTGGGGCAGGAAGGCTCCTAATGGAAACCAGGAACAGAAGTGTTATTGGAATGTGGTGAGCAAGAGGGGAGTGGTGGGAGATGAAGATGGACAAGCAGGCCTGGGCCCAATGTAAGCCCTGGAATGGATGGGAAGGCTTCTGTGTTGATCTAAATTCAGAGAGAAGCCAATGAAGATTCTAAGCAGTAATATGATCAGATTGTATGTTTTCCAAGATTCTTGATTGCTATGTGGAGAATCATACAGTGGAGACTAAGCAGGAGTCCAGGAAAGAGATGATGGTGGCTTGGAATTAAGTGGTAAGAGTGGTGAGAAGTAGACAGCTTTCAAGATATATTTTGGAAGAAGAATCAATAAAACAGCTAAGGATTGAATGGGAAAGGGGCAGCATGAACAAGGAGGGAAAATCAGTGGTGGCTCTCAGGGGCCTACATGAGTCCTGATGACATTTTTACTCATTTGGGGAAAAACTGAGGGAGGTGTAGATTTAAGGAAGGAAGATTAATACTTCAATTTTGGACCTGTTGAGTTCAAGATCTCTGAGAGAAAAGCAAGTAGATATGCCAAGTAAGCAGTTGGATATGAATTTGGAAGTTCACAGAGAGGCATGGGCTAGAAAGATAAATGTGGACATTGTCAGCACACAGTGATATTTAAAGGCACAGGAATGGGTATAAAAATAGGATGAGAAGATAAGTGAGCTCAGGCCTAAGCCCTGAGGAATTCAAATCCTAAGAGGAAGAGAGAAGAGCCAGCAAAGGAGACTGAGAAAGAGTGGCTGGAGCAGCAGGAAGAAAATCAAGACATGGTGTCATGGAAGCCAAGAGAAAGAATATTTCAAGGAGGGAGTGGTCGACTGCTGACAGATGTGGACTACTGTCTGTCCATGGACTTGTTAACATGGACGTCACTGATGATTAAAGCAAGAGCAAATTCTGTGGAAGAGTGGAGGACAGAAGCTGGAATGGACTGGAGTGATTGGTTAAAGCCACTTTTTCTAGAGCCAGACTTAACTGGATTGAAATCCTGGATCTTCCAGTTGCTGGATGTATGCCTTGGCCAAATGACTTCACCTCTCAATGTTTCAATTTTGTCTGTGAAATGGTGCTAATAGCAGGTCTGCATCATAGGTGGTGCATTAGTTTGCTACAGCTGCTATAACAAATTACCACAAAATATATGGCTCAAAAAGGAGCCGTGGTGGTACAGTGGTTAAGCAGTTGGCTGCTTACCAAAAGATCACTGATTCAAACCTGCCAGCCACTCTCCAGGAGAAAGATGAGGCAGTATCCTTCCATGGAAACCTATGGGGCAGTTCTACTTTATCCTAAAGGAATTAACTTGACAGCAACAGGTTATATGGCTTAATACAATATAAATTTATTTTCTCACAGTTCTGGAGGATAGAAGTCTGAATTCAGGGTGTCAGCAGGGCCATGGTCTGTCGGAAGTCTCTAGGGGAAGATCCTTCCACGTCTTTCCCAGTCTCTGGTAGCCCCAGGCATCCTTTGGCCCATGGCTGCATGACTCCAGTCTCTCCTCTGGTCTTGACATAGCTGTCTTTTCTCAGTCTTTGTCTCTTTTCCTCTTTTATGACCTCCTCTTAACATCTGCAAAGATGCTATTCTATATAAAGTCACATTCAGTCAATACCTGAAGTTAGGGTTCAATGTATCTTCTGGGGACACAATTCAACCCATAACAGATGATTATGGCATTAAATGAGCTAATTAATATATCTAAAGGCTTTGACTGCAGATGAATGGTTACATATACATAGTGGAATACTTTGCAACATTAAAGAACAAGGATGAATTTGTGAAATAGCTCGTAACATGGATGAACCTAGAGGACATTATATTGAGTGAAACTTTTGTTGTTGTTGTTATGTGCTGTCGAGTCGGACCCGACTCATAGCGACCCCTCCTTGGGTTTCCGAGGCAGTATCACTACGGAAGTAGATTGCCCCATCTTCCTTCCGAGGAGTGACTGGTGGGGTTGAACCACCAGCCTTCTGGTTAGCAGTCAAGTGCCTTAGGCACTATGCTACCAGAGCTCCTAGTCAATCACAAAATCACAAAAGTATGAGACCACTATTGTAAACAGTCAAAAAAAAAGGGTTTCACACAAAAAGAAACATTCTTTGATGGTTACCAGAGGTCAGAAGGGGACGGAGAGTAAACCTCTAACTAAAAAATCCACTGCCATCAAGTCGATTCCAACTCATAGTAACCCCCATTGGGTTTCCAAGGCAGTAAATCTTTACAGAAGTAGATCACCTCATCTTCTTTCCATGGAGCAGCTAGTGGGTTTGAACCGCCAACCTTCTGGTTAGCAGTCAAATGCCTTAGGTACTGCGCCACCATAGCTCCTCAAACCACTGTCTAAAGGGTAGGAAAATAAATTTCTTTTGTCACAGGTGATAGAAAGATACAGTGCTTAAGTTGTACTTGGCACACAGAACATCATAGTGCTGCTATTATTACTGTCCATTAGTATTGTTAAGTTGTTAAAATTGAATGAAGACACTTCATCTTTCCATTTCCCTCCTTCCCTTTCCTCAACAATTCAGTCCTAAAGCCATTACCCACTGCCATCAAGTGGATCCTGACTAATAGTGGCTCTATAGGACAGAGTAGAACTGCCCCATATGGTTTCCAAGGCTGTAAATTTTTACAGAAACAGACTGCCTCGTCTTTCGCCCAAGGAGCAGCTTGTGGGTTCAAATCATCGACCTTTCAGTTAGCAGCCAAATGCCTTAGTCACTGCACCATCAGAGTGCCTTCTAAAGTCATTAAAAAAAAAAAAAAAAAAAACTCACTGCCATCAAGTCGGATCCAACTCACAGCAACCGCTCCTTGGATTTCCAAGGCAGTATCACTACGGAAGCAGACTGCCCAAAGTCATCAGGTGGCACAAAAAGGTGATGGGGGAAATGCAGTGACCCAGAGCAAGGTGTCAGAGCCCCAGCAGGGTGAGAAGGCTGTTCATACTTCAGGTGGCCTGGTGCAAGGTGTCATAGCCAAGGCAGGATGAGGAAGGCATCATCAAGGAGGGCGGGGTGAGGGGTGGAGAGTAATTTTGTAGTGGAGGAGCCTGGCAAACACCACTTCTATTAAGTGATTAAAGTAAACATCCAAACCCAAAAACCAAGCCCACTGTCATCTAGTCAATTCTGACTCACAAAAACCCGTTTGGATGGAGTAGAACTGCCCATAGTGTTTCCAAGGCTGTAAATGTTCACAGAAGCAAACTGCCTCATCTTTCTCCCACAGAGAAAGCTGGTCGTGGTTTCAAACTCCCGGCCTTTTGGTTAAGCACTAAGCAATCAGGGCTCCCTTAAACATTTTCAGTAATGGTCAAATTGAAGTTGTGTATCACCTGACAGGATGCAATACAATATCACACCTGTGGTATTTCTGCCAGAAGTGTATAACCTAAGTGTTCTGGTTACCTAGTGCCACTCTGACAAGAATATACCACAAATGGGATGGTCTTAACAAACAGGAGTTTATTCTAACAATTTGTAGGCTTTAAGTCCAAGTTCAAAGTGCCAGGCTCTAGGGGCTGGGAGAAAGCCCCTCAACCTTGGGGTCCAGCTCTGCCTCCTGCTCCCGGCCCACTAGAGCTAGAAGCTTTTCTTCACTCAGACAGCTGCTGGCTGCTGAGGCTGATAGCCCCCCCAAGGTTGACAAGTAAAAAGGCACAGTCCCGGTGTTACCAATCCACATGGCAGGCCATTAACTTAAATCTATTGTAAGTCCCAAGGTCGGCAGAGCATAGCAGGCTGCTGAGCAACGACATAGCTACACGCAGGATCCAAGCGTGCCATGGCTAGAGACCATTCAGGCTTCTCCTTATATACAGGAAGCAGACCACATTCCAAAGGCAGCTACTCAGCTGCTTGTGGTAGATCCCACCATGGACTTGATTGCCAGTCTTCTCATGGGAATTAACTACCAGCTGCCCAGCTACTCAACCAGGCCCAGCCAAGTTGACATACAAACATAACCATTACACTAAGAAAACATTAAAAATAGAAAAAAAGAAAGAAAAGAAAAGAAAACTTGTTGCTGTTGAGTCGATTTCAATTCATGGCAACTCCATGTATGTGAGAGTAGAACTGCTCCATAGCTTTTTTATGGCTGTAATTTTTACAGAAGCAGATTTCCAGGCCTTCTGTGGTGCCATTGGGTGGGTTTGACCCACCAACTTTTAAGTTAGTAGACAAAAAAAAAAAAAAACCCACTGCCACTGAGTCAGTTTTAACTCACAGCAACCCTCATTGGGTTTCCAAGGCTGTAAATCTTTACAGAAGTAGATTGCCCCATCATCCTTCCGCAGAGCAGCTGGTGATTTGAACTATCAACCTTTTGGTTAGCAGCCAAATGCCTGACCCACTACAATCAAATGCAAACCATCTGCACTACCCAGGGATCTGAGGAAATATCAGAAAACCCCAAACTGAAGTAAAAAGAGACTAAGAAGGCATGACAGCTAAATACAATGTGTGATTCTGTACTGGGTGCTTTTGTGGATTCTTGGGGCCACTGATGAACTTGGAATGAGGCCTGAGGGCAAAATGGAAGTCACACATCTAGGTTCATTTCCTGATTTGGGCAGCTGCATCCTGGCTGTGTAGGAAAACCACACTGGAGCATTTAGGGATGATGAGATCTCAGTTAGCAATTACTCTCAAATCATCCATGAAAAAAGTTCTCTGTACTATACTTGCAAATTTTCTGAACATTTGTGATTGTTAAAAAACAAATTGGAAAAAAAAAAAGCAATTGGATTTTGAAACTCCCTGTACAGCCTCAGGCCTAAGGGACCCAGCCACCTGCTGCAGGAGATACTCCTTTCCTTGGAGCTGTGACTACTTTTTGGAGCAAGAACGAAATTGAACCTGGCTTCAGTTGCATGGAGTATGGAGATGGGGCAGCCAGTTTACCTGCCATAAGCTGCAAACTATGGGCTCTCCTTGGCAGAGGCTTCTGGGGCTGTAGGGCAGGAGGCTAAACAGGGCATCAGGGCTGCCATTAGCTTGTCAGGCTTATTGTTGTTGTTATTGTTGTATGCCGTCGAGTCAGCCCTGACTCAGAGAAAATTATATGGAACAAAGAAATCCGCAGCAGCACAAAACACATACACACACACACACAACAAAATGACCGCAATAATTTCATACTTGTCGACAATTACACTAAATATAAATGGATTAAATGTACCAGTCAAGAGACAGAAGGTAACAATGTATAAGAAAATATGACCTATCAATATGCTGTCTACAAGAGACACACCTTAGATATAAAGATAAAAATAATTTTCTGTGCTGTTCTAGGATTTTCATGAAAGGCCAGCATTGTTTATAATGCACGCTTAGTGCTTCCAGCGTTCCTTGGAGATACTGTACCATAGACAAAAAACCTCACAGAAAAGGGTCAGAAACCGTTTAAAAAAAAAAAAAAACCACAAGCTTCAGTCCATGCCTTTCCCTCTTGCTTCCCCTGACCTGAGCTTGTCGATCTCAGTCCAGCTAGTGATTGCTTTTGAAGTTCTCCTGGCAACATGACAGAGAAGGTGGGGGGAGCATGTCATACAGGTGCTCCCAGGAGTGACAGAGTGCCTGATTCAGAGTGGAAGATTCCTGTAATCCAGACATAAGGGGCAGTGTGTCCCCTCCTGGAGGTTGTCCAGAGCTATCACACATTCCACCACCCAGAGAACCAGCAAGGGAGAGGGAGTCCTCTCCAAGGTGCCACCTAATGACAAGCTGAGACCTTCCCACACTGACCAGCATTAGGGAGCTCTGGTAGCATAGTGCCTAAGGCACTTGACTGCTAACCAGAAGGCTGGCGGTTCAAACCCACCAGCCACTCCTCGGAAGGAAGGTTGGGCAA
>NW_006922159.1:1221127-1226972 GCF_000298275.1 Orycteropus afer afer
GACTGCTAACCAGAAGGCTGGCAGTTCAAACCCACCAGCCACTCCTTGGAAGGAAGGTTGGGCAATCCTACTTCTGTAGTGATACTGCCTCGGAAATCCAAGGAGGGGTCGCTATGAGATGGGGCTGACTCGACGACAAATAACAACAACAACAACAACAGTCCAAAGGACTAAGATACCACATGAACCCCAGACTCCATGACCCTAAGACTAGAAGTAGATTGTGCACAGCTACCACGGCTGCCTGTTCTGAAAGGGATCACAATGGGAGGCCCTGCATACAGTGGGAGAAAAAATGTGGAACAAAACTCAAAATCATAAAAAAAAAAAAAGACCAAGCTTACTAGTCCGATAGAGACTGGTGTGACCCCCAAGACTATGTATGGCCCTAGACACTTTTTAAATTTAGAACTGAACTCACCTCCGTGGGTCAACTTTCAGCCAAATGATAGACAGATCTATAAGATGAACAGTAACACCAGGGAGGTACACACACTCATTAGAACAATCAACCATGTGATATCAACAGGGCAGCAATTGCCCAGGAATAAAGCTCAGAATGCAGGAAGGGATAGAAAGAAAGAGGAAGGAAAATGGTAAACACAGGAAAGAAGTGAGAAGAGTGCTCTTATGTTCTGGGACTGTAACTATTGTCACAAAGGAAAATATTGAATGAATTATTGAATGGAAAACCAATTTGCTCTGTAAACTTTCACCCAAATCACAATATAAATAAACAGATTTGGTTGCTATGCAACACTTAGGTTGCCATGACTGAATTGTTGGAAGACCTAGATAGATCTCATCTCTATTTGTTTTACGATTCTTTTAAAGAAGCTCTTAGTCTTATTTCTATACTGGAACTGATTCTAGTCCTCTTAAAATCTGCACAGTTACAGATGATAAAAAATGAACTACCCAGAAGACAATTGTGTTGTTTCAATTTCTTTAGTTGTAAGTATAACTTAACCAGCAAATATAGTCTCAATAATTGTTTAGAGTTTCATACAGATATATATTTCTTCCTGTAAAAAACTGGAATGATTTTTCTCCTCACTTTAAACAATTATCTGTGAAAACATGGTAATAATGCCAATTTCACAGATGTTGTGGTATTGATTCTAAGCTGTTACTTAGTAAGTCCAAGGGAATTTTCCTTTTTAAAAATTACCTATATATATTTTTTCAATTCTGCCAACCTCAATTTTAATAAATTAAGCTATTTTGAATAAGGTTATAGATGTTGTAATTTAAAAAGATCCCTTTGCCACATCCCTACCAGCCTCGGTACCTGCTTTATAAAGGCAGCCACTGTAAACCTTTAGTGGTTTCTTCTTTTTGCATCAGTATTTCTCAATGGCATATTATGTAGTTATTTCTCCTTTTTTTTTCTTTCTTGGTCTTTATCAGTTGACTCATTACTATGGAAGGAGCTCTGGTGGTGTAGTGGGTAAGGCATTTGGCTGCTAACCAGAAGGCTGGTGGTTCAAACTCCCCAGCTGCTCCACAGGAGAAGGTGAGGCAATCAACTTCCATAAAGATTTGTAGCCTTGGAAACCCAATGGGAGTCGCTGTGAGTGGAAATCAACTTGATGGTGGTGGATTCCGGTTTTGTTATTACTATGGACAATGAGGATTTGGCTCTCTTAGAGTTCTCTCCCCTACACACACATATATGCCTTCACCAAAACCAAAACCAAACTCACTACCAATGAGTCAATTCCAACTAACAGCGACCCCTATTGGGCTTCCAAGGCTATAAATCTTTACAGAAGCAGACAGCCCCATCTTTCTTCCAAGGAACAACTGGTAGGTTTGAACCACTGACCTTTTGGTTAGCAGGAAAATGCCTTAGCACTTAGCACACCACCAGAGCTCCTTATATGCCTTCATAGCCTACGAATAATTTATCAGGTTTTTTTTTTTTTTTTTCTCTCTTTCTTTCTTTTGAACAGTCTTCTGGATTCTCTGTCCTCTGTTTCAGTCTGGACAGGCTACTCCCCAAATCTGTACAACTGTTATCCATCCCTTCAATACCATTCTGTGAAGGGTCTTCTCTTCTTGGATCCTCAGTTGCCTTAGTCCCACATCCTCCTCTTCAGTCTACCTTCTTGTTTTAGAGTGTCACATCATCCCATAGGTTGCAAGGCTATGCAATTTGGAGGACTTCGCATGTCTGAATGTATTTTTTATTCAACCCATTTTTAGTTGGTCATTTGACCAGGTAGAGATTTCTAGGTTTGAGATCATATCTCCTCAATTTTGAAAGTATTGCTCCCTCATAGACTAGCATTCATTGCTGCTATTGAAGAACGTGATGCCCTCTGATTCTAGCTCTTTCACCTGCCACGTGTTTTTCCTGTGGGTGCTTATAAGATCTTTCTTTATCCCAGGTGTTTTGAACTTTCATGTTACACAGGAACTTTTGTTCTTCATTATTTGGCAAGTTATTTAATTGAAGGTGGTAGATTCATATGTCATTTAACATTTATTTATCTAGTCCTATTTTGTGCCAGGTACTATACTAGGTGAGTCAAAGAAAGATCCCTGTCTTCTAGAAGCTTACTTTCTAAAGGTGAAAAACAATGAAGACAATGAAACAATAAATATAATAAGTCAGTGATAAAGTGTGCATATTACAGTTGGTAAAGTGCTATGGAAATGTGGAAAAGTAAAGGAGGGTAAGGGCGTCAGGGTACAGTATGTCAGGTGAGAGGTTGCCATGTGCAGTAGGATGGTCAGCGGAGGTCTCGTTGGGAAGGAAAACTGAGCAAAGACTTGAGGCCATCTGTGTCTGCGGGGAGAGCATTTCAGAAAAGAAACAGCTAGAGCAAGAGCTGTAAGGCTGGAGCTCACTGAGCCTGTTGGAGGAAGCGCAAGGAGGCCAGTGTGGTTAAAGAGGAATGAGCAAGGGCATGAGTGGAAAGGATGAGGTTATGGAGGGGACCTGGAGGGTGGAGATCTTTGAGGCCATTTTAAAGACTTTGGCTTTTACTCTGGGTAAAGTGGGAGGCTTTGTGGAAGCCCTTGGAGGCTTTTGAGGTGAGGAGTGACACGACCTGCCATATCTTTTAAAAGGACCACTCACCTCTAGCCATACTCTTTAAATTACTGATGGGGTTGTACAACTTCAATTTATATTGTGTGTACAATTTTGCAAGTTGTTTTCTTTATTGACTAAAGCTAGAATGTCTTATTTTCTTTTTATTGTAAAATATATGCATGTTTGTTCCACTAGCATCTGTCAGTTTGTTGTAGTGTGGTGGCTTGTGTGTTGCTGTGATGCTGGAAACTATGCCACTAGTATTTCAAATACCAACAGAGTCACCCATGGTGGATAAGTTTCAGCAAAAATTCCAGACTAAGACAGTCTAAGAAGAAAGTCGTGGCAATGTACTTCAAAAAATTAGCCAATGAAAACCTGATGGAACACAACAGAATATTGTCCAATACAGATGGGAGATGAGCACCCTAGGTTGAAAGGCAACAATGGGCTCAAGCATCCTGGCGATCATGAGAACGACTCAGGACTGGGCAACATTTCATTCTGTTGCACATGGGGTCACCATGAATCAGAGGCAACTCAATGGCAACTAATAGCAAACAACAATAATGCATATTGGTTATAAATTCAGTCAAACTTAGGATCAAAAGGGAAAGTCCTTCTATAGCTTCTTTACCTTTTCTTTTCCAGCCTCACCTGAACCACAAGTCACTTTCTAGTGGCAGGGTTATTGTCCTTTTAGTGTGTGTGTCTGAACATTTATTTATACATTTACAAATGTATGTATATAGACACATATTTTTTAACGTGATAGGATCCAATTATACATACTGTTTAGTAACTTACTTTGTTTTATGTAACTATGCAACAAATTGGAAAAAAAAAAAAAGAGTTATGAGAGCAGAAAAAATGATGGTAATGAGTGCAAACAACTCTGTCCAAAAGCATAGCTGGGGACAGAAGCAGAAAAATAGTGGGAGAGACAGTGGGAGATATATGGCCTAGGGAGGTGTTTTGGTTTTTCTTATGGACGGCACATAGGCCAATTTGAATGCTGATGGAAATAATGCAGGAATCAGAGATGTTAGAAATGTTATAGCTGATGGGATGAAGTCACAGAGAAGAAAAGAAGATGAACTCAAGAGTGCAAGTGGAAAGGAAAGACATGTAAATAAATGGAACAGAGCTGAGAGTCTAGAAGTGGACAAATTTATGGTCAATTGATTTTCTACAAGAGTGCCAAGACAATTCAATGGGGGGGAGAAATTGTCTTTTCAACAAATGCTGCTGGGACAACTGAATATCTGCATGTAAAAGGATGAAGTCGGATCGCTATCTCATACTGTATACAAAAATGAACTCAAAATGGATCACAGACCTAAATATAAGAGCTAAACTACGAAACTCTTAGTAGGAAATATAAGAGTAAATGTTCATGATCTTGGATTAGGCAAGTGTTTCTTAGATACCACACCAAAAGTACAAGTGGTAAAAGAAAAAAATAGAGAAATTGGATTTCATCAAAACTAGAAACTTTTGTGCCTCAAAAAACACCATTAAGAAAGTAAAAAATAATCCAGAGAATAAAAAACAAGACAAAACAACTTACTGCCATTGAGTCAGATCTGACTCATAGTGACCCCTCCTTGGGTTTCCGAAGTGGTATCGCTACAGAAGTAGACTGTCCAATCATCCTTCTGAGGAGTGGCTGGTGGATTTGAACCGCCAGCCTTCTGGTTAGCAGTCAAATGCCTTAGGCACTATGCCACCCAGAGAATGGGAGAAAATATTTGCAACTAATATATCTAATAAGGTACTTATATTCAGAATAAATAAAGAACTCTTACAATTCAACAATGAAAAGACAACCCAATTTTAAAAATGGGCAAAGATTGGAATAGACATTTCACTAACAAAGAAATATAAATGGCTAATAAGCACTTGACTGCTAACCAGTGGCAATGGGGGAAAGTTCCAAATATTCCAAACTACTCCCCAAAGCCCATCCCACCACAATCTCCTTGCCCATTTCAGAGATTGGTGTGGGCACCACCGGCTTTGGCATCTTCTTCATCCTCTTTGGAATACTCCTATATTTTGATTCCGTGCTCCTGGCCTTCGGAAACGTGAGTTCCCCAGCCTTGCATATCTCCCCTCCCCAAACCTTCCTGAGATCTCTATTGCTAGGAGTGTCAGCCCCAAATCAATTCAGGTTGTGTCCATCCTGGAATCAGGTACCATCAAGTCCAGTCAGGTGAGTGTTGCTGGGGAGGGACAGCAGAGCCTCCTGGTCATGGAGAATCTAAAGACATGGATTTTCATGCCAAGCTCTGGGTGATATCCTGGGCAGAAGTGGGGGAGTAGTTGGGGTGAGTGTACTAGGATGCGACATTGTCCCAGCCATCCAATTCCCATGGTTTAGTGATAGGGATGTAACACGTACATGCAGGACTGGAAAGGTGAGGAGGGACAGTGGTAAGACCAGAATAAGATAAACCCATTTAATATGGGATAAAGTGCTTAGAGGGAAGGGAATATACTCAACTGGAGAAGGATGAACAGGAATTAAAGAAGGAAAATGGGTGGGTAAAGCAATTCCAAGTGATGGAATAGCAAGAGAAAAAGTATGGTGAAGACGAGGCAAAACATGAGGCACGCTGGAAGAAAAGCAGAGAGTTCATTGGATGAGTTGCTATAACCAGTCTTAGGAGCTCTGGTGGCATAGTGCCTAAGGTATTTGACTGCTACCAAGAAGGCTGACGGTTCAAACCCCCCAGCCACTCCTCAGAAGGAAGATTGGACAATCTACTTCTGTGGAGATACCACATTGGAAACCCAAGG
>NW_006922159.1:1227072-1251100 GCF_000298275.1 Orycteropus afer afer
TATATATATATATATATATATATATATATATATATATATATATATATAATCAGTCTTAAGGGAGCAGTAAGAGTTAAAGATAGTGATAGGACCATGTAGTGGAAGGTCTGGAGTATAATCCTGTAAGCAGTGGAGCCACTGAAGGTTCCATGTAACTTTTGAGTATGGCTGTCTAATCTATTTAGGCCTCAATCTTCACTTCTGTAAAATGGGGACAATCCTACTACCTATCCCATCTTCTCCAGGAGATGTGATGAGAAATGAAACCACATATGAAGAAGTGCTTGGGATCCAAGAAATTGAGTGGGAAGCCAGAGACTTCAAAGTACATCTTCTTGTCCATCCTCCAGCTCTTAAGCAGCTCCAATTATTCAGGGCTGGAAATTCTGCCATGTTCCTGGGTCACCCTCTCTGATACTGTCCATCCTTGAAGAGTTAGCCCCTGACTCCTAGGAGTGCTGATGTGTTTACTCTCCCACTCCTCTCCCTCCCCCGCAGCTGCTGTTCCTGACTGGCCTCTCCCTCATCATTGGCCTGAGGAAGATGTTCTTCTTCTTCTTCCAGCGGCACAAGCTCAAGGGGACCAGCTTCTTCCTGGGGGGTGTGATCATTGTGCTCCTGCGCTGGCCCCTCCTGGGCATGTTCTTAGAAATCTATGGATTCTTTAACCTCTTCAAGTGAGTGCATGTCCCTTGTGCCCTAGACAGGCCACCAAGGCCTCTGAGTAGCTGAGACCATCCACAGATTTGAAGATCCCAACTAGCAGGGTATACAGAAGTTGAGACTTCATCCTACAAGAGATGGGGGATGTGGATTGGTAGAAGGATTGGAAAGGGGCAGGGACATGAGTTTGATGCTTTGGAAAGGCCCCTCCAATCACAGGTAGCAGGATAAGTTGGAGGCATTAACCTGTTGTTGTTAAGTGCCGTCGAGTCGTTTCCGACTCATAGCAACTCCATGCACAGCAGAACGAAACACTGCCTGATCCCGCGCCAGCCCCACAATCCTGCTATTAACCTATCCATCAGCAAATATTGAGCATTTACTGTGTGCCCATCACTGTACCCATTCATTACCAGGGAGGAGACACACAGTCTGTCCTCAAGTCTCTACGATCCAGCTGAGGAGGAAGAGTAGTGAACAAATATTTGCAAAGCCTCTAATTTGTACCAAGCAAGCTCACAATCATCACCTCATTTTATCCTCTCCATGACCCATTATAGGATTTTCCTCTACTTTGCAAATAAGGAACTCTGGTGATATCATTAAGGAGCTCTAGTTCCGTAGTGATACTGCCTCGGAAACCCAAGGAGGGGTCGCTATGAGTCGGGGCCGACTCGATGGCACATAACAACAACAACAACAACAGTTGTCTAGTGGTTAACCCATTTGGCTGCTAAGTTAAAAAATCAGTGGTTCAAACCCACTAGCTGCTCCATGAAAGAAAGATGAGGCAGTCTGCTTCCATAAAAATTTATAGCCTTGGAAACCCAGTGAGGGTTGCTACGAATCAGAACCAACTCAATGGCAGTGAGTTTGGGTTATTGTTTGGTTTGATAGTGTAGCTGCTAACCAAAAGATCAGCAGTTTGAACACCAGTCAATCCACAGGAAAAAGATGAGGCAGTTTGCTTCTGTAAAGATGTATAGCCTTGGAAACCTTGTGGGGCAGGTCTACTCTGTCCTACAGGGTCACTATGAGTTGGAATTAACTCAATGGCAGTGGGTTCGGTTTTGCAGGTAAGGAATCCAAAGCTCAGAGAGGTTGCCCCTGCCCAAGATCTTACAACTAGCCTATGAAGGACTGGAACTTGATTTATTGTCTCTGTCTCTTGGCTCCATATCCTTCAGTCTGTCATGTGTCAGTTCTAGGCCCAGTGAACAGCAGGGTGGAATACAGAGATGATGTGTGGTCACATGTATATAGTCAGAGTTGTGACAGCTCAACGACGGGAGGCCAGAGAAGTGTCCTAGAGGAAGAGTGACATGCGATGGGCCTTAAGGAATGGGTGGGGTCTAGTAGACTGGAGGTGCTCAAAGAGAGAAAAGGATAGCAGTGAAGATAAGCATAGGGAGGAAAGACTCCTGGGTCTATGCGGTAATGTGGACAGAATAGTGGTGGGAGTGCAGATAATGAAGACTGGGAGAATCATGGCTTATGGAATCATGGGAAGGAGCTAGGGTTTGGAACCCCTGGGTTCTTACAGGTGCCCTCAATTTGCTTAGTACAGCTGAGAAAATGCCCTGATTAGCTTGAATGTCCTAGTGTAGTATGCAGTGTGGCTTCAAGAAAATAAGTTTTCAACCGTATGTTCTATCATTCATGTATTCAGAATTCAAATATGTCATTATTCAAATAGCCATGCATTTAAATAATCAAATCCTGCACATAACCACCTGTTGTTGTTGTGTGCCACTGAGTCAATTTCAATTCATAGTGACCCCATGAGACAGAGCAGAACTGCTCTATAGGGTTTCCTAGGCTGTAATCTTTACAGGAGCAGACTGCTAGGTCTTTTCAACTGCAGAGCCACAAGGTGGGCTTGAACTGCCAACCTTTCAGTTAGAAGCTGAACGCTTAACCATTGCACCACTACTCTTTAAATCTTCACCAAAAAAAAAAAAAAAAAAAAAACCCAATACCCTTCAGTTGATTCCAACACAGAGAGACTATGTAGGACAGAGTAGAACTGCTACATAAGGTTCCTGAGGCTGTAAATCTTTACAGAAGTAGACTGCCTCATCTTTCTCCCAAAGAGTGGCTGGTGAATTTGAACCACAGGCCTTTCAGTTAGCAGAAGAGTGCTTCACTGAGCCATCAGGGATCCTAATAAGTAACTACTACCGATGGCAAATAACAACAACAACAAAACATATGCCCAAAACAGGACTAGGTTTGGAGCTATGGCACTCAACAAGAAGAAAGTTCTCAAGGAAAGTGCAGTTTAGTAGGGAGGACAAATAAGTTCTAATGATAACTACCATTTGACTCAGACATGTAAGTAGGGCCATTGCATATTTGATTGTTCAAACAAAAAATAAAACGTTAACAAAGACTCTTGTAGCAACACTGTAGGGACGAAACATTGGAGCTCTAAGGGACCTCAGAGGTGTAGCTCAAAAATAACTCACTGCTGTTCAGTCAGATTCAACTCATAGCAACCCCTCCTTGGGTTTCCGAGGCAGTATCACTACGGAAGTAGATTACCCAACCCTCCTTCCAAGGAGTGGCTGGTGGGTTTGAACCACCAGCCTTCTGGTTAGCAGTCAAATGCCTTAGGCACTACGCCACCAGCTGAACCTCATGAAATTGATACCCAAGGAAAGGAAGCAACTCAACCAGAATTCAAACTTGTAATCCTCTGACCACTCTGCTACACACAGAAACACTAACTCCAGAGCCTCCAAACTCCTTGAGGAATGACACTTGTCTTTGTGTTAAGGTCCTGTATTGTTACTAACCCCAGTTTATAGCTTAAAACTGAGATTCGGAGAAGTTAAGGAATGTGCCCAAGTTTGAACAGCCCCAGTAGTTGGTTGAGCTAGCCAAGATCTGAACCCAAGAAATCTGACCCCAGAGCCCACTAACTAAGCTTGTCCCACATGTGCAGGTATTCATGTTCTCTCAGGAACCAAATCTGAGCCTTTTTTAGTTTTTAATATACATCTTATTTACTTATATTTTTATTTTTATGGTAAAGGTATATGTAACAAAACCTTTGCCATTTCAACAATCTTCATATGTACAATTCAGTGGCATTAATTGTGTTTATCTGGTTGTTCAACCATCACCCTTATTCGTTCCCAAACTATACCTTCACCCTTAACAGAAGCTAAATGTGCCCTAAGCATTGAGTCTCTTTCCCGCACACCCCTGGTAACCACTATGAACTTGTCTATTCTAAATGGTTCATTTAAGTGGGATCATACAGTATGTCCTTTTGTAACTGGCTTATTTCAGTCACAATATTTTCAAGGCTCATCTGTGTTGTAGCATGTATCAGGACTTATTTAAGACTGCACCTTTCATGGACTTCCAACTTGACTACTCTCTTCCCTCACCTCCTGGGCCATGACTAACCCCTCCCTCCACTCCTCTGCTCCTAGGGCATTTTTCCCTGTCGCCTTTGGCTTCCTGGGCAATGCCTCCAACATCCCCTTCTTCAGTGCGGTGAGTAGATTTGCATGTGGCTAGGTGGTGGTCTGGGGCTTGCCAACCTTTAGCTCCTTTACCCATCCCTGCATCTTCTCCATTTAACAAGAGCAGATGAAGGGAACTAGAGGCAGTTATGCCTAAGGAGTGGGTATGGGGACACAACTAAAGGGAAGAAATAGAGACTCTGAGTAGATGTCCAGCCTAAGCACCTGGGTTTTCTGGGAAGCTGGTGAAGTCTGGAACCAGGGCATGCAGGGGATGTGTTCTGACTGCCAAGGGCAGAAGGAAAAGCAGGTAGCAGATTCTGTCTTCCTTGGGGCAGGCTTGGGAGCAGAGGTGCCATCCCTGCTCCTTCTCTTCCCTTTCTCTGAAGAATATGACAGAATATGAGCTCTTTAGGGAGCCCATGTGGTGCAGTGCCTAAGACACTTGACTGCTAACCAGAAGGCTGGCGGTTCAAACCCACCAGCCACTCCTCAGAAGGAAGGTTGGGCAATCTACTTCCATAGTGATACTGCCTCAGAAAGGAGGGGTCGCTATGAGTTGAATCCAACTCCATAGCAGTGAGTAGGGAGCCCAGGGAGGCCCTGCAGCCAGCACAGTGCTGCCCGCCAGCTGGGCCTATCCCTCGCAGCCCCCTCCATGTCTGTGCCTGGCATTGCTCCCAGCTCTCAAGGCCAACTCAGTAATAACCTAGATATTGAGTCTGCTCACCACTCTTTGTCTGGAGTAATGATTCTTGGTTCCCACAGCTGTTCCGGAAGCTTCAAGGCACCAGCTCAATGGTCTGAACAGCAGAAATGAGCTCCTTAAACATGGATCATTGGTTGAAGGGACTGGAAGGGAAGTGAGAGCCACCCACTCAGGCCCCCATCCTGCATGGATGCATCTCCCCATCATACCTGGACCTCCCCAAGTCCAGAAGGAAGGGTGGAGCTAAGTGACCAAACTCAAATCCCTGAGTCAACTTCAGAGGCCACCAGGACTGTGGGGAGCAGAGATCCAGAGTCCCATGGAGATCAGCTTGGGGTTAGCACCATGTCCCCACCCTATATTTATGGGAAGAAAAGCAAAGATTAAATCCCTTAACTGTGAGTGTGTCTGAGACTGGAAGTCAGTGTTTCCAGCCTTGTAAATCCATCCCTTGCCTGAGGGCAGGTGATGCACATGCCATTCCACATAGGGAGGGTCAGACTTGTTCTCTCATCAGGCTGTACTTCTTATTCTGGTGCTTAATAGTCCTTAGGAGTGAGAATGATTGCCAGCCAGTCAGCAGTAAACATCAGACAAGTGCTCAGTATTGAGCCCACATATCCTTCCTGAGGGCAGGTGATGCACATGCCATTCCACATAGGGAGGGTCAGACTTGTTCTCTCATCAGGCTGTACTTCTTATTCTGGTGCTTAATAGTCCTTAGGAGTGAGAATGATTGCCAGCCAGTCAGCAGTAAACATCAGACAAGTGCTCAGTATTGAGCCCACATATCCTTGGGGAGTTCTACTCAGCCATTAGGTTTTGTCCAGCACAGTGCATCCACCAGGGGATGCCTGGGTTGGGAGAGCTTCCTATCTGAGGGTAGATACTTGCCTTCCGAGATCAGCAGTCCCTACCCTGTGGAGCCCTGCTGTTGTTGATTGCCATCGAGTCGATTCCAACTCATAAGCAACCCCACGTGACACAGTAGAATTGCCTCATAGGGGCAGTTCTAGGCTATAATCGTTAGAGGAGCAGATCTCCAACTCTTTCTGCCATAGAGCCACTGGGTGGGTTTGAATTATCAGCCTTTTGGTTAGCAACTGAGTGCTTCACTGTTGTGCCACCAGGTGGGGGAGCCCCTACTCCAAGGATAAAGAGTGTTCTTTCAGGCTCCAGAAAGAGACAAGAGTCATTTGCAATGCATACATTTAGTATCTGTGTGTACCAAGCTACTGTGTGGGTACCAAGGCAACAAGGAAGGACCTACCCCTGCCCTCAAAGTGTTGTGCACACCCAATTACAGAATGGAGAACTCACTGCCACAGAAGGATAGGCATGGGTGCCAGGAGACACAGAAGTGGGGCCCCAAGAGCAGCATCTTCAGATATGATGTCACCACCTTTAGGAAAAGGGGAGAGCCCAGAAGAAGACCCCAATACCCCCATACCCCTGCAGTTACCACTGATTGACAACTTGGCACTTCTGAAAACAAATGGCTTTTTCTGTGGCTATATTTCTATCTGCAGTAGTTTGGGCTTGGCCCAAAGCCCTGTACCAGCCACCATGGAGGGACGTAGTCAGCCATGGAGAAGCGTTTCTGATTGGGGAGGCAGCTTCTCATTCCCATGACCCTTCTTTAGGGCCTAGACAGTGTCTGGCCCATTGTCAACTTTCAAGAAAGTTTTGGTAATAGCTGACAAAGGCATACGAGGGCTTAAAGGCCTCCTCCCAAGGTTTCCTTCAGCCCTTGCCCAACCGACTCTTATCATTCAGATGGGACCATGTCTGTTTGAAACTATCTTAATAAAACCTTCATCCATGGAACATGAGTTACTATGAGTCCCTGGGTGGTGTGAACAGTTAATGCACTCAGTGGCTGTTTGAGTCCATCATAAACCTTGGTCTTTTCAGTGAAGTGGGAAGGGAAGTCATAACTAAAGTTTGTTAAGGGTTGGAGGAGAATGAAAAAGGCTTACAACAGTCACAATGAGGACTGGGTGTTAAGGCTGTGTCAATGCTCTGAGAAGCAGGGAGGCCAGCAGGACTCCACTGTGGAATAATAGTGATTTATTTAACACCTACTGTGTGCTAGATTTTCCACATATCGTCTCACCAGCAGTCTTATGATACTGGCCTCATTATCCCCATATCAAAGAGGTTTCAAGGAGTTAAACCACTTGTCCAAAGCAACACAGCGAAGTGGAAAGCCAAGATTTAACCAGATCAGTCTCACTCCAGAGCCAAACTTTGAACCGACACAGGGAGTGGAGGGTGAGCAAGGCAGAAACTAAGGCTACCGCTCATTCATTCATTCACTCACTCATATCTACTCACTTTTTATGGTGCAAATGGTTATGTTCAGCTGCTAACCAAAAGGCTAGCAGCTCAAGTTCACCCAGAGACACCTCAGAAGAAAGGGCCAGTGATCTACTTCTGAAAAATCAGCCACAGAAAACTCTATGGAGCATAGTTCTATTCTGACACACATGGGTCACCATGAGTCAGAATCGACTGGACAGCAACTGGTGGTTTTTCCTCTCCATGTGGATTGAGCACTATGGGAAGGATACAGTCCATCCTAGATGATAAGGAGCTGGACGTTGCATGTAATACTGTGGCTCTAACTCTGGCTGTACATTAAAACACCTGGGGAGCTTTATAAAAGACTGACATGTGAGCCCCACTTGCACACAACCGATGGGGCCTGGCATCTGTCCATGTTGAAAGCTCCACAGGTGCTTCTAACAGGCAGCCTGGCTTGAGAACAGAGATGCTAGAGTCAGGCAGAGTTGGGAACATGTCCAGGCTCTGCCATTCACTAACTGTGGCCCTCTGAGTCTCAGTTTCCTCTCTAGAAAATGGAGATAATATGACTCAAAGGGTTGTTGTGAGGATTCGGTGAGATAAATCCTATAAAGCACTTACTTAGCACAGTAACTGGTTTGTAATGAGGCCAGTGATGGCCAATGTGGTGATGGTGAGTGATAACTGAGTCTTCTGAGACAAAAGAGGCCTGCAGATGTTGGGACACACCCCCGCTCCCCAGAGCAGGCCCAGCAGGGTGTGGGCTTGGAGGCTTGGATTTGAGGACATCTCTCTCTCCTCCAGTGTCTCCTTCCTGTTAGAATCCTTGAGACCCTCTGGCCCTTCATCAGCCTTGGGTCAGACAAGATGGACACAGAACTATCAGGAAACAATTATGCCTGAAGCTGCACCTGGGGAGAGAACAGGAGATGGCGGGTGCTGTGGAGAACAGAACGGCCCTGGGTGGCGCCAATGGTTTACACTGGACTACTGACCTGAAGACTCGCAGTTCAAACCCATCAATGGTGCCACAGAAGAAAGGCCTGGTGATCTGTTTCTGTAAAGATTACAGCTAAGAAAACCTTGTGGAACAGTTCTACTCTACACTGCCATGAGTTTGGAATTGACTCAATGGCAATGTGTTTTTGCTTTTTGGTGAAGGGCAGAGAATGGCAGGGGTGGGGGGGAGGCAGAAATAAGCAGGCAGCCCACCAGAGACAAACTGAATTCAGGCATCCACTGTCCATCGTCCCAAGAAGAAACTTGTGTTTAGTTTCTAAGAAGTTCTCTCACCATCTGCTGAGAGCCTAGAAGACACAATGCCACCAGAGCGCCTTCATCAGCCTTAGGTCTACTCTAATGCTTGAGGGAACCATCCACCCCCTCCAAGCCTTCTTTAAACCACACACATGTCTCCCTGAACCTCCCCTCACACTAGCTGAACCTTTAGCAAGGGAGCAGCCCTATGAAGCAGCGCAAGGCATAGGGAGGAAGAACTTTTGCTCAAGATGTTGTTAGGCCACAGACCGCATAGAGACCAAGGGAAAAGAATGAGGGGGAGGAATCATGGTCAGACCCGTGCTGGGTGGGTGCTCTCCACAGCCCAACAAGAGGGCTATTTTTGTTCTCATCTCCGTTTATAGATGTGGGCAGCTTTAATAATTAAGGCCACTCTGCTAGAACCTGGCGGGGCTGGGATTTACACTCAGCTATCCCTGAGGCTGAAGGAGGGTCTCCTTTCACCATTCTGTGATGGTGTCACCATTAGCAATCAGAGAAGAGAAAACAGATCACTGGGCACGTTCTAGTGACCATAATGGAGGAGCCCAACCACCATCCTCCAGGCCACTGCTGAGACTATCCCAGCTGTCCCACCTGTCCTTCCCGACTGCCTCTGCCTGTTCACATTAGGCTTCATAGTCTAAGATCGACCCAATGCCACCTCCTTTGGGAAGCCTTTCCCACCGAGAAGTCACTTCTCTGCCTTCCCAAAGCGTTTCTCCCCATGTACACCCACCTACTAGAACTACCGTTTTGTTCTGCTTTCTTTTAGCCTCACCTGCCTATCTCAAGCATCTAACTGTGTCATATTCATCTTATAACATTGTGCTGAGCTAATACTCTGTAATTGTTTTAGGGAAGAAGAAAGGAAAGAAAAAGGAGAGAATCCTTCCCACCACTCCAGTTACAGGACACAGCCTGGAGCCACCTCTGGTCTAAGGTCCAAGATGACCTGGCTTTCTCTCAAATTGAGCATGTGCAGACAAGGAGCCCCTGGGTCAGACTGTGCCCTACTTCTCTCCTCTTAAGCCTGGGTGTGTTCAAGGCTCTTGTCCAAAGGGAGAGAAGGCACTTTACACAGACACCCCTCCCCACCATTCCTTCTCAGATAATCCATTTCCACGTCGTCTGGGGCAGATTGGGTTCCCAGCTGAGTGGGTCTAGGGGTAAGGAGATGACAGAGGATGGCAACAACTAAGGAGAATTATAAAGCCAGCCTTGGAAGGCTTCTGGAGGGGGAAGAAGTAACTGATTCAGTCATGAGAGCCAGGAGGAGGCAGGAGGCAGTAGTTAGAGCGCTGTGTTCTCTGAGGAGGGTCTGATAAGGAGGGAGAAGCAGGCAGAGGTGGGCCTGTGCCTGGAGACGTCACCATGGGCTTTATAAAAGGGGAAGTGATCAGGGAGCTGGTGAGAGTGAAGCCAGGAGCCCTGCTCCCCTCACTCCCGGTAATCACCCACCTAAGTAGACTCATCACCGCAGAGACCCGTCTAGCTCCCACTCGGCCAGGACTGAGCCAAGGTAGGTGCATTCCGGCATCCACACTTGGGGAGGGTCCACCCCCAACCCAGAGGAGGGAGTAAGAAATTAGCTCCAAACTGACAGGCAGGCAGAGGGTGGTGGGCTAATATGGGGTTCCTGATCTTTCCTGATGATTGGCCAGATTATGCTGGGATGTCTGGGTGAATAAATTGATTTGCACTTAATCATTTGGGAACTAAGGGGTCCCAAGGGCTCTCTCTTACTGTGGAAGGAATACATAAAATGGATGAATTCTCTGTGGTTGTGATTAGAGGCCACAGAAGCCCTGGTAGAAAGTTAACGAATCCCTTGGGATACAAGGCTGGAGGGATGGGACACCTTTGACCAGTTACCCCCAAGTTATAGGTGGCAAATGCAACCCCAACCAAAAGGCACCTAACCACCCACCCTGCTAGCCCCCAGCACTAAGAACATAGAGGAGGGTCACCCAAGGAAGGAAACCATCCCTCTTCAAAAACTCTCCTACCATGCCTGGCATTTCTCTGTTACTCATTAGGAACAAAAAGCCCTTGGTTAGGGGAAACCACAAATATTGGCCATAGCACATCAGCCACTTGTTGCCCTTGGAAAGAGGATGGACCATTTCCAGACAATTCATTTCTGTCATGTGTGTTCAGTGCCACCTGGTGACTAGGCAGTGAATTAAGAGTTGGGAGACTGTGATGGAATGGGCTTGGCCCTTGTTTTCTGGGAGCCCTCAGGTGTGTCTGAATGTGTGTGTATTTGTGTTTGGGGACAGGCAAGGGACAAGCAGTGGAGGAAAGCAAAGCTCTCATGTGATGTGCATGGTACCACTGTCCCTGACTGGGAGGGTGCATAGAGGGAAAGGGGAGTATGGAAGAAGGAACACTGTCCTTCCAATGGTACAGCCTGCCACCCCTTCCTCACTGACCATAGACTTCTACACAAAGCAGCCAGAATGCTCCATCTAAGATGCAGATCTACACACATTCCTCCAAGACTCCTCCTGGATGAAGCCTCTGTGTGCCCCTGAGGGCCAGCTCCGCTGGGGCTCACTCTCCAGCCGCATCACACTCTATCATCCAAAGCTCCACACTGTTGTCTGCTGGCCAGCAATTCTCTCCCCAGTCCCACCCCAGCTCTCAAGCCCCACTGCTGATGGAGCATCCTTTGCTGGTAATGCTTTTATATACCTTTATTCACCTGGTCAAGGAGCTCTGGTGGTGGAGTGGTTAAGGCATTTGGCTGCTAACCAAAAGGTTGGTGGTTCTACCCAACCAGCCACTCTGCAGAAGAAAGATGAGGCAGTCTGCTTCCGTAAAGATTTATAACGTTAGAAACGCAGTGGGGTCTCTGTGAATTAGAATCCACTCCATGGCAGTGAGTTTAGTTTAGTTTATTTATCTGGCCAGGAACCCTGGTGGTATGGTGGTTAAAGCACTTGTCTGCTAACTGAAAGGTTGGTGGTTCAAACCCATCAGCTACTCCATAAAGATTATAGCCCTGGAAACCCTATGGAGCAGTTCTGCTCTATCCTCTAAGGCCATTATGAGTTGGAATCAACTCGATGACAATCAGTTTATTCATCTGGCCCACTCACGCTCAGGTTTCACCTTCTGCTGAATACCTGCCTAGACCCTCCAGGTCAAGCTCCTGTGGGCTCCTGCAGCAACCTGTGTATTTACATGCCTCCAGAGTATTTTTCATGGTGTTATGTCTAAATAATCTGTTTCTTAGTCAATTTCCCATGATAGACTAAGATCTCTAGGGGCAGCACTCCTGTGTCTTCGTACACCTGTGCACTCTTAGCACCCAGCAGAGCACCAGCACCTAGTCAGTGCTCATGGAGTGATTCCTGAGCTACCCTGGACCCCATGCATCCATGTTCTGATTCAAAAGAGAAATAGTTTTATACTGTCCTCCCAAATGGATTAATCAGGAGTCCCTAACAGGCACAAACAGTTAAGCACTGAACTACTAACTAAAAGTTTGGTGGTTTGAACTTACCTAGAGGTGCCTTGGAAGGCAGTCCTGGTGATCAGCTTCTGAAAGGTCACAGCCTTAAAACCCTATGGAGCAGTTCTACCCTGCACATGTGAGGTCACAATTAGTCGGAATCAAAATAGCCTCGAAGGCACCTAACAACAACAATGGATTAGCCCTGCTTCTACTCCACACCCTGCTCAGGCCTTAATGCATCTGCAGAAAGCCCTGGACTGGGCTTCAGGAGGTCACACAATTAAAGTCTGTAAAATACAAGACCGTCTGAAAGAATAGCTGGTGGCCAGTCTGCTCCAATGCCCTTACTTTAGAGATGGATCCAGGAGGCCAGAGATGGAGGGTGACTTGCTCATGTCTCACAGGGAGTGAGGGCAGAGCTGTGGCCAGATCTGAAGACTCCTGATTTCAGTTCAGGATTCTAAACCTATACCCCAGTCATGTGCCTAGAAGGAGTAGGGTGAGGACTGAGGGTGGGGGCAAGAGCAGAGGGGTGGATGGGGCTGAGGAGTGGATAGGCACAAATGATGGAACCCCCAGGTGGTGCAAACACACTCGGCTGCGAACTGAAAAGCTCGAGGTTCAAGTCCATCCAGAAGTGCCTGGGAGGAAAGGCCTAGTGATCTAGTTCTGAAAAACATTAGCCTTTGAAAACCCTGAAGGACGGTTTTACTCTGACACACATGAGGTTGCCATGAGTTGGAATCAACTCAAAGGCAACTAGTGCTTTTTGGTTTGGGCCCAAATGATACTCTGTCCCCTCCCTCTCAGCCCCTTAGCCCCAGACAGGGGCTCCAGGCTTTAGGTCTGATGAGGGCACCCTTTTTGCTCAGCCTGCAGCACCGTCGGTTTGTCTTTAATCATACGTTTGTTGGATAACCTTGAAGTGCCCATGACTTTTTCAAAGAGAGATTAGAACTGGAAGCTGGAAGGTGGGAGGTGTGGGGGGAGAGCGTAAGAGGGTGAAGGATGGTCACAAGATGCAACTTCCATCTCAACAGCCAAAATGATGAGGCCAATTAAATTCATATTCTCTCAGGGCCCATGGGTAATAGAATATGGAGACAATCAACCTGATAAATCTGGAAAAGATTTTTCTTTTCCCTGATTCATAAGCAATAAGGCTATTTAGTGATGCTCTCCAAGGCTGTGAACAGCTATGAGAAAGCACAACCTATCGCTTCCTTGTTCTTGGAAAAGGAAAAGAATTACGTTTCTATTACAGAAGGAGGGACTGGACCAGGCTCAGGCTGGTACATTCTAATGGGGAGAGTGGTGCACAGGATGTATGGAGTCACACAGAGCACAGCACAGAGGGAAGAGGTGCCTGCTCCCAGACTCCAGAGAGAACTTTGGACCTTGAAGTTCTCCAATCGGTGGCCTGAACCACTCGCAACCCACTCACTTCTCCTACCCTCCTCTCAAGCAAATGGTACCCTGGCCATTCCCAGTGAGTAGTTCTGCCCCTTCCACCAAATTAGCATCTTCCTTCCTTCCTTCCTAGCCTTGCTGGCCTCGTCTTCTTGAGGAAGTCCTCTTAGATGATCCTCACCTAGCGTCAGTTCAGCTTTAGCTACACTCTATCGCATTTCCATGATGCATCCCTCCGCTGCGAGCCACCAAAGACAAGCAGGCGTCCTTTCTCAGACTGCATATGCTCTCAGCACCCAACCCACAGCTGATGCCTGACCTAGTTCTTTCTCCCTCTCTGTCTCCTCCTCAGGGCACTTCTAGGGCCCATCTATTCTCACCAGGATGAACTCATTTGTTTCTTGGCAGCTACTGCTTTTCCTCTGTGCCACCTCCTTCTGGGAAACAACAGAAAGGGTGGCTCCTGCCAAGGATCCTCGATCCACAGGTATGAACTGTCTAGGAAAGGATGTGGGAAGGAGGGAGCTGTTGTAAATTAAGATTTACCATAATTTTCAGACTATAGCTAGTCTATTGATATGAGTTGAACACTGCATTTAATGGAAACCTAAGATTGGCACATATGCAACTCATTCAAGTCCCATTAACTGTGCAAGTTAAGGATGGTTTACCATTATTATGGGCAGCAGGAAGGAGGAGCCCTGGTGGTGCAGCAGAAAAATTCCAGGCTGCTAACTAAGATATTTGTGGTTCTAACCTACCCAGTGGCTCCACAGAAGAAAGACCTGGAGATCTGCTTCTGTAGATTACATGCAAGATAACCCTGTGGGGAAGTTCCCCTCTGTCACTTGGGGTCACTATGAGTTGGAATTGACTCCATGGCACCAACAATGACCATGAGCATCAAAAGGCTCACAGAGGTTCAGGAGCTTGTTAACCCCCAAGCGTCTTCACGGTTTCTTCACATTGTGTTCTCTGCTCTACAACAACCACCTCTCTATGCACATCTGGTGGGAAGACACTTACTATGCAAGTTCTTTCAGCAGTGATCTCAGACCCTCTATGGGGAATTTGGAAAAAAAAAAAAATGAACCAAAACGAAAGGACAGGGCCTTAATACCTGCCAAGCTTATGAGTTGAAACTGATGGGCTCGAGAATTTGAAGCCCAATGAGGTAAAGAAACTTCCCCAAAATCACTCAGCCAAACACTGCAGAAGCCCAGCAGGTGCCAGAGCTCCCCAAGAGCATGCCTGCTGAGTGGTATGAGCAGAACAGTGCTGGTACCCAGGTCAGGACTCCTGGGTTTTAGTGCTGCTTGATTGTCAGCTTTCTGAGCAAACTATAACCAATGGCTTAGCCTCTGGACCTCAGTTCCTCCATCTATAGAACTAAGAACATATACTTTTGATATTATTGGACATGCCCAAAGAGAACATGGTCCTGAGTGTCTTTTTCTAAAAGTGTCTTCTCTTCTGGGATCAGGTGTTCATTCTGGGTGAGGGAAGCTGTCCCTCCACTTCCAAGGACACAGAATTTTTTTGGCAGAAGGGTTTAGGTGAGGCCACAACCAATAGCCTGGGCAGTAATCCTAACTACAGGATAGTGAGCTTAGTTGGGAAGGCTGCCATCCTCCCTACCCATCTTAACCTGGCCCTAGGTAGGGTATGGGGTAGAAGGGGCTTCCCAGGTAGATTTCTATTAACTCTGGACCTGCACACACTCTTGTTCTCCAAAATGTGCCAGGGCACTGAGGAACAGGGTTCAAAGGCAACCCTTCCCTCCAACACACACACTGAACTGAAGGACAGTTTTACTCTGACACACATGAGGTTTCCATGAGTTGGAATCAACTCAAAGGCAACTAGTGTTTTTTGGTTTGGGCCCAAATGATACTCTGTCCCCTCCCTCATTTCCACTGATCGCTTGCCACAGTTGGCTGGGACTGTTGTCTACCCTGAGTGAGTTCTACTATCTTAATGCCAACAATGATAGTGAATTCAATGAGCCATGCATTCCGAGGGCCTTTCTAAATTAGCCTTGCAAACCCTCAGTATAAAGGGGAGAAATTATACCAGGAATGGGGTGGTGACTCGAATAATACCAGTTCTCCATTGAGTCCTTCTATAGCTTATTCAAAACCAAACCCATTGCCCTCGAGTTGATTACAATTCACAGCAGCCCAACAGGACAAAGAACTATCCCATAGGGTCTCCAGGGCTATAATCTTTAATCTTTATGGAAGCAGATTGCCACATCTTTCTTCTATGGCATGGCTGGTGGGTACGAACCATAGAATTTTCGGTTAGCAGCCAAGTGCTCAACCACTGCATCACGAGGGCTCCTTATAGCTTATTCTGAAAACCAAACCCACAGCCATCAAGTTGATTCTGACTCATAGTGATACTTCAGGACAGAGTACAACTGCCCTGTAGGGTTTCCAAGACTATAAATTTCTACGGGAGCAAACTGCTTCATCTTTCTTCCACAGAATGGCTGATGGGTTTGAACTGCTGACCTCTTGGTTAGCAGCTGAGTCTTTAACCACTACACCACCAGAGCTCCTTATTATAGCCTATTACCAAAAATAGCACTGCCATCAAATCAATTCCAACTCACAGTGACCCCCATTTGGGTTTCCAAAGCTGTAAATCTTTACAGAAGCAGATTGCCTCATCTTTCTTCCATGGGGTGGCTGGTAGCTTTGAACCACTGACTTTTTTGGTTAATAGCTAAATGCCTTAACCACTGCACCACCAGAGCTTCTTCCTACAGTTTATGAGAAGGTCATAATTACTGTTATCAAGAGAACAGAGCTAGATTTCAGGAGAGTGTGGGCACAATAGATTTAGCTCCACTGCTCCACTTTCTTGATTTCTATTACTAGATGCTTTTCCTTGGACTTTACATAGTTACAAGCATTTACTGAGGCCATACTACATGCAAGGCACTGTTAAACCATTCTCAGGGATAGAAATGAATGAACATTGCCCCCACCCTGACCCAAGGAGCTCACACCCAATAAACCAAACCAAAAACCAAACTCACTGCCATCGAGTCGGATCCGACTCATAGTGACCCCTCCTTGGGTTTCCAAGACAGTATCACTACAGAAGTAGATCTCCCAATCTTCTTTCCAAGGAGTGGTTGGTGGGTTTGAACTGCCAGCCCTCTGGTTAGCAGTCAAATGCTTTAGGCACTACGCCACCAGAGCTCCTCTCACACCCAGTAGAGAAGCCTAATGTAGTGCCAGCTAATGAGCCAAGAAAACACCAGTTGCCATCTTTGACCCAAAGACATAGGGTCATATAGTTAATTCTTATGTGTGTTAGAGAAGAGTTGTGCTTCATAGGTTATTCAATGGCTGATTTTTCAGAAGTACATCACCAGGCCTTTCTTCTGAGGTACTTCTGGGTAGACTAGGTTAGCAACCAAATGGGTAACAGTTTGCACCACACAGGGACTCCTATGAACCAAGAAGAGGAGCGAACGCTTTGGTTTTATTTAATTCTAAGTTATAACCTGTTTGCTTCCCAAAAGGAAGGGATTTAATGTAAAAGATATTTTAGATAACTCTGGTAAACATTTAAAATCAAAGTCATGTTGAAGGAGGAGGTACCAATCGGCTAACCACCTAAGCTAAGAGGGTCATGATGGTTCTGCAGGCACTGGGCTTAGATTCTCCTAGAAGCCCAGGAACAAAAGGGCAGCATAGGATGGGGATGTAAGCAGGTGTTCCCGGCTGCCTGAACTCACGTATCGCTGCCTCATCGAAGCCTTTTCCTGTGGCTTTCTGTCCTAGGCACGCGCCTTGGACCCGTTGCCCTCCAGGACCCCGGGGAGCAGCGGTGCGCAGAGAAGAAGCCCGGCCCTGCCCTGCTGAGGCCTCGGGAGGCGTCGTGGTGCTCGCCCGCCGAGGGCCCTGCCGGGCCCCAGCGGCCAGGCCTCTGCGCCCCCCGCAGTCGCCTGACCCCCTCACCCCGGGGCGCGGTGCTGGTGCAGCGGGAGAAGGACCTATCCGCCTACAACTGGAACTCCTTCGGCCTGCGCTACGGCAAGCGGCAGATGGCGCCGCCCGGATGGCGCGGGCGAGGCGCTGGCAGGGGCTGAGGGTGGAGGGGCCGGACTCTGAACTTCAACCAGGACCCAGGGTCAGGGCTTGCAGGCTCTGAGCTGGCGCAGGGCTAGCGGGAGGGAGACTGGCATTTCTGTCCTGAGGCAATAAAGGAAATGCTGCCAACTCCTCAGCCTCTGATTTGTAGCTAATTCATTTTTGCAATCAGCCTTGATAAGGTTCTTCCCCTTTTTTCCTTAATTGGATCTTTAGTTGGTTTTAAGATTACTTTGGTGTTATCACGATCAGTGCTTCACAAGCTCTATGTGCAGAAGGGATAGGTTTGTTTATTTCCAATCTGTTCCAATACTTTAAAATAAATAAATAATGAATCACTAGAGGAAGTTATATAAAGATAACGGGTTTCTAAGGCAGGAGCCCTGGTGGCACAGTGTTAAGTGCTCTGCTACTAACCCAAAAGTCGGAGGTTGGAACCCTCCAGCCACCCACTGGAGAACAATGAAGGCAGTCTGCTTCCATAAAGATTTATGGCGTCGGAAACCCTATGCAGCAATTCTACTCTGTCCTATAGTTGCTATGATTCAGAATTGACTTGACAGCATGGGTTCAGTTTTTGGAATAAGCTATATGGAGCCTTGGGAGCCCTGGTAGCGTAGTGCCTAAGGCACTTGACTGCTAACCAGAAGGCTGGTGGTTCAAACCCACCAGCCACTCCTCAGAAGGAAGATGGGGCAATCTACTTCCATAGTAATACCGCCTTGGAAACCCAAAGAGGGGTTGCTATGAGTCAGGGCTGATTCAACAGCACATAACAACAACAACAACATATGGAGCCTTAGTGGTACAGTGGTTAAGGGCTTGGCTGCCAACCTCAAAAGTGGATGGTTCAAACCCACCAACCACTCTAGGGGAGAATGATGTAGCCATCTGCTTCCATAAAGATCTACAGCCTTGGAAACCCTATGAGGTAGTTCTACTCTGTCCTATTGGGTTGCTATGAGTCAAACTGCAGTAGATTTGGGTTTTGTTACTGAGTTTCTGTTGTTGTTGTTGTTGTTAGGTGCCGTAGCGTCATCTCTGATTCATAGCAACCCTGTGTACAACAGAACAAAACACTGCTTAGTCCCCACGATCCTTGCTATACCTGAGCCCATCGTTGCAGCCACTGTGTCAATCCATCTTGTGAGGGCCTTTCCCTTTTTTGTTGACCCCCCACTTTACCAAACATGATATCTTTCTCCAGGCAATGGTCACCTCTGACAACACAACTAAAATAGGTAAGATGAAGTCTGGCCATTCTCTCTTCCAAGGAGCATTCTGGCTGCATTTCTTCCAGGACAGATTTGTTAGTTCTTTTATCAGTCTATGGTACTTTTAGTATTCTTTGCCAAGACCACAACTCAAAAGCATCCACTCTTCTTCAGTCTTTCTTATTCCTTGTGCAGCTCTCACATGCATAAAAGGCGATTGAAAAAACCATGGCTTGGGTTAGGCACACCTTAGTCTTCAAGGAGACATCTTTGTTCTTCAGCACTTGAGAGAAGTCTTTTGCAGCAGAGTTACCCAATGCAATACATCGTCTGATGTCTTGACTGATGCTTCCACTGGTGTTGATTGTGGAACCAGGTAATATGAAGTCTTTGACAACTTCAGTATTTTCTCCTTTTATCATGATGCTGCTTATTGGTCCAGTTGTGAGGACTTTTGTTTTCTTTATGTTGAGGTGTAGTCCATAGTGCAGACTGTAGTCTTCAGTCTTCATCAGTAAGTGCTTCAAGTCATCCTCACATTCAGCAAGGAAAGTTGTGTTGTCTGCATATCTCAGGTTGTTAATGAGTCTTCCTCCAATCTTGATGCCACGTTCTTCTTCATATAGTCCAGTTTCTTGGATGATCTGCCCAGCATACAGATTGAATAAGTACGGTGAAAGGATACACTCCCTTCTTGATTTGAAACCACGCAGTGTCTCCTTGTTCTGTTCAAATGACAGCCTCCTGGTCTATGTACAAGTTCCTCATGAGTACAATTAAGTTTTCTGGAATTCCCATTCTTTTCAATGTTATCCATAATTTGTTATGAACCACACAATCTAATGCTTTTGCATAACAAATAAATATCTTTCTAGTATTCTTTGCTTACAGTCAAGATCCATCTGACATCAGCAATGATATCCCTCATTCCACGTCCTCTTCTGAATCCAGTTTGCATTTCTGGAAGCTGTCTGTCAATATACTGCTGCAATTGTTTTTGAATTATCTTCAGTAAGATTTTACTTACATGTGATATTAATGATAGTGTTCAATAATTTCCACATTCTGTGGGATCACCTTTCTTTGGAATGGGTACAAATATGGATCTCTTCCAGTCAGTTGGCCAGGAAACTGTCTTCCAAATCTCTTGGCATAGCCAAGTGAGTGACTCCAGCGGGGCATCCGTTGGTTGAAACATCTTAATGGGTATTCCATCAATTCCTGGAGCCTTGTTTTTCACCAATTCCTTCAGTGCAGCTTTGACTTCTTCCTTCAGTATCAGTGGTTCTTGATTATATGTCACATCCTGAAATGGATGAAAATCAACCAATTCTTTTTGGTACAGTGACTCTGTATATTCCTTTCATCTTCTTTTGATGCTTCCTGCATCATTCAATATATTGCCCACAGAATCTTTCAATATTGCAACTCGAGGCTTAGAATATTTTCTTCAGTTCTTTCAGCTTGAGAAATGCCAAGCATGTTCTTCCTTTTTTGGTTTTCTAACTCCAGGTCTTTGCCCATTTCATTATAATAATTGACTTTATCTTCTCAAGGTGCTCTTTGAAATCTTCTGTACACCTCTTTTATCTTGTCATTTCTTCCATTTGCTTTAGGTACTCTCCATTCAAGGGCAAGTTCAGAGTGTCTTCTGACATCTATTTTGGTCTTTTCTTCTTTTCCTGTCTTTTTAATGACCTTTTGCTTTCTTCATGGATGATGTTCTTGATTTCATACCACAATTCCTCTGGTTTTTGGTCATTGGTGTTCAATGTATCAAATCTATTCTTGAGATGGTCTCTAAATTCAGGAGGGATATATATATAATCAAGGTCACACTTTGGCTGTCATGGACTTGTTTTAATTGTCTTCAGCTTCAACTTGAACTTGCATTGAGCAGTTGATGGTCTGTTACACAATCAGGTCCTGGCTTTGTTTTGGCTGAAGATATAGAGCTTCTCCATCACCTCTTGCCAAAGATGAAATCAATCTGATTCCTGTGTACTCCATCTGGCGAAGTCCACATGTATAGCCACCATTTGTGTTGTTTAAACGGTATTTACAATGACTAAGTCATTGGTCCTGCAAAATTCTATCACGCAATCTCCAGCCATATTTTCCAACTATTGGTGATTCTTTTTTGTTTCCAACTTCTGTATTCCAATCACCAGTGATGATCAACACATCTTGATTGCATGATCGGTCAATTTCAGACTGCAGAAGTTGGTAAAAGTCTTCAATTTCCTCATCTTTGGCTTTGGTGGTTGGTGGGTTTCTGTTTGGAATGATTAAAATGTCTTTGGGAAATGGAAAAAATAGTCAATTTTTTTTAAAAAAAATTATTACTAGAAAACTGAAATTTAGAAAACAAAGAGCGGCTCAAATTGGATGCTGTTTGAATGTTTCAGTGATGTCAAACTTCTATAAAAAGTTTGGAAAGTTTCCTCTTAGCTTCTGTACTTTTCTTTCTGGGGACAGGTAACATTTTGCAGACAGGCATAGGCCATGACCCATACTTTTTAGCAGCAGTGATCTAGGCCAGGGGAAGGAAGACTGATTAAGCAGCTTCCTTTTTCCCAGGGAAGTTATCAGCCAGTTGAACAATTGACTGGGAAATTATGCCAACCACTCCCAGGACCAATTGTTTCCTTGTGTCTTTGATTTTCTTCACTCTTCTTTGCTCCGGATCTAGCTATAAACTTTATGGGAGCAAATTACCAGGTCTTTTCTCCCACAGAGGCATTGGTAGGTTCAACCCACCAACCTTTTGGTTAGCAGCCAAGAACTTAACCACTGAGCCACCAGGCCTCCTTTGTCAGTAGGAAAAAACTCGGGATATCCACCCTGCCCCCCTCCCAAGAAAATCTGGTAGTATTTGCTAGTCTCAACATACCCACATTGTGTTTGGTCTGAGATGGACATTTCTCTCCAAACGGATTTGGGGGCTCATTGTTATACCATGAAATGCCACAGCATTCCACCCATTTCAGAAACCAAGACTCCACAGGATGAAGGCAGAACTGTGTGGCTATGGTAATAAGATAGAGTGCCATCGGAATGCGGTAACTTGCCTCCACTCCCATCTCTACCATTAAAACCACCCTCCAGAATCTCAAAAGTGTCAATATACCTCTAAGTTCATGGGATAGCATGCATGACATGGGTGATGCTGTTGATATTTGGAGAGAGCTTTTCATCCTCAAACAGCCTGGAGTTGTGGAAGGCGGAAGTGGAAGGTCAAAGGGGCCTCTCACTAAAAACTGCAGAACTTTAACACCTAGCAGGCATGATTAAAGTAGACATTAATCATAGTGACTAACTTACTATTTTTGCCTCCCTTTTGCTTTCTTTTAAGTAAATAGAATAGGCAACTTCTTTATAGATGCTGAGTTCTTTAGATTTGCTATTTTCAATTGTGTGTTCTTTTAAGCCTAACCCTCTCCCATGACTGGTCGTGGCTAAAAATTGTAACCTATGGAGCAAGATGACCCTGGGAAGAGGGATGCTGAGTCTGGGAAGAGAAGAACAAAGGCATTCCTGGCAGTCCAAGGGATCTTCAACCTCCTTCCCATTTCCCTATATAATCATGTTCATCCCTTTGCTCAGGGAGACAGATATTTTAGAGAAGTAATTCTCTCTGTCTCCTTGGGTATCGATACTCAGTAAACATTTTGCTTTCCCTCTTCAACCTGTTGTGATCATTGGCTGTTCACGACAGGGGGTAAGGAACTTGTTGTTCCACATCAGAGTGTGTCTCTGAACCTCTGGGTAAGGCATCATAAATTCAACACAGATTCTGTAAAGTGAGCCATTCTCCATTCTCCTGGACCACTCCTTTCTCTGATGAAGACTGTCGGTAGGAGGGAGAGAATGGGTGTCTGAAAGAGGCGAATGGGTGTCTGAATTCTGCCCATGTTGCTCTTGTTGTTGCTAAGTGCCACTGAGTTAGCTCTGACTCATAGTGACCGTGTGTACAACAGAATGAAACATTGCCCAGTCCTGCACCATCCTCTCAATCCTTACTATGCTTGAGCACACTGTTGTCACTATGTCAATTCATCTTGTTTAGGGTCTTCCCCTTTTTCAATGACCCTCTACTTTACCAAGCATTCTGCTCTTAAAAAAAAAAAAAAAAAACTCCCTGCCATCAAGTCGATTCCAACTCATAGTGACCCCCGCTGGGTTTCCCAGGCTGTAAATCTTTTATGGAAGTAGATCTATCACCCCATCTTCCTTCCATGGAGTGGCTAATGGATTTGGTAGTTAGGTAATGATGTAATCATCCCCTATGATGTGGTCTGATGGGATCAGCCAATCAATTATAAAGGGATTAGCATGGGATGCAGTACCTTACTCAGGTCACAGTTCTAATCTGACTGATGTAAGGAGAGAGAAGTGAACAGAGAAGGAGATCTCAGAGCCAGAAACAATTATCCCACCTGTTATGGATTGAATTATGTCCCCCTGAAAAATATATGTTGGAACCCTAAACCCTATACCTGTGGAAAGGAGCCCTGGTGGCCCAATAGTGAAGAACTTGGCTGCTAACCAAAAGGCTGGTGGTTCGAACACACCCAGCAGCTCTGAGGGAGAAAGACTTGGTGATCTGTTTCTATAAAGATTACAGCTAAGGAAACCCTGTGGGGAATTCTATCCTGTCATATGGGGTGGCTATGGGTTGGAATCTACTCAACAACACCTACCAACATACCTAAGGATGTAATCCCAGTTGGGAAAAGGTTTTTCTTTGTTCTGTTAATGAGGCATCCTCTCTTAAGGACTGCTAATGGAGATCTTTAGTCAAGGGGACACCAAGCACAATGAGGGTGGAGGCTAAGAGAACAGCAGGGGAGGGAAGGATTGTGTGAAAGTCTATGTGTGGACTGGTGATCCCCCAACCCATTCCCTCTCTCTGTTCCCAGAATGCAGGCAGCAAGGTAGATACTGCCCAGACAGGAGACGGAAGGCCCCAAAGAGAAGACCCTCAGACACTGACATTGGAAGGCAGGGGTCTCCAGAGTAAAGCCAGCTCAGAGCCCTCCTCCCCAGTACAGTGCACCGTCCATGAGCCCTTCCAAGCACCTTGAGCTTCTAGGCACCTTCTCCTTCCTCCCTCTTAACCAAGGAGCCAAGAAGTCACGCGTTTGAAGAAAGCCTCTGGCTAGGAGGAAGTGACCAAGGCAAACAAGCACAGAGAAAACAGAGATAATATAGAAAGCAGAGAGAACTTTTTTAAAAAAATTAGTCTCAAATATCTTCACAGGAGATAAGAGAAAATTTTGTATCCATAAAACAAGTAGTGAAAAGGATGGAATCCTCCCTAACTCATTTTATGAAGCAAGCATAACCTTAATACCAAAACCAGGAAAAGACATCACCCAAAAGGAAAACTACAGACC
>NW_006922159.1:1252775-1263013 GCF_000298275.1 Orycteropus afer afer
AAAAAAAAAAAAAACAAGTAGTGGATGCAATTAGAGCATAACATACTACACAAAACATTGTTCCACCTCCTACTTTGGCGAGTAGCGACATGGATCTTAAGCTTGCAAGCAGCCATCTAGATGCAAGGATGGGTCTCTCCTCATCCAGAGCAAAGAACAATGAAGAAAACCAAAGAGTCATGGAAACAATTAGTCCTCATGACTGGTACACCATGCTATCCTCACCCTATATGACTATGAGACCAGAAGAACTAGATGGTACCCAGCTACCACTGTCAACCACTCACAAGGGGATCTATGGAGGAGATCCTGGATAGAGAGGGAGAACAATGTTGAACAAAACTCAAAATCATTTGGAAAAAAAAAGAGGGGGGATCAATTTTGCTGGTCTGATAGAGCCTGGTGGAACCACTGAGACTATGGCCTCTAGCTGCTCTTCAGGTCTGGAATTGAACCCACTCCTATGGCTTTCAGCCAAACAAAAGACAGACATATGAAGTGAACATTTACCTCAGGTAGATACACTCCTTGGAGAGAACAATCATAGGAGAAGGAAGGGCTGTTTATGCACAGGGAGACAGTTCAAGGGGCAGGAGTGCAGGGAGGGATGGACACAGGGAAGAGGTAACTATCAGGAAGAAGAGGGAGAGGAGACAAAATTTAAGAAACTTAGAAAAACAAGCCATAAGTTTCAATATCCTACTAATATGAATTCCCAGAAGAGAGAAAATAGAAAATGGAAGGAAGGGATGAATTGGCCAAAGAATTAATGCAAGTTATTTTAGTCCTCTAGTGCTGCTCTAACAGAAAATATCACAAGTGGGTAACTTTAACAAACACAGGTTTATTCTCTTACAGTTTTGGAGGCTAGACATCTGAGTTCAAAGTGCCAGCTCTAGGAGCTGGGTGAAAGCCCCTTGACCTTGGGCTTCAGCTCTGCCTCTTGCTCCTGGCCCACTGAAGCTGGAGGCTTCTCTTAACTCATTCAGCTGCTGGCTGCTCAGGCTGACAACCCAAGATCAACAAATAAAATGGCACAGTCCCAAGATTATCAAACAACATGGCAGGCCACTAATTCGAGTCCATTAACAGTTCCAACATGGCAGGCCATTGAAATGAAGACTTAGCCAAATGCAGGATCTGTTGTTGTTGTTGTTGTTGTTATGTGCCGTCGAGTCGGCCCCGACTCATAGCGACCCCTCCTTGGGTTTCCGAGGCAGTAACACTATGGAAGTAGGATTGCCCAACCTTCCTTCTGAGGAGTGGCTGGTGGGTTTGAACCGCCAGCCGTCTGGTTAGCAGGCAAGTGTCTTAGCCACTATGCTACCAGAGCTCCCAAATGCAGGATCTAGATGTGCCAAAATCGAAATCTTTGAGAAACCTTTCTCAAAGCTTCTTCTTACATACTGCAAGTGGACCATGTTCCTAAGGCAGCTACTCAGCTGCTCACAGTAGATGCCCTCATGGAGTTGATTACCAACCTCACCATGGGGAATAACTACTTACAGCTGCCAGCTGCTCAAAACCAGGCTTAGCCAAGTTGACACATAACTTCAACAACCACACAAGGCAATTTCCAAGAATTGAGGGCAGGAATTTCTAGACTGAAGGGCCTACTGAGTGCCCAGATCACAAATGGAAAAATGCCCCTACATCAGGGATTTGGGAAAAAACAAAACAAAAACAAAAAAAAAAATTGGCAGGGAAAGCTCCTAAAAAAACCCAAAAAACAAACTCATTGCCGTCGAGTCAGTCCCAACTCATAGCGACCCTTCCTTGGGTTTCCAAAGTGGTACCTCTATGGAAGTAGATTGCCCCATCTTCCTTCAGAGGAGTGACTGGTGGGTTTGAACCACCAGCCTTCTGGTTAGCAGTCAAATGCCTTAGGCACTATGCCACCAGAGCTCCCGTGAAAGCTCCCAGAGATCAAAAACCATAAAACACTGGGAAATAAGAATTGCACAAGGCTCATTAAAATGGGAATATATTGAAAAATCAACTTCAAATTTCAGAGGGAAATATATTTCATTCTTGAATTCTATTCATAACTAAACTAGCAAGAGTGAGGCAGCAAGAAGACATTTCTAGACATGCCAGCTCCAGGCAGCTTTTGGGGCATGTGCTCTGCTTACACAAAGTATAAACTGAGAAAGAGAAAATCCTGGAAGACCAAACACTGAGATGCCACAGAGGAGAGTAGCAAAGAGGTGTCTCCAGGTGACAGCCTGCAGCAGACCTAGGAGCATGGAGCTCCCAGGAGAAAATCCCACTGAAGTACCTGGGCACAGGGAAGGTAGAAAGAGGGTGTGAAACGTCTGGATAGTCATGACCTACACAAAACCCACTGCCACTGAGTCAATTCTGACTCATAATGACTCTTTAGGACAGAGTAGAACTGCCCCATAGTGTTTCCAAGGCTGGAAATCTTTATGGAAGCAGACTGCCTCATCTTTCTCCCTCCTAGGAGCTAGTGGGTTCGAACTACTGACCTGTTGGTTAGCAGTTGAATACTTTAATCACTACACCAACAGAACTACTTGCTGTCATGCCAGAATCATAGAAAACCCAAAAACATTTTTCAACATCACAAAAAGCAAAAAATCACACAGGAAAGGAGGTATTATAATAATAATAATAATACACAGGGGACACTATTTATTTCTTGTTGTTGGGTGCTGTCATGTCTATTCTGACTCACAGTGGCCCCACAGGACAGAGCAGAACTGCCCATAAGGTTTTCTAGGCTGTACTCTTTATGGGAGCAGCTCACCAGGTCTTTCTCCCACACAGCTGCTGGGAGGGTTCAAACCACCAATCTTCTGGTTAGCAGCTGAGCGCTTCAATCTTGTGCCACCAGGGCTCCTTCATATTTGCTTATAATAACATAAATACTGAGTTTTAATTTTACCAAAATGGGATGTAATATATTGTGAGAATGGCTGAACACTGAGATGAGGAAAAGAAACTCTGTGTGTGTGTGTGCGCACGTTGTAGTGAAGAAAAGCAGAGTATAAGAGAAAGAAATGGTCATCTATCATCAAAGAAGACCAATAAATAACATATAAAACTGAAAATGAAGAAATGGCTGCATAAACATACTCTAGAAATATGGACAACAATAGCAGATTAGCTCAGAGAGTAGAAAGCTGGCACCTCTGGCAGCAGGCCTGGGGACTACTAGTCTTCATTATAAGCTTTTTAGTTGTATTGCTATTATATTTTTTATTGTGGTAAAATATGTCATTTTTAACCATTTTTAAGTATACAGTTTTAACTGTTTTGTACATATCCACTGTAACCATTTTTAAGTGTACAATTCAGTGGTATTAATTACGTTCACAACGTGTGCAACTTTTAGGTAATCTACTTCCGTAGTTATACTGCCTCGGAAACCCAAGGAGGGGTCGCTATGAGTTGGGTACGGCTCGATGGCACATAACAACAACAACAACACTTCCAAAATGTTTTCATCACCCACCAACACTTTCTTTTCCAACTTTTTATTGTGATTTGGGTGGAAATTTACAGAGCAAATCACTTTTCCATTCAACAATTCACACACATTTTGTTTCATGTCATTGATTGCAATCCTCTCAAGGTAACATCCTCCCTGTATTTCCTGTTTCCATTCCTCCTTCTCTCCTAACCCTTCTGCCTTCTCAACTTTGTCCTTGGGCAAATGCTGCCCTTTGGATCTCAAATGGATGATTGTTCTAAAGAGTGTCTCCCTTCCTAGAGTTATTGTGCACCTTACAGACCTGTTCATTGTTTGAAAACTCAGCCAGGGGAGTGAATTCAGTTCCAGGTCCAAAGGTGACCAAGGGCCATAGTCTCAGAAGTTCCACCAGTCTCTGTCCCATCAGTAAGCCTGGTCTTTTTGTAACTTTTATTGGTTTTCAAAACTAAGAGGATGTCTTTTTTCTGATTTAAAAAAAAGAGAGAGAAATCCACGCTCTGGGGAATGTGTTTCCCTAACCGCCCTCCGCCCACCCCAGCCATGCTTCTGCTGGTGACACCCACCCCCCATCAGAACCACCATCCCTGCCTCACCTTCCCCATCGCACCAACCTGCTCTGCTATCCACACCCTCCTCTGGGAAAGGACCCTCCAGCTTAAGCTTGTTTGATAATGAAACACACCCCAGCTGCCATTTGGAGAAAGCAGTTGTTTGTGATTGTGGCTTTCATGCCTCAGGACATGGTGTCTGATCCCACAACATTTGGGCACATCTCATTTCAGGAAGGCAACCTGGTGGCACAGTGATAAAAGTGTTCAGTTGCTAACCAAAAGGTCGGTGTTTTGAACCCACCAACACTCTGTAGGAGAAATACGTAGCAGTATGTTTCAGTAAAGATTACAGACTTGGTTGGAACTGTCATTATTACCCAATTAAAGTGATGCTTTGAATCTTGTGGTTTTGTCTGTGTGTGCTGTCAGCACACATTGTTTTGTTGCTGCTAGTATTTTTATAGTTGCTGATTTTTGTCAAACTGTCTGGTGTTTTAGCTGCACCACTGTGGTAATTAGTATTTGTGAATTTATGTCAATAACTTTTTGGAGAATGAAGTAGTAATTAAAGGAAAAGAAGAAGAATCAAAAAAGGCTTTCACTCAGTCACTAATAATGTTATAACTAATAATTTGGGGATTCAATGTAGAAAGATTTTACAGAACAATTTTGTTGTTAGTGCTCATAAAATCTAAGAAGAACTACATTTAAGCAATTTACAACTATATTTATCACATATTATTCTATGATGAAAACTGATAATAAACATTACTAAGGATTCTTTCTATATGGTCTGGAGGAGGTCCCTGGGGAGGGTGATACCATGAGCTATAACATTGGTACGTCAACCGTAGTGACGCCACTAGAGACCACCCTGTAATGTTCTTTGGTCACCACTTAAGCAGTTCTTAGGTTGGGTGACCTCAACCCTGTGGCTGAACTCCTATTCCTCCAAAGTTGTGGAATAAACAGCTAAGAATGCTTGGTTCTCTCCACCTCCGCCACCCTCCACTTCAAGGTTCTCCTGGTCCCAGACCCAACCCCTTCCCCAGAACCCTCTGCATAATTGTTCCTTCTGGAGGGCACACCCACACAAGACAGCCCTACCTGGTTATTACACTCCATTCCGGGCCTTTCTTCCCCTCTCAAGGCCCCAGCTGCTCATCTCTGCCAAGCTCAGTGCCCCCATTTGATTGAAAAACTCCTCCAGCTGGGGCCCTCCAGGGACAGGGAGCTAAGTGTGCCGTGGAAAGAACAGCAGATAAAAGGAAAAGCATAGCTGGGTTTTCCCTTTTCTCTTGTTTCCCATTTGATTTCTACGAACAGAAACAAGACTGGCCCAAAGATATTTAGCTCTCAAAATCTAAGCCTCAATGAGCCCAGTTTACACCTCTTACCACTTTCCCAGGGGCCGTGGCCATGGCAGTTTTCCATTAAATTAGCGATGGCCAAGTATAAATCTATGCCCATTTCAAAGCAGCAGAAAGCAGGCTCTTGGCTTTCCTGCCCTCCACCCTCTGCCTTGGCCTCGGCACCAAATTTCCCTGGGATCATTATCATGGAGGAGAGTGGGCAGTGAGGCCATTTTCAGAGACACCGTGAGCAACTTTCTTGAGAACTTTCTTGAGAAAGTTCCAGTGTTCCCCACTGTCCCCAAAAAAAAACCCTGCCCCCATTCTTCACATCCAGCCATGGAATCTAAAGGAAGACAAGAGGGCTGGGCTCAGACTGGATTTATGCTTCCCTGACTGGTTCTCACGTCCTGGGTCTGCCCCATCAGGAAAGGGCAGATGCGATGACGCAATCTTGCCCTCTGCCTCCACCCTTGCCACTTCCCTGCACGTCTGAAATGACGTAGACTGGGACCTAGACATGAAATCCTGGGGTAAAATCAGACCCGTAGATGGAAGAGCTTGGGAGATGACCTGATAAGGGTCTCCCCTCACTCTGCTTTCCATTTGCCCTCCCAGCGCAACCCACACTGAAAGGGCCAAGTCCAGAGAGGAGAGACTCTCACAGTGGTCCACCTCCCCTTCTGGGTTATTCCCATCCCCCTAGCAGAAATGGTAGAGTAACAGGTCAGAGCACCTGGCAAGGAGTCAGGACACACAGGATCCTAAAACACTGGAACTTAAAAAAAAACAAAAAACAAAAAACTCACTGCTGTCAAGTCAATTCAACTCATAGTGACCCCTTCTTGGGTTTCCGAGGCAGCATCTTTACAGAAGTAGATTGCCCAATCTTTCTTCTGAGGAGTGACTGGTAGGTTTGAACCACCAGTCTTCTGGTTAGCAGTCAAATGCCTTAGGCACTACACTACCAGAACTCCCAAAACACTGGAAGGGCCCTGAACATCAGTTGGCCCTCTACCACCAGGGGAAGCCTCCCTGATAGTTCACTGGCCTCAGCTCCACTGTCCCAGGGTGGGAGGCTTACACCTCACCAAGCATTCCCTCCATGGTTGGGCAGTGTTGACTGCTAGACCGTTCTCCTGAGAACAAGATTCCTCACATACCTCAGTTTTGCACTCTGTGACTGTATAAAACAGGTCTGGCTCTGCTTGCCTTGCAAAACCCTTCAAGGGCTTTATGACAGCTCCTGTGGCTTCTCTCCTCCAGCTAAACCTTCCCAGGGTCCTTGACCAAGCCTTTAGAATTTGGTTTCAGGATCCTGGTTCATTCTGGCTCCAGATTGTGAACAATCCAGCTTGGATGTGTGCCCAGCCTCTGGCCTCAGGATGTCAGGCCCATAGGACTTGAGAAGGTAGAGCAGAGAGGACCCACCAAAAACCAAGGAATGGCACTCTGAGCTGGAGCAGGCTTCAGGCAAAACAAAAGAGAAGCCGTTATCTCTGGACACCGTTATATTCTGAGGAGTCGATTTTCTTGCTCCACCTGTGGTCCTTTAAAGCTCTGGCCTACAATGTGAGTGCAACCTCCGTGTGAGTTAGCTGAGTTACTGTTATGTGTGTCTTTCCCTACAGGTCTGAGGGCTCCCCAGGGACAGATAAGGGAAGCTATTCACACTTCTTTTTGTTTTTTATTGTGGTAAATATATGCACAGAGTACCTGGGTGGTACCATGTGAAAGGTTGGAAGTTTGAGTCCACCCAGAGGCACCTCAGAAGAAAGGCCTGGTGATCTACTTCTGATGTATCAGCCATTGAAAACCCTATAGAATTAGAAATACCATTTGACCCAGTCATTCCATTACCAGGCATATATCCTAAAGAAGTGAGAGCCAGGACAGGAACAGATATATGCACACCCACGTTCATCACAACACTATTTACAATAGCAAAGAGACGGAAACAACCTACTTGCACATCAACAGAAGAATGGATAACCAAACTGTGGTACATACACACAATGGAATACTATGCAATCCTAAAGAATAATGTAGAATCTGCAAAACACTGCATAACATGGATGAACTTGGAGGACATATGCTAAGTGAAAGTCATCACAGATGGACAAGTATAGTATTAGTTCATTATTATAAAAAGTCAAAGAAAGGTTTATATATAGAAGGAAACTTTCTTTGTTGGTTACTAGAGGTGAGTAGGGAGGGGAGGGAATACTGAAAAAAATGCATTGACCCATGTCACTTTAGTTTTGTGTATTTCACTGTACTTAAATTATATTTCAATAAAATGCATTTAAAAAATTAAAAAAGAAAATAAAACCCTATGGAACATAGCTCTACTCTGATGCATACAGGGTTGCCATGAATTGGAGTCAACTCTAAAGCAACTGTTTTCTTTCCCACTGTATATGTATACATCACTGCTGTCAAGTCGATTCTGACTCATAGCAACCCCTCCTTGGTTTCTGAGGTGGTATCTTTATGGAAGTAGACTGCCCAGTCTTCCTTCTGAGGAGTGGCATCATGGCAAATGTTTTGTTACATACATATATGTACACACACATATATACATACATATATATATATATATATATATATATATATATATACACCACTCCAAACCAAACTCACTGCCATTGAGTTGATTCTGACTCATAGTGACCCACATTGGTTTTCCAAGGTTGTAAATACTTATGGAAGCAGAATGTCTCATCTATCTTCTGCAGATTAGCTGGTGGGTTTGCACTGCTGACCTTGTGATTAGCAGCCAAATGCTTTAACCACTATACCACCTGAGATTCTTATACACCACTACATATGTATTTTATATATATATATATATATATATATATATATATATATATATATATATGTGTGTGTGTGTGTGTGTGTGTGTGAAATACACACCCACCACTCATCTGTCAGTTTGTCATTCTGTGGTGGCTTGCATGTTGCTGTGAAACTGGAGGCTATGCCACTGGTATTTCAAATACCAGCAGGGTCACCCATGGTGGACAGGTTTCAGTGGAGCTTCCAGACTAAGACAGACTCAGAAGAAGGGGCTATCCACTTCTCAAAGAATTAGCCAGTGAAAATCTTATGAATAGCAGTGAAACACTGATATATTACTGGAAAACATCATGAATAGTCCTGAAACATTGTCCACTATAGTGCCTGAGGATGAGCCCCTCAGGTCTGAAGGCACTCAAAATACAACTGGGAAAGAACTGCCTCCTCAAAGCAGAGTCAACCTTAATGATGTGCATGGAGTAAAGCTTTTGGGACCTCCATTTGCTGATGTGGCATGACTCAAAATGGGAAGAAACAGCAAACATCCATTAATAATCTGAACATGGAATATACGAAGTATGAATTAGGAAAATTGGAAGTTGTCAAAAATGAAATGGAATGCATAAGGATCAATATCCTAGGCATGAATGAGCTAAAATGGACTGGTTTTGGCCATTTTGAATCATGCAACCATTTGATTGATCTATTATGCCGGGAATGACAAATTGAAGAGGTATGGCATAACATTTATCATCACAAAAAATGTTTCAAGATCTATCCTGAAGTACAGTGCTGTCAGTGATAGGATAATATTCATATTCCCACAAGGAAGTCTGGTTAATATGAATATTATTCAAATTTACACACCAACCATCAAAGCCAAAAATGAGGAAATTGAACATTTTTACCAACTTTTGCAGTCTGAAATTGACCAAACATACAAGATGTGTTATTACTGGTGATTGGAATGCAAAAGTTGGAAACAAAGAATCACCAGTAGTTGAAAAATATAGCCTTGGTGATAGAAATGATGCTGGAGATCACATGATAGAATTTTGCAAGATCAATGACTTATTTATCACAAATACCTTTTTACAACAACACAAATGGCAGCTATACACATGGACTTCACCAGATGGAGTACACAAGAATCAGATTGACTACATCTGTGGCAAGAGGCAATGAAGAAGCTCAGTATCTTCAGCCAAAATAAGGCCAGGAGCTGATTATGGAACAGACCATCAACTGCTCATATGCAAGTTCAAGTTGAAGCTGAAGACAATTAAAACAAGTCCACAAGAGCCAAAATATGATCATGATTACATCCCACTGGAATTTAGAGACCATCTAAAGAATAAACTTGACTCATTGAACACCAATGACTGAAAACCAGATGAATTGTGGGATAACATTGAGAACATCATCCATGAAGAAAGCAAAAGGTCATTAAAAAGACAGGAAAGGAAAATGACAAGATAAAAGAGCTGAAGAGAAGATTTCAAAGAGCAGCTTGAGAAGACAAAGCCAATTACCATAATGAAATGTGCAAAGACCTGGAGTTAGAAAACCAAAAGAGAAGAACACACTCAGCATTTCTCAAGCTGAACGAACTGAAGAAAAAATTCAAGCCTTGAGTTGCAATATTGAAAGATGCTATGGGCAAAATATTGAATGATGCAGAAAACATCAAAAGCAAAGTCACTGTACCGAAAAGAATTGGTCAATGTTCATCTATTTCAGGAGGTGGCATATAATCAAGAACCAATGATATTGAAGGAAGAAGTTGAAGCTGCACTGAAGGAATTGGTGATAAACAAGGCTCCAGGAATTGATGGAATGCCCATTGAGATGTTTCAACAAATGGATGCTGCACTGGAGGCACTCACTCATCTATGTCAAGAAATTTGGAAAACAACTACCTGGCCAATTGACTGGAAGAGATCCATATTTGTACCCATCCAAAAGAAAGGTGATCCAATAGAATGTGGAAATTATTGAACAATATCATTAATATCATGCACAAGTAAAATCTTGCTGAAGATAATTCAAAAACGGTTGCAGCAGTATATTGACAGA
>NW_006922159.1:1263128-1286813 GCF_000298275.1 Orycteropus afer afer
ATTCGACTGTGTGGATCATAACAAATTATGGATAACATTGAGAAGAATGGGAATTCCAGAACACTTAATTGTGCTCATGAGGAACCTGTACATAGACCAGGAGGCTGTCATTCAAACAGAACAAAGGTCTGCATGGTTTAAAATCAGGAAAGGAATGCGTGAGGACTGTATCCTTTCACCATACTTATTCAATCTGTATGCTGAACAAATAATCCAAGAAGCTGTACTATATGAAGAAGAACATGGCATCAGAATTGGAGGAAGACTCATTAACAAGCTGCCACATGCAGACGACACAACCTTGTTTGCTGAAAGTGAAGATGACTTGAAGCACTTACTGATAAAGATTAAGGACTACAGCCTCACAACTGGACGAATAAACAGCCTCATGATAAATGGTAAAAAGATTAAAGTTGTCAAAGACTTCCTTTTAGTTGGATCCACAATCAACACCCGTGGAAGCAGCAGTCAAGAAATCAGGCATCTTATTGTGCTCGGCAAATCTGCTATAAAAGACCTCTTTAAAGTGCTGAAGAGCAAAGATGTCTCTTTGAAGACTAAGGTTCACCTAACCCAAGCCATGGTATTTTCAATCGCTTCATTTGCATATGAAATCTGGACAATGAATAAGGAAGACCAAAGAAAAGTTGATGCTTTTGAGTTGTGGTGTTGGTGAAGAATACTGAAAGTACCATGGACTGCCAGAAGAACAAATTTGTCCTGGAAGAAGTGCAGCTAAAATGCTCCTTGGAAGCAAGAATGGCCAGACTTCGTCTCACTTACTTTGGTCATGTTGTCAGAAGGGACCATTCTCTGGAGAAGAATATCATGCCTGGTAAAGTGGAGGATCAGCAAAAAAGGGGAAGACCCTCAAAGAGATGAATTGACACAGTGGCTACAACAATGGGCCTAGGCACAGCAAGGATTGTGAGGTTGTCACATGGACAGTGTTTCATTCGGTTGTATATAGGGTTGCTATGAGTTGGAGCTGATTCAACATCTAAGATGCAACATCTGGTCTCTCCTTGTCCAGAGCAAAGAAGAGTGAAGAAAATTGAAGACATATGGAAACAATTAGTCCAAGGGACTAGTAAACCATGGGAACCTCAACCCACACACATGACCCTGAGACCAGAAGAACTAGATGGCACCCAGTAACCACTATAAATCACTCAGAAAGTGATCAAAATAGGAGATCCCGGATAGAGTGCGAGAAAAATGTGGAATAAAACTCAAAATCATAAAAAAAAAAAAAAAAAAAGATCAGGCTTAGCAGTTTAATGGACTGGTGAAACCCTCGACATTACTGCCTGTAGTCACCCTTCAGGTCTGGAATTGAATTCACTCCTGCGGTTTAACTTCCAGTCAAATAGTAGACAGGCCTATGAGGTGAACATTTACACCAGGTAGGTATATTCCTTAGAATAATCAACCATGAGAGATCAGAGGGGCAGCATTTGCACAGGGAGATAGCCCAGAGGGCAGGAATGCATAGGAAAGAAGGACACAGAGAAAAGGTAACTACAGGGAAGAAGTGAGAAGAGAGCTATTACATTGTGGGGACTGCAATTAATGTCATGAAACAAAATGTGTATGAACTGTGGAATGGAAAATGAATTTGCTCTGTAAACTTTCACCCCAATTACAAAAAAAAAAAAAAAGGCATCTTAATCCTGACATAAGATATATGTGGGGTCCTTCTGCACTGTGCTGTGTGTCTTAACTGCAGCTAGGTGTGGGGCTTTAAAGAGAACACCTTCCCCCACAAAAATGTCTGTGGGTTTGGCATCACTCTTTACAGCCCAGCCACAGCTCAGCGTCCCTCTCTTTAACATCCCATTGACTCTGCCAGTCCTCTCTGACACCAGCAGCCACAGAAGAGGGCCCAGGAATCACAGGGTGGAGCTCTCAGCTCACCCTTTCTTAGGCTCTCTGCAGCTTCACCTTCCTCATCTGAAAAGTGGGATTAGAGAGCCCACTTTATAGGCTACTAAGAGAATAAAGTACATTGATATTCAAAGTACTTGACAGCATATCATCGTAGGTGTTCAACAAATGATGACTAGTGTTGCTCATAAGGCTGACCCCATGGCCCCTTCCCTCCTGCCCTCTCCCTACTCCTTGCTTCTGCTCTAAGGTCAAAAAATAAAACCAAACCCACTGCCACTGAGTCGGGTCCGACTCACAGTGACCCCTCCGTGGGTTTCCGAGGCGGTATCTCTATGGAAGTAGATTGCCCAACCTTCCTTCTGAGTAGTGGCTGGTGGGTTTGAACCGCCAGTCTTCTGGTTAGCAGTCAAATGTCTTAGGCATTACGTCACCAGAACTAAGGTAAGGTTTGGGGAAAGGGGAAGAAGAAAAAAGTAGTCGGATAGTGACCCCTACTGGCCTTGACAGGTCACAATCTTGTCATTACTTGGTGGGAGATAGCCTTGCCATCTGAGAAGCCTGACTGACTCTTATCAACAGGGGCCTCAAGTTAGGAGAAGTGAGAGTCTGAGGCAGGACCACACCTCCTCAGTAGCTGTACCCAGGTATAACACAGGATATGGTGCAGAGGAGATTCACGTTCCCATTCCACCAAACCGTAGAGCAGGACACCTTCCTTTAACCCGTCAAGCCTTGGTTTCCTCCTGTATCATTGGTGAGGTCCACCCACATACCAGGGTCATGTGGACATTGAGAGAAGGCCTCCTCCTCTCAGGCTCATGCTTTTTTTGCCTTGGATCTTCTGTCCCCATTCATTGCTCACTACTGGGCTTCCTGGTCCTGCCCTGTCATTTATCATAGACTTTGGCTCCTAGCTTACAGACTTTCTTCTCTCCAAGCTGTCTGTCATCATCCTGGATGACATCATCATCCACGTGGATGCTGACCTGGCCATTACCCTGGCCTCTCAGTCTCTTTAATGCCCCACTTCATTCCTTTCCAGCCACCTACTTCCCCATCCTCTTGCTGTCCCTTGTACTTGCTGCCCCTCCAAAGAGACTATCTCAAGCATCCCAGTCTTGTCCACCTTCTCTCCTTGCAGTTGTTTGGAACTTTCAACTATTCTCACCACTACTGCTCCCTTTTCTCAGCTTTCTATGGTCTTCTCTCCTTTCTTCCAATTCATCCATCTCATTCTGTCTTGTCTTCACCTAGATCCACAACCTACCACTCAATAGCATTTTGCCAAGACCCTAAATCCTTTTGTCCCTCATCTTTAATCACCACATATGGCAAAAACGCAGTCCTGGATTAGCATAGCTATGCATTTTCTCTGCATCTGTACTTGAGTTACAAGCACTATGGTGGTGGTGGGAGGAGTCAGAGAATAGGGCACACTGGCTTCCTAAAAAGTAATGTTGTCCAGACATTAGTGTGTTCTTAATTCCTCCCAGAAAACTTCTTGGTTTCTCTGGTCAGCTCCTTTCCACTTGCCACAACTATTTCAAACCTTCTCCATTTTCCTCACACCTCTGAACTCTTACCCATCTCCAGTGCTCAGTAAAAACCCTTGTTTCCTTCATGTCAGAGAAGGTAACAGCCACCAGACAGGAAGTCCCTCAGTCTCAATACCAAGCAAGTAAACTGCTGACATCAGCACATGCCCTGCCTTCCTCCCTCTGTCACAGAGAAGATGCCTCCTATAGCTTATCCCACATGTGTGCACCCACCCTTTCAGTCCTCTCCACTGAGTCCTTTCTGTGCCTATAAATATACTCAACTCCCTCTCATTGTTAGAAAGGCAGGAAGGGAGGGATGAAGGGAGGGATGGAGGAAGATATAAACTCACATATCTATGGCCAACTGATTTTTCATAAGGGTGCCAAGTCCATTCAATAGGGAAAGACGAGTCTTCAAAAAATGGTGTTGGGAAAATAGGATTTCCACATGCAGAAAAGTGAAACATGATCCATGCCTCACACCATATACAAACACAAATTCAAAGTGGATTAAGGACCAAATGTGTAAACTAAAACCATAAAATTCCTAGAAGAACTGTGAGAAAATAAAATTCTGTTCTTATAAATCACCCAATTTGTGATACTTTGTTATGGCAGCCCTAGGAAACTAATATACTACCCACATCCAATTGGTCACCAAGTCCTGTGGATTTTACTTCCTAAATTTCTCTCAAATCCATCCAGTCTTCTCTGCCTTTACCATGTCCACCTATCTTAGTTCAGATTTCCAAGTTCCACCACTTGTCAGTTGGTATACGTGGTGGCTTAGATGTTGTTGTGAGGTTGGAGGCTATGCCACCAGCATTTCAAAATACCAGCAAGGTCACCCATGGTGGACAGGTTTGAGCAGAGCTTCCAGACTAAGACAGACTCTCAAGAAGGAAGGGGCCATCCACTTCTCAAAGAATTGGCTAGTGAAAACCTTATGAACAGCAGTGAAACAGTGTCTGATACATTCCTGGGAAACTTTATGAATAGCCGATATAGTGCTGGCACAGGACCAGGCAATGTTTCATTCTATTGTATATAAGGTTGCTTTGAGTCGGAGCTGACTCAATGGCACCTAACAACAACAACAACAAGTGTCACGACTTCCTAACTGGTATGTGCTACATTATTCTGGACTCATTCCGTACTGCAGTCAGAGTATCTTTGCAAAACACATCTAATTACATCATCCATTGCTTAACCTGTCAATAATTTCTCGTTGGTGTTAGGGTAAACACATTGTTGCTGTTAGCAGCCTTCAAGCTGATTCCAACTCAAGGCAACTTCATGTGCAATGGCGTTACTGGAGTTGGTGTCTCCCAGTGTGTTAATACACGATGTCAACTTCCTGTGTGGGGGGGGGAGTTCCCTGAAGCTCTTCTCCTCTCTCATTGGCCAAAGCAGAGACCCTTCTCTCTGCCCAATGGTGGGTGCCATGGCCCAACTCCCTGCACCCTGATTGGTGGGGTGTGGGTGATGGGCTGGGGGCTAAGAGAGTATGATGAGTTACCTTACTGGGTGATAGGTGACACCAATCCTTGTGACACCACTGCCTTGGCAGCCCCTCCCTACAGCATCAGCCTACCCACCACCACCACCCTGCTGCAGACCATAGGGTCATTGTGGTGTCACCCACTCTGATAGTGTGAGGGGGTATAGTTTGCACCCCTTGAATTCCTCTAGTGACACAACTGTGCATGTGTGCAGAGTAGCACTGCTCCATAGGGTTGTCAAAGCTATGACCTTTCAGAATCAGATCACCAGGTCTGTCTTCTGAGGCGCCTCTTGGTGGGTCCAAACCACCAACCTTTGTGTTAGTAGTCATGCACTTAACTGTTTGGTTCAAGAACCTTTATGATTTGACATTGAAGTCAGTCAGGTGATGAGTTCTGGATCACATTGCCTAAATTTACAGCCTGACTTTAATACTTGCTGTCAATGTGACCCTTGGCAAATTACCTTCTGAATCATCCTGTGTCTCAGTTTCCTCCTCTGTAAAGTGGGGTGTGGTAGTTAAAGTTGTTTGTCAACTTGGTTGGGCCTGGTTGAATGGCTGGGCAGTATGATGAGACTGGCAATCAACTCCACAGTGGGATCTACCACAAGCAGCTGAGTAGCTGCTTTAGGGATGTGGTTTGCTTCCTGTATGGAAGCAGCAGCTTTGGGAATGGTCTTGAGCTTATGACACGTTTGAGCCCTGCATGTAGCTGAGTCGTTGTTCAGCAGCCAGTCATGTGCTACCAATCTTGAGACTTTCGATGGATTTGAATTAATGGTCTGCCATGTGGTTTGGTAATATCAGGACTGTGCCTTGTTACTTGTTGACCTTGGGTTTGTCAGCTTCAGAAGCCAGCAGCTAAGTGAAGCAAAGCCTCCAACTTCAGTGGCCAGGAGCAGGAGGCCGAGCTGAAGCCCAAGGTTGAGGGGCTTTCACCCAGCCACTAGAGCCTGGCAATTTGAACTCAGACTTAAAGCCTCCAAACTGTAAGAGAATAAGCTCCTGTTTTTTTCAAGCCATCCCATTTGTGGTCTACTCTCGTGAGAGCAGTACTGTTGTTGTTGTTGTTGTTAAGTGCCGTCGAGTCGTTTCCGACTCATAGCGACCCCATGCACAGCAGAACGAAACACTGCCCAATCCCACGCCAGCCCCAAAATCCCTGCTATACTTGAGCCCATCATCGCAGCCACCGTATCAATCCATCTCGTTGAAGGCCTCCCCCTCTTTCGTCGACGCTCCACCCTACCAAGCATGACATCCTTCTCCAGGGAATGGTCCCTTCTTACAACATGACCAAAATAGGTGAGACGAAGTCTGGCCATTCTTGCTTCCAAGGAGCATTCTGGCTGCACTTCCTCCAGGACAGATCTGTTAGTTCTTTTAGCAGTCCATGGTACTTTCAGCATTCTCCACCAGCACCACAACTCAAAAGCATCAACTCTTCTTCGGTCTTCCTTATTCATTGTCCAGCTCTCACATGCATACCAGGCGATTGGAAATATCATGGCTTGTGTCAGGTGCACCTTAGTCCTCAAGGAGATATCCTTGCTCCTCAGCACTTGAAACCGTTCCTTCGCAGTTGACTTTCCCAATGCTACACGTTGTCTAATGTCCTGACTGCTGCTTCCGTTGGCATTGATTGTAGATGCAGTACTAGGTAACTGAACTAGGTAACTGCTCCTGGCCACTGAAGTTGGAGGCTTTGCTTCACTTAGCTGCTGGCTTCTGAAGCTGACAAACCCAAGGTCAACAAGTAACAAGACACAGTCCTGATATTACCAAACCACATGGCAGACCATTAATTCAAATCCATCGAAAGTCCCAAGATTGGCAGCACATGACTGGCTGCTGAACAACGACTCAGTTACCTAACTAGAGAGCAGTACTAGGTAACTGAAATAGAATATGGTACCAAGAGAGTGGGGTGCTGCTCTGACAGACACCTAAAATGTAGAAGCAGGAGTGGAGTGCGTCCTTGACCTGAGACCCTGGCAGAGAGACCACAGCAGAGAGACCCCAGCATATAGCATGAGAGATGCAGCAGCAGAGCCCAGTGACCAGCATGAGACAGTGACAGCCTTCCCAGCCCATGGAGGAGAAAGCTGGATGCTATTGCACAGGCAGCTTCCTGGCACAGTGGGTTGCCTTCGGGCATTAATTGGTAGAAGAGACTGGCATGAAAAGGAGTAGCAGGTTGGCTGGACTACAGAGTAAGAAAGCTGAGTGCTTTTGGGTCAGGAAGATTTCCTGTGGAGTGGCATTAATTAATTAATGCCTTTGGCATTAATCGGCAGAAGTGGAGAGACCAAGGAAACAGGAAGCAGAGCTACCTCAGCCTCAAATGGTAGGATCATGGCCTCTGGGGGTATAACCACCATAGCCCCCTAGGTTTCAAAGAGTCAGACCTTCACTAACTTGGTTCTGGAGTGTGGGGCTGCTCATTCATGTGAGCCAGTGGGATGGAGTCATAGCCACTGCCCAAGAGTGAGGGGGCAGGGCTGCCATGCCCAAGAGGGAGAGGAACAGAACCTGCCAGGCCAAGGAGGTGAGGTTGCCTGTGGTGTAGTAAATTACCTGGTATGGCTTTTCTAACCATAAGTCTTTGTAAACTCCATGGTGGAATTTGCTGTGAACAACTGAGGAGCTCCTGATTATTAAAGTTATCCACCTGGGGTATTTCTGTTGAGAGTGGCACAAAGCAATGTTCTGGGAAGTGCTTAGAATTCTGATGCTATGATTGGCTAGTTTGGCCACTCTGCCAGGCTCAAAAGGAGGCCTCCGAGAAGCAGAAGTCTCTCTCTGACTGCTGGCTGAGAAGGACGTGCTGCTCAGAGAAACGCACTCCTGAGAGAAACGTGCTCCTGAGATACACGTGCTCCTGAGAGACATGCGCTGCTGGGAAAGAGATGCAAGAGACATGCATTGCTGAAAGAGACACCAAGAGACATGCACTGCTGGAAGAGAGGCTGTGAGAGACTGTTGGCTGAGAGATGGTGGGCTGAGACTGAGTGCTGTTCCTGAACTTGAATTGTGGCCTGGTGCTTCCCTTTTTAACCCCATAATCTGTGAGTTCTGTGTGGCCACTGCAGCCAGCAGGAAGGTGGTGGGTGCTACGGGAGGAATGGTTGGTGTCAGGATTGATGAGAGGGCTGGAGGGAGGCAGCATGTCTGGCCTCGTGGGAATAGGTCTTGGGCTATTGATGGTGATTCTGTCTTCCTCTTGTGGGGTTAGAGGAGGTTAGAAGATGTGGCCTCCTTGCTCCCTTAGCACTGCCACTCAGGAACTAGGAGACTGGAGCTACCCAGTAAAGGAGATCTGTACAAGGGGTGGAATTGTGGTAGTTAAAGTTGTATGTCAACTTGGCTGGGCCTGGTTGAGTGGCTGAGCAGCTGGTGGCGGTTATTACCCATGATGAGAGTGGCAATCAACTCCACAGTGGGATCTACCACAAACAGCTGAGTAGCTGCTTTAGGGATGCAGTTTGCTTCCTGTATATAAGTAGCAGCTTTGGGAATAGTCTCTAGCTTATGGCATGCTTGAACCTGGCATGTAGCCATGTCATTGTTCAGCAGCCTGCCATGCTCTGCCGACCTTGGGACTTTCGATGGACTTGAATTGATGGCTTGCTGTGTGGTTTGGTAATATTGGGACTTTGCCTTGTTACTTGTCGACCTTGGGTTTGTCAGCCTCAGTCGCTAGCAGCTAAGTAAAGAAAAGCCTCCAGCTTCAGTGGGCCAGGAGCAGGAGGCAGACCTGAAGCCCAAGGTTGAGGGGCTTTCATCCAGCCCCTCAAGCCTGGCACTTTGAACTCAGACTTAAAGCTCCCAAATTGTAAGAATAAACTGTTTGTTAGAGGCATCCCATTTGTGGTATATTCTTGTCAGAGTGGCACTAGGTAACCAGAACATGGGGTAATGATGGTATTACCACAGATAGTTATTGTGAGAATTAAATGCATTAAGCACCTACAGTAGTGCCTGGACATAGGAAGCACTCCATCTGTGTTAGCTCCTGTCGCCCCTTGCTTGTGCAGCCTCCTCTCTTGCTCCACTCCCTCTCATCTCTATTCTAGCTATATTGGCTTTCTTTCAGGTCTTTGTTCTCTCCATGTTCTCTATCCATAGAGCCTTTGCACATGCTGTTCTCCTTGGCCTCTATTTCCTTCCCTCTTCGGCTATTCATCATATTTGCAGCCTTTGCATCATAACTAAGTATAATTTCCTCAGGGAAACCTTTCTGGAGGCTCCTGACTGTCAATAGTCATTGCTACTATTTATACTTATGTTGTGATGACAACAAACTGTCTCTTCTACAAGACACTGGGCTCTACAAGACCAGAACCCATGTCTATTTATGTCCTCATTATAGGTCCAGTATCTATAAAAGTGCCTGGCATTATTACAAAAAAATAAAAGCTTAAAGAATACTTGCTAATGAATGAAAGAAGAATGAGTGCACATCCTAGGCCATTTTTTTTCCCCAGTTGTTGTTGAGTTGATTTTGACTCATGAAGAGCCCTGTGTATTGGAGTCAAACTATGTTCCATAACTTTTTCCATGGCTGATTTTTTCAGAGGTAAATTTCCAGGCCTTTCTTCCAAGATGCCTCGGGTGGACTTGAACCTCCAAAATTTAGCACATTAGCAGGCAAGCACCTTAACCATTTGTACCAGCCAGTGACTGCACCCTAGCCTATAGAGGGTGCTTAGGGAGCTCTGGTAGCATAGTGGCTAAGACACTTGCCTGTTAACCAGACGGCTGGCGGTTCAAACCCACCAGCCACTCCTTGGAAGGAAGGTTGGGCAATCCTACTTCTGTAGTGATACTGCCTCGGAAACCCAAGGAGGGGTCGCTATGAGTCGGGTTTGACTCGACAGCACATAACAACAACAACAATAACAGTAATTGCCCATTCAATCTGAAAAGACAGCCCCTCCTCCACAAAGAGTCTTCCCTTGCCCTCATTACTTCCCCACAGCTAACCACCAAAACCAAAACCAAACCAAACTCACTGACACAAGTTGATTCTGATTCATAGTGATTCCCCCCCACCTTGGGTTTCCAAGGCTATAAGTCTTGAAGACTGCCTCATCTTTCTCTTGCTAGTGATTTTGAACCAATGAGCTTTTGGATAGCAGGCAGTGCCTTGACCTTTTGGATAGCAGCCAAATGCCTTAACCACTATACTACCATAGCTCCTTACAGCTAACCACACCAAACACCAAACCAGACCCACTGCCATTGAGTCGGTTCCCATTCATAGTGATCCCCCATTGGATTTCTGAGGCAGTAAATCTTTATGGAAATAGATTGCCCCATCTTCCTTCTGCAGAGAGACTGGTGGGTTTGAACCACCAACTTTCCCTCCCTCCATTAGTGAGGTCCACTGAGGGTACACAGAACGCCCACACATCCCCAGCTCCCCACTTCCAGAGCATTATCTTAGGTGCTCCTTCCTCTCCCAGGCTGTGGTGCATGTACTTTCCATAAACAGCCACTGCTAACAGTGGCTTGGAGGGAGGCAGCACTAAGGGGCCTGGATCTGGTTCTACCAGGGGACAAACCTGGAGGATTCACCCATGTTCTAGATGGAAAAACTGAGATGTGATCTGGAGGAAGTCAGAGAAAAAAACAAATATTAATACTGAAGATGCAGCTTCAAGGGCATCTGGGCTACGGGTTTGGAAACCTAGGTTCTAAGCCTGTCCCAACACTGACTTTGTCCCTGGGCAGTGCTATTTCCCATCAGTCTCTGCCCCTCCAGGGGCCCCAGGGCCAGGTCGAGACGGGGGTCTGCTGGCGTCACTGGGTACAGCATTCCTTTCCCACAGCCCTCCTTCCTCCAGCCCTCCTGCTCCTTGTCTGGAAACCTTAGTACCCTTCCCCCACCTAGCTTGGTCCCATGGGTGGGATTTATGATTGACTTCCTTGCCATCTGCCCCAGAGTAATAAATCAAGGCAAAGAGAATCACAACCATCTCGTGTGGGGAGCATATAAAAGGAGAAGGGCTCTGGTGGCCACAAAGCTTCAGTGGATTCCAGAGAGTCCAGGACCAAGGTGAGGCTTGGGCGGACAGAGCAGGATGGCTCGCTGGGGACTCCTGCTGGTGCTCTGGGGCTACTGCACCTTCAGTCTCCCTGCGGACTCCAGCATCTTAAGAAGGTAACACAGACCTAAGGGGCACCAAAATCAAAAACAAACTCACTGCTATTGATTGATTCTGACTCTTAGAGACCCCCTTTGGGTTTCTGAGGTGGTAAATCTCCATGGAAGTAGATTGCCCCATCTTCCTTCTGTGGAGCTGCTGGTGGGTTAGCAGAAGCTCTGGTGGCGTAGTGCCTAAGGCATTTGACTGCTAACCAGAAGGCTGGAGGTTCAAACCCACCAGCCACTCCTCGGAAGGAAGAGTGGGCAATCTACTTCCATAGAGATACCGCCTTAGAAACCCACAGCAGTGTGTTTGGCTTTTTCTGGTTAGCAGTCAAATGCTTCAGGCACCATACCAGAGCTCCTTTGAGAAGGGGTGGCAGGGATGCAGTATTCCCACTTTCCTAATACCTCCAGCTTTCAGATATGTAAAGTCATCCAGCAGGGCAGGGAAGTTTTTTCCCATTCAGAGAGGTCAAGTGACTTGCCTGAAGTCACACAGCCCATAGTTGAATGGCACTAGTCAGGCTTTGAAGCCATATCTTTTGATTTCTGCCCAGGGCTCCTGGCACAGTACTACACTAGTCATTGTGGGGGCTTTAGAGACAATTAACTCTACCAAGGACGCAGCATAACATAGTGGCTAAAAGGAAAGCTTCTAGAGTGGGATTGTCTTGGATTAAATTCTACGCCACTAGCAGAACTAACTAGTTCTGGAAACACAGGCAGGTTACTTAACCTTCCCAAGTCTCGATTTACTCGTTTTAAAAACAAGGATAATAGCAGTACCTGCTTCACCGGGTTGATGCAAAGATATAATTAGATAATGTCTATAAAGCCAACTAGCATGGTGCCCTGAACATTGCAAGAACACAGCTGCTATTAGTACAATACTATGGGGCAGATTAGCATAAAGGTTAAAAGAAAGCATTAAAGCAGCCCTAGGAGGGAGGAGAAAGACCTAACATCCATTTAGTGCCCTGTGGAAACAAGCAATTCCTTAGGGCTGGAGAAGGGGGAGGCAGGATTGGGAGAAGGCCTCACAGAGAAAGCATTTTTTTAGTCTGGGGAGTGCAGGATGACTTGAAGGTAAGAGAGTTAAGTTTTAACAACAGTAATAGTTGCTAAGCCTGAAAAATGCTTAGGATTTCACAGGGTCTTTTCACATGTCTCAAGGAGCGCTGGTGCCACAGTGGTTAAGTGCTCAACTGCTACTTAAGATGCCATCACTTCAAACTCACCAGCAACTCCATGAGAGGAAGAGGTGGCAGTCTTCTGTAAAGATTCCAAAAAAAAAAAACCAAACCCACTGTCTTTGAGTTGATTCTTCTACTCACAGTGACCCTATAGGACAAAAGCCGAACTACCCCCAGGCAGTTTCCAAGGCTATAAATCTTTACAGAAGCAAACTGCCTCACCAGTCTCCTGTGGAGTGGCTAGGGGCTTCAAACTGTTTTCTTTTAGGTTAGCACTGAGTGCTTTCACCACTGTTCCACCAGGATGCCTTCTGTAAAGATTAAAAACCAAAAAGCAAACTCACTGCTGTTGAGTCTTTTCCGACTCATAACGACCCCTCCTTGGGTTTCCAAGGCGGTATCTCTACAGAAGTAGATTGCCCAACCTTCCTTCTGAGGAGTGGCTGGTGGATTTGAACTACCAGCCTTCTGGTTAGCAGTCAAATGCCTTAGGCACTACCCCATGAGTGCTCCCTCTATAAAGATTATAGCCTAAAAAACCCACAGAGCAGCTCTACTATGTCTTGCAGGTTTGCTAAGAATTGGAATCCACTCAATGGTAATGTTTTTGTTGCTGTTGTTTGTTTTTTACATGTTTCATCTCAACATTCCCATGTTATGGATGAAAACACTGAGGCTCAGAGGGCTTAAGCCTGGTCATACACCTGGCCTTTTTCTTCCAAAGCCTCTTTTCCCTGTCTCAAGGCTCCCAGGGAGTAACTGCTGGGTTGGGAGAGGACACAGGTGCTTCCCAGCAGTGTGCCTGAGCCAGGTCTAGGGCAGCCTCCACCTTACTGACTGCCCCAGGATAAAAGTTTTCTCCTTGCCATTAAGTGGATTCTGACTCACGAGGCGCCCATGTGTCGCAGAGTACAGCTGCTCTGCAGGGTTTACTTGCCTGTAATCGTTATGGAAGCAGATCACCAGGCCTTTCTCCTCAGCGTCACTGGGTGGTTTCAAACTACCCAACTTTAGGTTAGGAGACCAGTGCACTGTTTGCACCACCTAGGGCCCCAGGGTAAAAGTTGTTTTTAGTTGCCATGGAGTCAGTTCTGACTCATGGTAACTCCATATGCTCAAAGAGAAACGTGCTCCATAGGATTTTTAAGGCCAGTCTTCCTAGGTGCCTCTGGGTGGGTTCAAACCATCAACCTTTCAGCTAATATTCAAGTGCTTAACTGTTTGCACGACCCAGGGACTCCTTAGGCAAAAGTACAGGGAAGTGAAAATATCCTTCCTTGTTCTCTTCCAACAGAGAAGAGCCAGAATGGAATTGGGCAAGAGGTGGAGAGAGTCAGGCTTTTAAAACACTTACTGGAATTTTACTCTTTGGGAGATTTGAACAAATGACCCTCGTTTTCAAAGTGCTTTCATTGCCTTATACGTACAGAATTTACATTTACTGAGCAGTGGACAGTTTAATTCTCACAGTGACCCTCTGAGGTAGGTGCTGTAATAGGGGAAAAGAGACCCCAGATTCAAACAGGTACAATAGAGGCACTTGTATGAGAGCTTAAATTCTAAAACACTTGGTTTGTGGAAGGCTGTAGGAGCCCTAACTCCATTTTGAGGCTTGACATAAATTTCAGGTGCCATTTGGGTTCTTTCTGACCATAAACCATCATTGTGGCTATGCACAGAGAAGTTCTAGGATAAACTTAGGGAGGGGCAGTTTGCCTTCAGGAAGAGTATGGTTGAAAGAAGCTTATGCTCACACAGAGAACCAGAGAACTTGCCTGAGTGTGCCCTTTTCTACTTTAATTAAGGTTGGAGTCTTGGTCTTGGGGTCTTGTGGCTAAAACTCAGGCTGCATGGTCATTCATGAGTCACAACCTATCCGGACCACCACCCAGCCAGGTAGTCAAGGCCCAGAACTAATCCTGTAACCCCTCCCTATCTTCAAATCCCAATCATGGTCTTTACTTTGTTTTCATAGTCCCGCCTGTAACAGTGACTAATCTATCTACTGCCAATCATGATTTTGTGATGATTTAAAATGATACATAATTAGCCACATGGTCAAGACTCATCGGATTCCATTCAGCTTTCTAATGCTGATTGATAGTTTCTCTCATCCAGGATGATTGTCTTTGTCCTGTCCAAGGCTTAATACAAGTGTCTCTATTGAACCTATTAGAATTTGGAGTCTCTTTTCCCCTAACACACATTTTCATTAAGCCTTGGATGGGACAAAAACAATCATTCAGGATGAGGGAAACCATCAACAGGTACACAGTACAGAAAGCTGAATGGAGTCCGCTGACTCACGGCCATGGGGCTAATTTTATATGATTGAAAAAAGAAGGGAATCATCACAAAATCATGATGGGTGGCAGCTCAATTCATCACTGTTACAGGCAGGACTACAGAAGGGGAAAAGGACCATAATTGGGTTATATCCATAACTGAAGATAAAAAAAAGACTACCTGGCATTACTCATGACCATGCGGCCTGAGTCATAGCTACTAAGTGTCTACAAAACAATACCAGGACCCCAACCTTAATTTAAATTAGGAAAGGACACACTCAGGCAAGTTCCCTAGTTCTTTGAGTGAGCAGAGTATACTTTCAACCGCACTCTTCCAGAGCACAAACTGCCCCTCCCTAGATTTGTCCTGGAACTTGTCTATGCACAGCTACAAAGCTGGTTTGAAGGTCAGAAAGAACTCAACTGGTGTGAACTTATGTCAAGCCTCAAAACGGAGTTAGGGCTCCCACTGCAGACCACAGCCTTGCGCAAACCCAAGTGCTTTGGAATTTAAGCTCTAACACAGTATTACTTGGAGCTCTGGTGGCGTAGTGCCCAAGGCATTTGACTGCTGCCCAGAAGCTTGGCAGTTCAAACCCACCAGCCACTCCTCAGAAGGAAGGTTGGGCAATCTACTTTCATAGAAATACTGCCTTGGAAACTCAAGGAGGGGATCGACTCAACGTCAGTGAGTTTGGTTTGATTTGGTTTTTAACAGTACTACCACTAAACTCTTTCATAGAGTGCTCAGAAGAGGTTCAGAGAGGGTGGGTAACTTGCTCAGAACCACACAGGTGATAAGAGGAGGTGCCCAGACTCAAACATGCACTTTACAACCACTCTGCCCTCACTGTCGTATCCCACTGCCTCTGTCAGCATCAGGCTGTGTAGGATGTACGCAAGCACCCAGGGAAAAACAGGGGCCCAAGGAAAAGCCAGGCCAGTGTGGACAGGAATCCTAAGGACAAGCTTCCTGGAAGAGGGGTCCAGGCTGCGCTTTGAAGGATTAAAGAGCTGGGGGTGGGGAGCAGGGAGAAGAAGGAAAGGATTTTTTGAAAGGTGAATGGCAAAAATAAAGGCTCAGAAAACCACAGTGAGATACCACTTCACCCTCATTAGGGTGACTATCATCAGAAATAACAAGTGTTGGCAAAGATGTGGAGAAAGTAACCTTCGTGCATTGCTAGTGGGACTGTAAAATGGTATAGCCACTGTGGAAAACAGTTTGATGGTTTCTCAAAAAGAGAAGTCTAGAATTACCTCATGACCCTATTATTCTGCTCCTAGGTAAACACCCAAAATAAATGAAAGTAGGATGCAAATAAATACTTGTACACCAGTGTTTGTTGCAGCATTAGTCACAATAGCCAAAACGTGGAAACAACGCAAGTGTTGGTCAACAGATAAATGGATAAACAAAGTATGGTACATGCATACAATGAAATACCACTCAGCCATAAAGAGAAATGATGTTCTGATACATGCTGTGACATAGATAAATCTTGAAAATATGCCTAACATAATTAGTCTGACACAAAAAGACAAATCTTATAGGATCCCTCTTATACGAAATACCTAGAATGGGCAAGTGCATAGAGACCAAAGTTTATCAGTGGTTACTGGGGTGAATGGGAGGGGGAAAGGAGACATTATTGCTTAAGGACCACTGAGTTTCTGTTAAAGGTTATAAAAAATTTGAAAATAGATAGTGGTGATGGTCACACAATATGAGGAATTCAATTAATGTCACTGAATTATACACATAAAAATGGTTGAAATGGCAAATAGTTTCTTCTATACATTTTACCACAGTAAAATTATAAATAAATAAATAAAGGCCCACAGCAGAAGGCTATTTGGAGGAGAGTAAGAAATGAACCCTTTTTTGGGTAACACCTTCTCTGAACCTCCATTTCCCCATCTGTAAAATGGGAATAATAAAACTACTCACCTCCTGGGATGATTGGGGATCAAATAAGATCTTAATTGTGAAAATACTTTGTGAACAGTAAACTGTGATATAAATATGACAAGTCATTTCCATTTTAATATTATGAAGATAGGTATTAAAGTAGCATTCAGCTTTGTAGGCACAATGGGAGACAGCAATTAGAATACATGGGGTATTCTACATCCTAGAATGCAAAGGATAGTGGAAGAAAAGGAGGACTTGCAACTGAGAAGAAAGAAGGAATCGCCACTAGAATGGGGAAAGCCTATTGCAAAACTAAGTTGCCTTCAATCCGGGGACCCTCAACCCTAACTTAAAAAAAAAAAAATTCACTGCCATCATCAAGTTGATTCCAACTCAGAGATACACGCTGGGTTTCCAAGGCTATGAATCTTTATGGAAGTAGATTACTCAGAGCAGCTGGTGGATTGAACCGCTAACCTTCTGGTTAGCAGTCAAATGCCTTAGGCACTGTGCCACCGGAGCTTCATCTTCCTCTAGACTTTTGCAAATAGCCTTCATGCCAGAGCCCAGGTGGACCTATATGGAAAATAGTGTCAGGCATACTGCTTTGAATCCCCATTCCATCACTTCTAGGAGCTCTGGTGGTATAGTGCTTAAAGTATTTGACTCCTAACCAGAAGGCTGGTGGTTCAAACCCACCAGCCATTCCTTGGAAGGAAGATTGGGCAATACTTCCATAGTGATACTGCCTTGGAAACCCAAGGAGAGGTCACTATGAGTCGGATCTGACTCGACAGCAGTGAGTTTGGTTTTTTGTTCCATCATTTCTGAGTCACTTTCCTCACTCTGAGCCTTCGTTTCCTCATCTCTAAAATGGGGATAACAAGTTAGTAAGCAGAGTTGCTATGGCAGTTGCATGAGGGGCAGGGCCTGCAGTGTCTTACATTCACCCAGTAACAGTTCAGTATTGTGTGAGTTTCCCAGGCCTCTTTGATTCTGCCCCCCAAAGGTGATGAATGGGAAGGTATCTGGAAAGAAGCTGAAGGACTGGACTAGGCTCAAGGCCCATCTTTCTAAGGACAAAGTGCACAAGCACTCAGGAAGTGCTGATCTTCCTCTCTAGACCAGTTCAATTGGTCTTCTCCATCCCCCTAGGCCCAGGCTCCTGCTAGCTCCCAGGCATCCAGAAGCCTGGCAGGCTGCTGCAGGCATCTGCTGCCACCTACAGGCCCACATGGTTTTGCGCCCTCCTGCCCAGCACTTAGGAGGCACTCTTCAGAGATGTCTTGCATGTCTCCCCATCTGCTGAAATTCCTTGGAGGCAGTGATAATCTTTATTTTTACATCCCCAGTATCCAGCATAATGCAGGCACAGAGTAGATGTCTAACACATGACTATGGAATGAATAAACAAATGGCCTTGCAGTGATGAGATTGTAGACAACAGGAGAACCTCAGTTGAGGGTTTGATACAAACCCAGGTGACTCATGTTGTTGTTGTTAGGTGCCACTGAGTCATCTCCGACTCAAAGCAACTCTGTATACAACAGAACGAAACACTGCCCAGCTCTGCATCATCCTCACAATCCCTGCTATGCTTGAGCCCATCATTGTAACCACTGTGTCAATCCACCTCGTTGAGAGTCTTCCTCTTTTTTGCTGCCCCTCCACTTTACCTACCATGATGCCCTTCTCCAGAGACTGGTCCCTTCTGACAACATGACCAAAGTAAGTGAGACGAAGTCTGGCCATTCTTACTTCTAAGAAGCATTCCAGCTGCACTTCCTTGAGGACAGATTTGTTTATTCTTCTTGCAGTCCATGGTATTTTCAATATTCTTCACCAACACCACAATTCAAAGGCATCGATTCTTATGTGGTCTTCCTTATTCATTGCCCAGCTTTCATGTACATATGTGGTGATTGAAAATACCAGGTATGGGTCAGGCTCACCTTAGTCTTGAAAGTGACATCTTTGCTCTTTAACACTTTAAAGAGGTCTTTTGCAGCAGATTTGCTCACTGCAATACAATGTCTGATTTCTTGACTGGTGCTTCCATGGGTGTTGCAAGTGACTGGCTTGAAAATTCTCCTTTAGGGTCCTTAGGGAACGAGGGTGATTCATAGGTGCCTGGGGTACTGGGAGCAGGGGATGGCCTCAGGGACTTTGCCATTATAGGAGAGAACTTCTACCAGACTACTACTGCTGGTGCCATTGAGTAGATTTCAATGCATGGTGACCTTCTGTGTGTCAAAGTAGAACTGTCTCCACAAGGTTTTCAGTGGTTGATTTTTCAGCACTAGCTCACCAGGCCTTTCTTCCGAGATGCCTCTGTTGTTGTTGTTGTTGTTATGTCTCGTCGAGTCAGCCCCGACTCATAGCCACCCCTCCTTGGGTTTCCGAGGCAGTATCACTACGGAAGTAGATTGCCCAACCTTCCTTCTGAGGAGTGACTGGTGGGTTTGAACCACCAGCCTTCTGGTTAGCAGTCAAGTGCCTTAGGCATTACACTACCAGAGCTCCCCAGAGATGCCTCTAGGTGAACTCAAACCACCAATCTTTCAATTAGCAGCTGAACATGGTAATGGCTTGCACCACCCAAGGACTCCATGGGAGAGTACAAGTCTCTCCTATGTTTGTTTCCTCTACTCTGCACCAGGATCTTCCTCAAGAAAATGCCCTCAGTCCGGGAAAGCCTGAAGGAGCGAGGTGTGGATGTGGCCAAGCTCAGTGCTGAGTGGAGTCACTTTAACAAGAGAGTCTCCCTTGGCAACGGCACCTCCCCCATGATCCTTACCAACTACCTGGATGTGAGTACCTAGTTCAGCTCCTCTCTTCCTCCCCAACTCCTTTCTCTCTTGGACCTCAGACTTTCTTTCCCTGCAAGACCCACTCGTTCCATGTTATCTTTGACTGAGGAGCTGAGGAACATAAGCACTTTACAAATTTCCCATTTTACAGCTAGAAAGCCTAAATAAAGCACAGAGGGCAGGGGGTTGTCAGGGGCAGGATTAGGTTTGGAATTCAGGAATCTAGGCTCTTGGCTCAAACCCAGGTGTCACTATTGGGTAGGGAGGGATGTGGGATCTTTGGTGGAGGTTTCTGTGGCCTGGCTCAACACAGCTTGCATTACTGCTCCAATGGTACCTTCTAGGTCAGGGCACCTTCCTCCTTCATGTCTAGTGTTTTTAAGTTTCCTCTTACTGAGCGTTCCATTTCTAGGAAGCCACAGGACAATTCTAAGGCTCCCACGTAGTCCCTGATAGAAAACTGAAACCCAAAAGGGTTGTATGAGCTGCCTTATCTCAACTGGAAATCCAAGGCTAGAGCCAAGCAAGACCCCTAGGGCCCAAGGCTCCTCCTAACCCTTCCAGCAGCCTCTCTTCTTTCACCCCTATAGACCCAGTACTATGGTGAGGTTGGCATTGGCACTCCACCCCAGATCTTCAAAGTCGTCTTTGACACTGGTTCGGCCAACCTCTGGGTGCCCTCCAGCAAGTGCAGCCCTCTCTACACTGCGTGTGGTGAGACCCAGACCTTTGCATACCCCCCACCACCACACTTGGGCAGTCCTGCCTCATATCTAGCTACAATTCCTCCTGTTGCCGTTTAAGTTGCTTCCTCTTTGCCTCTGTTCCCAGCGACCCTGGGAAGACAGAGGAAGGTGCCTCTCACTTTGCATTAGGCCACCACAGTTGGAAAAAAAAAAAAAAAGGCAAGTTCCAGGGGCTTCTGGCCCTTTCCTAGTCATTCTCAAACTGAGACAGGACTGAACCCTCCACCCCAGCCCAGGCCCTCGGGCTCCTCCATCCCCATCCTTAGTCAACAACCTCTCAGTTGAGTACTTACTCCCAGAACCTTCTCTCCATTGCAATGTGAACAATTATTTAAAATGCCCCATTTGGGATGAAAAGGTCAAAAGTACGGGCATAATAACAACCAAACTCACTGCTCTCGAGTCCATTCCAACTCATAGTGACCCTCTTTGGGTTTCCGAGGCAGTAAATCTTTATGGAAGTAGCCAGTCTTCCTTCTGCAGACTGGCTGGTGAGTTTGAACTGCCAGCCTTCTGGTGAGCAGTCAAGTGCCTTAGGCACTACACCACCAGAGCTCCTTATGGGCATAATAGGGGCTCAAAAAACCCAACCCATGATTGATAAAATACATTTTCCAAACCCATGACATCAGGGCCCCTCAACCCTGCACCTAAGCTGAGTCCCCAACTAGGCAAGACCAATACATAGCCCACTACCCAGTCCCCCTGCGGGGACCTCTTTGGATGGACCAAAGCCTGTGTCCCTCTACCAGAGACTCATAACCGCTACGACTCTTCGGAATCCTCCAGCTATGTGGAGAACGGGACAGAATTCACCATCAGCTATGGATCGGGAAAGGTTAAAGGTTTCCTGAGCCAGGACGTGGTGACTGTAAGTGGGGGCGCCCCAGGTCACCTGACCCCTGCCCTTCTGGTGCTCAGGGTGGGCTCTTCTGCCCCTCTAGGACTCCTACCAGGGAAAAGGTGTACTCCAGTCCACCTAAGCCTGGGTAGTTGGAGTTCCTGCTCTACCTGGAGCTGCAAAGAAGCAGAGCCTGTGATGGAACAAACCTGAGCTACTGGCTCAAAGTTGGGTGATTTATGGAGGGTTTTGCATCTAATTTGCACAACCTCCAGTCAATAAACCTACATAAGGTCAACCAGCTGACAGGCCTCTTCCCCAGACCTTAGACTGAATCCCAGGGTCAGAGTCAGAGTCAAGACTATGACATGTGGTCACAGTTAGTTTGAGGGTCAGACATAAGTTTTAAGATCATAGTTGATGTTAGGATATGGGATGAGGGCCAGGGCCTGGTTTTCTTTTTCATTTGGCCTTTGTCTGACCTCTTCCCCATTCTGGAGTTTCTTTAGCCCCCGCTGTGTGAGAGTTAGGGGTGGATGCACATGGAACCTGAGAGGAAATTACTATGTGAGGCTTCATTACCCCCTCTGTCTGTGAAATCAGGTAAAAGGTAACAAGAAGGGCAGGCCCAACTGTACTAAAGAACTCTTAGCCCAAACTGGGGAGGAGGCTGAGGTGCAATCCTTCTAATGAGAAAACTGGGCCATTGGGGAGGGCTATGGAAGTTCTCAGAATATTTTTTATTACTGCTTGGCAATTCCTCCTTTTCAGCCTCTGCTTCTTCCAGTCACTGGGCAGTCGATTGGGAGAGAGGATATGTGTGTGGGGTTGGTGAAATGATTTTATTGAGCTTGTCCCAAATTGCCATACCCTGGAGTATCTGTGTCCCCAAGGTCCCTGGTGTGGGAGCCCAGACCAGACCCCGATCAAGGGGTTCAGGCTCCTGTGGTCCTTCTTCTCACAGATGGGTGGAATCATGGTGACACAGACGTTTGGAGAAGTCACAGAGCTGCCTGTAATACCCTTCATGCTGGCCAAGTTTGATGGGGTCCTGGGCATGGGATTCCCTTCCCAGGCTGTCAGTGGAGTCACCCCTGTCTTTGACAACATTGTCTCTCAGGGGGTGCTAAAGGAGGATGTCTTCTCTGTCTACTACAGCAGGTAGGTCCTGGGATTCCAGGGGTCAAGGTGAGGGAGAGGAGGAAGGCCAAATTGCTGGGGAGTAGGAGAATTTGGGCCAGGATTGTGATGAGTTCATGATTAGGTGCGATCCAATCAATATCTACACTGATCCAATCAATACCTAGCTGTGCTCTAGATATTGATTGATATGGTAGCCACCATATAAATTTAAATTAATTAAAGCAATATAAAATGAAGCATTCAGTTCCTCAGTTGCATTAGCCACATTTCAAGTATGCAGCAGTTAGAGTGGCTAATGGCTACCATGTCAGACAGTGCAGATACAGAACATCATTGCAGAAAGTTCCATTGGACAGCTGATCTAGGACAACAGGAAAACGCAGGAAGGGGGTGGTGAGAAATAAAACACTGTTGTGATCCAGGGAGCCTCCCTGTGAGGGCCCAATGGCTCCTCTCACACAGACAAAGCCAATGTTATTCATTTGTTCACTCCTTCATTTATTTATTCACTTATTGATTCAATAAATACTGGGATCTATGGGTGAGCAGAGCTCTGGTAGCATAGTGGCTAAGGCACTTGACTGCTAACCAGAAGGCTGGCGGTTCAACCCCACCAGCCACTCCTCGGAAGGAAGGTTGGGCAATCCTACTTCCGTAGTGATACTGCCTCGGAAACCCAAGGAGGGGTCGCTATGAGTCGGGGCCGACTCGATGGCAAATAACAACAACAACAACAACAAATGGGTGAGCACTGTGCTAGATAGGTTCTGGGGGTACAGCAGAGAACACAGTGAACAAGACAGGCTCCATACCCTCAGAGAGCTCACTATCTAATAGGGAAGGAACAAACATTACAATGTGATGCATGTTTCAGGCATACAGTAGGGAGCACAGCGCTGACAACTGTAGAAGCTTTTCAATTCTTGGCTGAGCTTCCGTGCAGTTCAGCAGGCCTTGGGGGAACTGTTGTCAGCTCTTGAGCAGAACTGCGATCTGCTCCAAGCTACTGGGTTTAGACAGACAGTATTAGCTAGAGACAAGGGATTACAAGGATACGGACCTGAGGGCTGTGGCATTGAGGAAGTAGGGGAGGATTGGACTCTAAACAAACCTCAGAGGTCAAATGGAGAGGAGTCTCTGGTTTGGTAAGAGAAGGGGAGGTATTGAGAAAAGTTTGTGGCTGTGCAGTCAGGGAGGATCTTCGGAAGACCCATTTCAGAGGAGTGGTACGGGCAAGGCTAGATGGCAAGTGGTGAAGAAGTAGATGAGGTGTCAGGAAGCGGAAGCTGCAAATGTGGGCTACCCTTAAGAAATTCAACAGGGAAGGAATTGGGAGGTGGGGAAGTGGGTAGAGATCCAGAGAGAAATAGGTGAAAGAATGTGGGTGTTTTAAAATGCTAAGGGATGCCTAAAGCATGCTTGCAGGTAGAGGAAGAAACCAATGGAAAGCAAGAGAATGAAGATGGGGAAAAGAGGAGATAATTGAGGACACAGGAGCCTGGAGGCCATGGGAAGGATAAAGACTGAGCAAACAGGAAGAAGGCAGGCCTCCTTGAGGAAAGGGCTTGCCCTTTCCTTTACCACAGGGAAGAAAAATAGGGAACATCTCTGGTAGCATAGTGGCTAAAGCACTTGACTGCTAACCAGAAGGCTGGCGGTTCAA
>NW_006922159.1:1287341-1293347 GCF_000298275.1 Orycteropus afer afer
TTGAACCGCCAGCCGTCTGGTTAGCAGGCAAGTGTCTTAGCCACTATGCTACCAGAGCATTAGGAACTCCAATTCATCCACTCACCACTGCCTGGGTGACTGTAGGCAAGTGGCTTCACCATTTGGTGACTCCATTGCCTGAAGGGTAACAGGCTGGTGAGGCTTACCTGAAACAAAGGTTTCCTTTCCACTCTCTTTCTTCACAGAAATTTCAAGTAAGGAGATGAGTCTCCCTGCCTGGCCCTGATCCTCCAGAACTCCCTGAGTACCTGACCCAGAGTCACACCTTTCACCCACCCAAAACTCACCTCAGCAGGCCTGACTTTACCTGATGCTAAAATGCTCTGGTCCTCTCTGCTGCTCTCTTCATGTCCCCTACCCCATCCCCACCCTACGCCTCCCAGAGTCCTTTCCTAACCACCTGGTCAATGAACAGCAACCCAAGCCCAAGTGAGGGAGGCCCATTTGCTTCTTGTCTACTCACTGTCCACACGCTTGTTCCTTTTCTGTGACTTCTCTATGGATGCTTTATTGGGTGCAGCTGGACTATCCCGGAAAACCACTCGGGCTTGGGGAAGGGCAAGAAAGATGAAGAAGCAGTATGTTCTACATGCTTCATAATGAATAGCTTCCAAGCCTTGCCATCTGCCTCACCTGCCTCTTCACCCTGCTCCCTTGCCCAGCTTTTCCTTGTTGCTTGGGTTGCTGGGTCTTGGAGATTATAGTGTCCAAGAGTTTCTGATCTTCCTTTCAGGAATTCCCACCTGCTGGGAGGAGAGATTGTTCTGGGAGGCAGTGACCCCCAATATTACCAGGGGAACTTCCACTACGTGAGCCTCAGCAAGACTGGCCTCTGGCAGATCAAAATGAAGGGGTCAGGAAACCTCAACCCTCCCCAGTCTCCACAAATGTTGCTGTCTCGGGTTTGGGTGGGGTGGGGAAGGAGGAGTGCTACCATCCTGCCCTCTCCCCAAATGCATCCACTTCTTCAGTCACTGCCAACATCTGCTGTCTGCCAGTTCTGACCAGGCATGAGGGACCCTGAGATATAAGGAATAGAGCGGGAGGAGGGCTAGCAAGAGGACAGGGAGGGTTGCTACACTACTTCTGAGGGAAGGGGACAGCATCTTCCCTCCTCCTGCTCACTGCCTTATCACCCTCCAGTACATCTCCCTGGCCATCAGTACAGCCACCAATCACTGGCCCTCACTTGGGGAAGACATACAGCCTGGTGGTGCCCCATCAGTCTTCTGTCTGTAACCTCCTCCAGGGTGTCTGTGAGGTCTGTCACTCTGTTCTGTGAGGAGGGCTGCATGGCTGTGGTGGACACCGGCGCTTCCTTCATCACAGGACCCACTAGCTCCCTGAAGCTGCTCATGGAGACTCTGGGGGCCAAGGAACTGATCACAAATGAAGTAAGCCACCCACACAGAAGCTGGGGGGAGCCACCTGCTCCAGGGCCTGAGGTCACCACAGGCAGTATCAGGTCCCAAATGGGGCCATGCCAAGCCTCCCTGTCCTCACCCCTCACACACCCTTCCCATGATGTGGCTTGGTCCCCAGAGGGGCCAGACCACAAGTACAGAGCTCCATGTCTGCCGAGGGGCCTCCCGCATTCAAAGGGGCTCCTTCCCCCCACCAGTATGTGGTGAACTGTAACCAAGTGCCTACACTTCCCGACATCTCTTTCCACCTCGGAGGCAGAGCCTACACACTCACCAGCACGGACTATGTATTACAGGTGAGGCTCAGGTCTGCCCCCAGGGGCTGCAGGGAGGGAAGGTGGGCAAAGACCCTCAGAAGGGGAAAAGTCACAGTGTCCCTAATGCAAAGATGCTCACTATAGTCAGGGGAGCTTTCCAAAATCCCCATGCCCAGGCCACAGCCACACCTCTGGTAGGACCTGGGATCAGTGTTTTGTTTAATAATTGATTTTGTTGTTGTTGTTGTTGAAAATGTACACAGCAGAGGCCAATTCAATGTCTACATGTACAATTCAGCAACACTGATTATATTCTTCAAATTGTACAACCATTCTCATCCTTCTTTTCTGAGTAATGCCTCCATCACTAACATGAACTCACTGCCCCCTAAGTTTCTTCTCTAATGTTTTGAGTTGCTGTTGTCAGTTTTGGGATTGGTGTTTTAAAACTCCCAAGGTGATTCCAATGTATGGCTGAGTTTTCAAATCACTGTGTTTGTCCCTTTACCTCCACTTTCTTATCAAATGTTCCCAATAATCCGATGCTGAGGATATTCTTACCCCCTTTTATATTCATTAAGGAGCTCTGGTGGCACAGTGCCTAAGGCATTTGACTGCTAAGCTGAAAGTTGGCAGTCCAAACCCACGAGCCACTCTGCAAAAGGAAGACTAGGCAATCTACTTCCACAAAGATTTACCACCTCAGAAACCCAAAGGGGGTTGCTATGAGTCGGAACTGACTTGATGGCAGTGAGTTTGGTTTTTCAGTTTTTACATTCATCAGGTTTATCGTTGTTGTTAGCTGCTGTCAAGTCAGCACCCGACTTATGATGACCTCATGCACATTGGGATCAGACTCTTGTTATCCATGGGTTTTTATTGTCTGTTTTTTTCAGAAGTAGATAGCCAGGCCTTTCTCCAATAGGCTTAGAGAAGGTAGATCACGTTCCTGAATCAGAAGCCATGCTAGACTGTAAACTCTTGAAGGTAGCACTGTGCCTGATGCATTGTTTGCCTAGGGGTGCAAACATGATGTGTTTTGTAGTTGAAACGGCTAGGACGTGATGGAGGCCTAGTGTGAGTGGGGAAAGTGAGGGAATGTGTTGCTGAAGATGGCAAACTGAAGGGAGATGGTTGTGTGCTGGGCAGTAGAGAAACCCTCCTGCTTCCCTCCAGGACCTTGACAGTAATGATGATGACCTGTGTACACTGGCCATCCATGGCCTTGACATCCCACCACCTACTGGGCCCCTCTGGGTCCTCGGTGCCAGCTTCATCCGAAAGTTCTACACGGAGTTTGATCGGCGTAACAATCGCATTGGCTTTGCCTTGGCCCTCTGAGGCCTTCTGCTGCCCAGCCTGGAGCAAGGGAACACTTTATGGGAACATCCTCTACCTAGGCTTGTACCCTCACACAGGGCATCAGCATGGATCTGCCTTTGGACACTTGCCCTGCCTCCAGAACTAGCCTTCCCTGCTTTGAGGACAAACAAAATAAAGACTCTGTATTTGCAACTCTGTCACATTTGGGCTCACTGAGGTTTGGAATAGAGGGAGGGACAGTTGCATGATCATGTGCAGACAGGAATGTGACACAGACTGACAAATTGTACATATTGATCCATATGCTAGGCTCTGGCGTGCAAGGACAATGCCACTGCTATCATTCACTGTCAGCAGGGCCCAGGGGGAAATTGTTTACACAACTGCAGGTGGGAAGTTTGCAGAAAACCAGCCCTGTGCCCCTTCAGCCTCTCAGGGGACCAAGGCTAATGCTTTAGCAGTTGACTGTGGGCCAGGAAGATGCTCCCAGCTGTTGGAAATCAGTCCCTGAACTGAGGCATTGCTAAGCTAACCAGCCCTGCCTCTCACGCACTGCAAAACTCCCCTCCTCCCTGTTTCTCACTCACAGCAAATCCCTACCCCCACCTCCACACCATCTAGCCATGTACACAGGCCGTCTAAGGCAACACTACCTAAAAACCAGGCTTTGAACCATTTCTAACAAGTCAGTCATTGCCGAAGAAGCAAAACCAGAGTGGACCCCAATTTTTTAAACTAGGGTAATCTGAAATGCTAATCGGAACAGGAAAATGTATGAGTCAAAGCCCTGGAATGAGAGACTCAGAAGAGGTGTAGCGAGCCATTTCAGGAGCCTGATGTATGACACTGAGTTATTGCCAGGACTGGAGAGCCACACACATTCAAAGCAGCGCTGTCAGCTGCCATCTTTGAGCTGAGAATCACTGTTTTCAACTCAGCCTGGTCAAGAGATTTGGTTGCTATGCAACATGAACACTGCCCTTATTTTCTAAGAAGATTAAGTTTCTAGCAGGGTTTGATCTGTTAATTTTTTCTGGTCTGGTTAGTGTTCAGGTTCACTTACATTTGAAAAATCCAGGTCTGTTCCGGTTTCACTTCGTTGGCCATGACTGAACCAAGCTGAACCAGTTCAAAGCCCTACTGAGAAAACAAAGAGATCCAACCGATACTCCCATTTCACATGCGTGGAAACTGAGGCCCAGAGAATGGAGGCATTTGCCCAAGATCATTCAGTGAAATAGGGAAGAATCAAGACTAGAACCCAGCACCTCTGACTTTGGTCCTGGGGTTTTCCACCTCAGCACGTGCAGCTGGTCCCATCACATGTACAGAGCATCACACACCATTGTACAGGGTCACATGCACACAGGTGCCCTCATTCTGCTACCCACCATCTCAGACTTGGGACTCCTCAAGCTGAAGTCTATTCTCCACTCTTACCCCTTGGGCTGGCTGCAGGGGGTATGTACCTTGGGGAATGAGATGGCAACATCCTCCTGAAGCCACTGAAGCCATCCCTCTTCAAGGGACCAAACAGGGTAAAACACTGAGCTGGGCCCAACCAGAACCAAGCAAACCTTATACCTTTAGAATTGTAGCCTTTTGGGATTGGGTGGGACCTCAGGGCTCCTCAAGGGCAGGATTCCTGCAGGCAGAGCCAAGATCCTGAGCCTGGGCTCAGGACACTAGACTCAGCTTTGTTTCTACCATGGATTCTCCACATTCCCTTCCCTTGCCTGGGATTCCTTTCAGCATTGCAAAAGGAAGGGCTGGAGTCAGTGTCCTTTCCAGCTCTGACATTCTGAGGCTCCATGACCCTAAATGGGCAGGACCCCCATCAGCTCCTTATGGTGTTCAATATGACAGCCACCAGCCACATGTGGCTGTTTACGTGTAAATTCACTGAAGTTAAATAAAATGTGGTACCAGCCACATCTCAAGTCTCAGTAGTCACATATGGCTAGCTTTGCCATATGCACTGCTTTGGACAGTGCAGAAACAGCACTTCTATCATTACAGAAGTCCCATTGGCAGAGCTGGATTCTGGACAGCAATGATGAGAGGACCCTTGTGGTTGAGCAGTTCCTGAATCAATCAAAGGGGCAACTTGGGGAAACAGAAATGGAGCTCATCTCTGAAGGCACTATTCTGAGTAGAACTATAACAGATCTGGTCTCTTAGAAAGAAGTCTCCTTCTATAGAGCTGGTGACTACTGAGGTTGCAGAGGCAAAACAGGAGAGTGGGTGACTAAGGTCTCACTGGGCAAGAGAGTTGGCAGCCAAGAGTCCTGCTCAGGAGGTGACAGAGACTAACCAGAGGAGAGTCCAGTTAGCACAGAGGACTTTCCCAAGCTGGCTGGCCTCTCTCCATCTCTCTTCCTCCCCATAGCAACTCTCCCTTGGGATACCTTGTGCCCATCTAACACACTCACACACACATTTTCTCCCTCTCTTTCTCACACACACATACGCACACACACAACCATCACCTTATCCTGTTTTAGCCCTCCTCAATGCCAAACAAGGAGCTCTGGTGGTGTAGTGGTTAAGGCGTTTGGCTGCTGGTGGTGGTTGGAACCCACCAGCTGCTCCATGTAAGAAAGATGAGGCAGTCTGCTTCATAAAGATGTACAGCCTTAGAAACTCAGTAGGGGTCGCTATGAATCAGAATTGATTCGATGGCAGACAGTTTGGTTTCAAAGCCAAACACATTATCTGTCCCACCTCCATGCCCCTAGTGCCCAGCAAAGCTCTGGACTGACGGACACCTCATTGCCGCTCCTCTAGAACCTGCTCCAGGGCTGTAGGGAAAGGGGGCAAGGAGCAAAGATACAAGTGGGGGTCCAAGCTGACTTCTTGGAAGCAGCTGGATCTCCATACTTCAGGATGGGGTGTGGGCTCAGGTAAAGCCGGTCTTCGCCCCGCCCCAGTCAGCGCCAAAGGAGTCCCCAGCCAGGATGGGCTCCCTCGCTGCTTCAGAA
>NW_006922159.1:1293448-1306739 GCF_000298275.1 Orycteropus afer afer
AGCCTGCGCAGGCCCCGCCCCCTGCGTCACCAGTCTCCCCACCCCCACCCCAACCCCGTGCTGTGCTCCAGGTAGCGGTGGCCCCAGCTGCTGGTAGTCGCAACCGGAGCTCCCCGGCGGACCGTGGGCCGAGGCAGGGGAGGAAGGGGCGTTCCCGCGGCCCCCGCCCCGCGCCTCGCCGCCCGTGATGTCACAATCCTGGCGGCCCCTGCATTCCCCGGCCGGCTTCGGGTGGCGGGCTGCGCGCCGGCGATCGAAGCGGGCAGCTCGCTCCTGAGTCATGGACTTCTCCTGGCCCCTCCTCTACCACTCCCACTCCCTCGCCGCCGGGCCCCCCCGCCGGGGCTAGCGCTCGACGGCGGCTCCGAGGGGGCGGGGCGCTGGGAATGGCTGTTCCCCCTTCTGTTCCTCTGCCTTGCTCGCCCTTTTACCTGAGGAGGCAGACGTCTTCCCCGCAGTGCTCATGGGGCATGGAGGAGAAGGGGGTAGCCAGTGTGGGCTGCCGAGAGCCGCCAGGCCCCCCAAGGACCGGCGCTGTCCCATGCTTTGGCATATCTGTGGATCAGGACGACATCCTCCCCGGCTCCCTGCGCCTCATCCAGGAGCTGCGGCCGCACTGGAAGCCGGAGCAAGTTCGGACCAAGGTAGCAGAGAGCGGGCGCGGGGCCGGGGCTGGGGCCCTGCCGGGTCTGGAACGGGCATGTGGTGGACGTCTGTCTGTTGTGCATCCTTCCGGGTGACCAGCCCAGGGGTGTACGGCTCCTGCCCTGGGGAGGTTTGGAACGGTGGTTGGTGTATTTGTTTCTCTATTTTGGAGCCTAAGCAAAACTGGGCTTACAACATCCTCACCTCTCCACCCACAGCCCCCTTTCTTGGAACTCTCCGGCATGCTGGAGGGCCACCTGCCCAGGGTCAGCATGCTGTATGTGCGGGCCCCACCCCCCTGTCGTTGCGTGCTGGTACCCCTCGTTGCCCAAAAGTGCGTCCCCAGCTAGCTTTGAAACCTAAGGAGACAGTAACTTTTTTTAGGGGGTGGGGGCACACTCATATACTGCTGCCCCTTCTCCACCCCTGAGGTGGAGCAAAGTCACCAGGCTTCCAGCTAGCTGCCCCAACCAGCCCATGAGGCACCCTGTGTGATTCCTGCTAGTACGGAACCCCTGCTCTGTGTGAAGCCCTACCCATTGCAGCAGGCTTTGGCTCAACAACCCCCACACAGGGCTCTTTCCCCAGCCCTGGCTGGACGAATTCTCTGGGGCACAGATGTGGGCAGAGCCTCTCCCACTGAGGAGCTCCAGGCCGACTTCCCAGTTGAACTGCATTTTCTGAAAAGAAACCTTCATCTGCCCACCCCCCACCCACTCACTCTGGGGGCTGCCTTGTGAAGAAAGGTGCCTTGAGGGGGGGTGTTAATTCAGTCAGGGCTTGCAGCTTGTGCTGGAGAGTGGTAGGGGGACTCTAGGCTGATGGGCATTCTGTGTGGCAAAAGTCAAGGTTTGGAGGAGGTTCAGAAGCTGACGTGGAGGCTGACAGACCCCTGGGGTTGGGGGTGGGGTTACATTTGCAAAATAAAAGGCCCAGTTTGATATAAAGACTGCCAGGGTCTCAAATAGTCCTGGAGTTAATTCCAGTATTGATCTAACATACTATCTGCCAGTTTTTCCCCTCTCTCTAGACCTCAGTTTCCCCATCTGGAATTGGTTCACATGTTCTGTAAGGTCCCTTCTACCTTTTCCTACTGAGCCCTGTAAATTCCATGGTTGCTTTCTTGTCACTCTACCCACAGAACCCACTCTCTCACCCTGGTGTCTCTTGTCTCTTCAGGTATGGAACTCTGAATGGCCCTAAGCACTTCTGATCCCCAGAGTCCTGGGGTGGGTGCCAACCTGCATACTGCTTGTACCTGTGCCACTGGATGGGGCAAGAGGTGCAGCTAAAAGCCCTTTGCCTGGCAGGCAGTGAGAGGAAGCTAGGTCAGAATGTACTTGTCCTGGGTGACTCCTTGCTCTCTTCTGCCACATTCTGGCCCATAAGGTTTCTTTCTGGGCTGGGGAGTGAGGAAGGGGAGGGGACACATCTACCTACCAAGTAGTGTGACAAGTAGTGTGACAATTCCTCCACTACAAATCCCATCCACTAGGGACAGACCAGGAGCCCTGGTTGTGCAGTGATTAAACGCTTGGCTGCTGACCAGAAGGTCAGCAGTTCAAGCCCACCAGCTGCTCTGTGGGAGAAAGATGCGGCAATCTTGGAAACCCTGTGGGGCAGTTCTGCTCTGTCCTATAAGGTCACTGTGAGTTGGAATCTACTCAGTAGCAACAGGTTTGGTGTTTTGGGTTTAGGGACAGACTTAGGAGAAGTGAATATGCCTGGCCTGGGCCCAAGCAACCATTTTTCTTTCTAGAACTCCAAAACCCAAACAAACGCACCCTGTTGAGTCGAATCCGACTCATAGGCACCTCTCTTTGGGTTTCCAAGGTGGTATCACCACAGAAGTAGATTGCCCAATCTTCCTTCCGAGGAATGACTGGTGGGTTTGAACCGCCAGCCTTCTGGTTAGCAGTCAGGTGCCTTAGGCACTATGCCATCAGAGCTCCTAGAACTCTAAACTCTACCCCAAAGCATTGGGGACAGGGTAGGGCATTAGACACAGTGCTTAGCTCTTTATTAATTGGGAGAGCTAAAGAACTGGGGGTTCTGTGTGGTTGAGGGTTCTGTGTGGTTTGCTGGAGCTGGGCCAATGGGGAAAAACCCTGCATCACTGCCCTTTCCCTATGCCTATGCACTGCCCTTTCCCTATGCTAGCGCTTCACCGATGGCATGACCAACAAGCTGGTGGCCTGCTATGCGGAGGAGGACATGAGGGACTGTGTGCTGGTGCGGGTGTATGGGGAGCGAACGGAGCTGCTGATTGACCGGGAGAATGAGGTCAGGAACTTCCAGCTGCTGCAAGAACATGGCTGCGCTCCCAAACTCTACTGTACCTTCCAGAATGGGCTGTGTTATGAGTACATGCCTGGCATGGCCTTGGGGCCTGAACACATTGGGGAGCCCCAACTCTTCAGGTGAGAGGATACCCAGAGTCCTACTCCTTTCCACTATCCCTTAGGCCTGGGGCTTTTAAATTTTTGGTCAACTTCCTTGGTGCAGAGTGGGTCCATGGTTGAAAGTCATCAGATCTTTGAACTCCCTGAAACTGCATATGTGTTCCTGTGCATTGCTCTGCAGAGAGGAACTACAGCTTTCTATAGATTTTCAGTGGGCTCTGCTAGAAGGCTGAGTTCTGGGGGAGGAAATTGAGAATTTTGGTGAACATTAGACCAAAGGAGCTGGTTCCCTAGGAATTAGCATACAGGGATCTACTTCCTGGCCCCATGCCTCAGCCCTCTGCCCGCTCTAGGTTTGACCTAGAAACATCTCAGGGCCTTGGAAATGAAATCTGAGCCAAATCCTCAGGGCAGTCAGGGTTCCCTTCTCCTCCCCTCCTATGGTCAAGAACCCAGGGATACAAGGAGAGTGGCCCCTATCTAGGGTGAGCGTGGTTCTACCCGGAGGAAAATGCCATCCCTCCTCCCCATTCCTCCTCCCTGTCTGAGCTCCCTCTGGGCTCCCTGACAAGGTGGGAGCTGAGGTTTGGGTTGCTGCCAGTGCTTCCTTCCAGAGGCTCCTAGAAACCTATGGTCCTCTGGTAACTGTTCCCACAGAATGCCTGGATGTGTTGGGCCCAGGAACTGGATATAACCTAGAAGCTTTGTGGATGCCCTTTGGGGCTTAGAAGGGGGAAACATATTCTCTCCTGACAATGCCAGGGCAGGGATATTCAGCGAAATCCTCTTTTCTCCCTCCAGTGCCAGGCCACTCAGGCTATGTTGAGGCCAAGGCCAGCTAAAACTTACCCCTGACTGCAGGGACAGCAGCACAGGGGTCTTACTAGGACCCTGGGAACCTGTCCTGTCTGACTCAATGGGCAGGAGACCTCTGCAAACTGAAGGGAAGCAGAATCCACCTAGGGGGAGAACCAGGTTCTAGGAAACAAACAGTTGGTGCTCAACTACTAACGTAATGGTTGGCCAGTCGAACCTACCCAGTGGCACTAGAGAAGATCTGCTTCCGTTAAGATTTCAGCCACGGAAACCCTATAGAACAGTTCTACTCTGTAATACATGGGGTCTCCATGAATCTGAAACCACTTGACAGCAGTAGCTTTTGGTTTTAGAGGAAACCATGGACTTGGAGGAAAGGAAGCTGAGAGTGCTCCCCTCATGCTCCAGAGCACTGCCTCTGGGGCTGATAGAGCCCCGGGATACTCATGCTGGCTTGTATGTGTCTGGAAGCTCTGGTAGCATAGTGCCTAAGGCATTTGACTGATAACCAGAAGGCTGGTGGTTCAAACTCACCAGCCCCTCCTTGGAAGGAAGGTTGGGCAGTCTACTTTCCTAGTGATACTGCCTCGGAAACCCAAGGAGGGGTCGCTGAAGGTCGGATCTGACTTGACAGCAGTGAACTTGGTTTTTGGTTTTTGTGTCTGAGGGAATGGGACTATGCAAGCATGTGCAAGAGTCATTTCAGGCTCCAGCTGAGCAGCTTCAAATCCCCCAGCCTGGAGATGTGAGGTCAAGGAAGGATAGGAGTAGGGGATGGGGAGACCCTGTCCTGGCTTCACCATATTCCTCAAACCAAAAAAAAAAAAAAAACAAACACACTGCATGGAGTTGGATCTGACTCATAGCGACCCCTCCTTGGGTTTCCTAGGTGGTATCACTATGGAAGTAGATTGCCCAACCTTCCTTCTGAGAAGTGGCTGGTGGGTTTGAATCGCCAGCCTTCTGGTTAGCAGTCAAATGCCTTACGCACTACGCCACCAGAGCTCCTAAGTCTTCTGCAAATAAAGCTGAAATACTGGCAGATCCTCAACACTCCCTATCTCCCTCTACCTAGGTAAATCTTATGCTGTCACTCATTGTCTCATGGAAATAATTGTCATCGTCAGAGAGATTGAAGATGGATTTAGGTTTGATAAGGAGGAGAACTGTGCATTTAGGGGAGGGCCAGAAATTGGGATCAGTGTAGGAGGTTGGCCCTTCCTTGATGATTTTCCCACAATAGACCATGATCTCTCTGAAATGAAGGTGGATCTCTGAGGTAAAAGAAGGAGGAGAAAGCCTGGGAAGCCACCCTCCCCATCTTTTCCTGAATCCCACCCCCCCGCCTGAACCTCTGCCTGCTGAGGCTTTGCAGCATAAAATGCTGAGTGTTGAGGTTCACTTTCATTGCTATTCCAGACAACAGCCCTATTGATATTCAAGAAAACGCTACCTTCATGCTCTGTTCAGAATCTTCCTTTGGGAAGGGAAGGCCTGGGTCTCAGGTCCCTTCTGCTGCCTTGCCTAAACCTGGGCTGCTCATTGCTGCCCCAGGCCTCTGGCCACTGAAACCTCAGCCAAGAAAACCTCTTCTTCCCCCAACCACTCCCTTGCTGACTCGCCACTGACTCCTTTCACCCTTCAGAGGGTGAGGGCCTTGGGGGTTTCAGCAGGAGCTCTGAATCTGCCTTGTTAGTGAGTGTCCCTGGGATAAGGTTTCAACAGCTAATACCTTTGTTGTCTTTCCCAGTGATTATTATGCCAGCAACAGGCAGAGGCAAAGGAAGCTTGAACGTTGGAGGCTCGGCAGACTGGTGGGGGTAGGGTTCCAGAAGGGAGGACTGGGTGAGCCCAGCTGGGACTTTGGGTTTCCGATGTTGAGGTCCTTATCTAGGCCCTTCTTCTCTGACCCATCAGGCCTCCATCCGCCCCCGCCTCCTCTCCAGCAACCTTCCCCATCCATACTTTCTTCTCTCCCCACCGCCCCCTCCTTCTCTCCCGGGACCTTGGATAATGTCCATGGGAGAACTTGAAAATAGAACGCTGGTTTGTTTTGCGTCCTTGGCACCCAGCCACCAGCATCAACTCCCTGCAGCCGAGGAAGGGGCTGCCCTGGGCCAGCCTGTCTCCCTCCCTACCTTGGCCAGCCTGATAAGAAGCGGGCATTTCTTCCCTGCAAGGCATCACCACCCCCTAATCCCTTGGTGGGAGGTGCCCTACATTCACCTCCCCACCACCACCCCAGAGAATGGGTCAGAGTCCAGGGGGTGGAGGGGTACCGTTCCCATCCTCAGGTGCCCCCTGTTCCTAGGGATTGCTGTGGCTATGCAACCTCAGCATGGAGCAGGTCATTGACTTGTGGCCAACAGCCTACTGCTTACTCTTCTACTCCCTGGAGCAGCCCCAGCTCTGGTTTTGGAAAGGTAGCCGCTAGGCTAAAGGTCTTAATTTATTTTTATGCCTTCTGCTGAGACCTGCTGTCCACAGGGCTTAGGGCTCCTAAGAAACCAGTAACAGTCCCACTCTTAGTCCTCTGTCTGGTCCTTCCCTTTCTGGTCAGGAGGGGCTGAGCTGGGGAGGGCATGCCCCAGCACTGATATCCTTCTCTTCCTGTTTCTGCTGTAGATTAATCGCCTTAGAAATGGCAAAGATCCACGCCATCCATGCCAACGGCACCCTCCCCAAGCCTACCCTCTGGCACAAGATGCATGACTATCTCACGCTTGTGAAGAACGAGATCAACCCCAGGTAAAAAGATCTGGGAGGGCCCAAGGCTGCTATTGGCTCTGCTGTCTTAATATGATCCCCTGCCCCATTCTTTTGGTTCCAGCCCATTCCCAGGAGGGCTTAGAAGCTCACTTCCTCCTAGAGCCCCTTTAAATGGGCTTGCTGAGCCTCCATCTCTAAGCAGAGCTGGGCCAATTGATTAAATGCCAGGAATTTAGATCAGCAGTTTCATAACTATGTGCTCATTTGTCCTTGGGTCTTCTGATTGTGGCAGAATTAGGGTTGGGGACAGCTTCTCCCCATTTTATTCAAAGGAATACTGAGGCTCAGAGACAACGCTTTGCCTAATATCACAGGGCTAGTAAGAGGCAGGACTTCTGTTTCACAGCCCTGGGCTCTTTCTACCTGACCTGCCTTCTGAACAAATAGGAGGGCAGGGCTCTCTGAGAGTGGGGTGTGGCTGAGTTGACAGTCAGTTAGAATTTAACCCATCAGCTGACAAGCCCTTAGTACATCACAGTTCCTTCTACTTGCTGGACTGCTCTTGTCCCTATGTACCTCTGGGGACCCTGCTCTCTCCTCCTTGTTCAGACCAGGACTTTGAACTGGTTCTTCCCAGTTCAGTCGTGGCTGACAAAGCAAAACCAGAACAGACCCAAATTTGTAAAATGTGGGTAAACCAGAACCAGTACCAGAAGGAAAAAAATTACAGGTTGATGCCCTACTAGAAACTTAATCTCCCACTTAGAAAACAAGGGCAAAGTGTGCATTGCATATGAGTCATCTTTCTTGACCAAACCAAAAAAAAAAAACCAAACTCATTGCCATCGAGTCGATCCCGACTCATAGTGACCTCTCCTTGAGTTTCTGAGGTGGTATCTCTACGGAAGTAGATTGCCCAATCTTCCTCCTCCCTTCTGAGCCTTTTGGTTAGCAGTCAGATGTCTTAGGCAGTACACCAGAGCTCCTCTCTCTTGACTGTTGTTGTTGTTGTTATGTGCCGTCGAGTCGGACCCAACTCATAGTGACCCCTCCTTGGGTTGCCGAGGCGGTATCACTACGGAAGTAGATTGCCCAACCTTCCTTCTGAGGAGTGGATGGTGGGTTTGAACCACCAGCCTTCTGGTTAGCAGTCAAGTGCCTTAGGCACTATGCTACCAGAGTTCTTCTCTCTTAACTAGCAGAGTCAAAACAACAGTGACCCACTCAAAGATGGCTGCTGATCACGTACTGCTTTGAATGTGTATTGCTTTCCACAGTCCTGGTAATAATCCTGAAGGGGTTTACTACGCCTCTTCCAAGTCTCCAATTCCAGGGCTTCAATCTGTAATTTTTCCCTTTCCAGTTTCATTCCATTTCACTGAAATTTTAAAAATTCATGTCTGTTCCAATTTCACTTTGTTAGCCATGACTGCACCGGTTCGAACAGTTTCAAAGCCCTGGGCCAGACTGACAACTTGCTGTTTCCTTCACTGCTCTTTCTAGGGGAGGAGGCACTCCACCCATCCTGCCATTGCCTTTCCTCAGATAGGATGGGGTTCCCTGAGCCTGCCTTTAAGCTCCCTGGCCAGCACTCTGAAAGTCCTGCTAGCCTTCAGATACCTGACTCCCCAACATGCCCTTGAATGCTGAGAAAGGGATGGAGGCATGGAGAAAAGGATAAGGGCACCCCTCCCCTTTCCCAAAAAAAGGCAGTGGTGAGTCCCTGATTCCTCCCTGGGGGGACTGAGCATTGTCTTTGTTCCAAAAGTTCTTGGGACTAGAGTGCAGTAGAGGTTTTGGGGCAGAGTATCCCTTCTTTAAGATGGCAAGACAATAATGAACTCTATCCCTATTGCTGCACTGGGGAAATCTGCTGCAAAGGAACTCTTTAAAGTGTTAAAAAGCAAAGATGTCACTTTGAGAACTAAGGTATGTCTGACCAAGCCATGGTATTTTCAGTCGCCTCATATGCATGTGAAAGGTGGACAATGAATAAGAAAAAACAACGAGGAATTGATGCCTTTGAATTGTAGTGTTGGTGAAGAATACTGAGTATACCATGGACTGCCAGAAGAACGAACAGATCTGTCTTAAAAGTACAACCAGAATGCTCCTTAGAAGCGAGGATGGTGAGACTTCATCTCATGTATTTTGAACATGTTATCAGGAAGAACCAGTCCCTGGAGGAGGACATCATGCTTGGTTGTGGAAAAAGAGGAAGACCCTCAATGAGATGGATTGACACAGTGACCTCATCAGGCGGCTGAACCATAGCAATGGTTGTGAGGATGGGCAAAACTAGGCGGTGTATCATTCTGTTGTATATATGGTCACTGTGAGTCAGAATGGACTCAGTGGCACCTAACAACAACATCCCTATCATGAGTGTGTCTCTGTCACATGTGCACACATGTATGCACATACACATGTGCGTGACTCCATCTGTATTCTCCTACTTCATTGATTGTCAAGCACTGTTTTGGGAATATTTGGGATAGCTTAAGCCTGCCCTCTTTTTGACCATGTTCACGTCTTCATGTCAGCTAGGACTGGGACAAGGACTGCCTTCTTCCTTAGGACTAGGACAGCACATGGAGCTCAGGAACCTCTTGTATGGGAGCCAACAGAGTCCTCTAATCACTCAGCTCTCCCCTTTCATTGGACAAATGGAAAAACTGAGACCCACAGCGGGGATGGGACTCGCCACAGATCAAATGCTGATCGGTGACAGCTCAAGGACCAGCAGTCAGGCCTCCTGATGCTTAGGGTGATCCTTGATTCTGCAGCTTCTCTTGACTGCACTATTGCTGGGTAACCTTAGGGGAGGAGGTAATCCCTGGAGAAGAGCTGACCAACTTGCTTTGCTCATGTCAGACCTTTGACCTTGGATAAATCAAGTTGCGTAACTTCTTTGGTCCTGCCCTAAATTTGCCTAATCTGCCCCAAAGCAGGCTGATGATGAGCAATTACAGACTTAGATAAAGCACCTTGAGTTCCTGTCATTGCCTAATGGTCTTGATTTGTGAAGGAATCTTCATTTCATAAACATGGATTGATTGGGATTTAAAACAATATGAAACATGAATATGACATTGGCCCTGCCCACAAGGAGCTTAGGGACCATCTGGGTAAATAGAACATGCCCACACATAGCTATAAAACAAGGCAGGGTGTGTAGTTTATGCTTGAGGGGTGAAAATGAGTGAAAGTCATCTTGGCAGAGATGAGACGGGAGGCCACTTCAGGTGAGGGGAATGACACAAGCAGGATTTTCTCAGGAAAGATGAGTGGATGAGGTTGCTGGAGCAGTTCTTCAGGAGGGACTGAAAGGGGTCGTCGGAGATAGGGTTGCAGAGGTGAGCTGGAGCCAGATTGTGAGGGACCTTAGATGCCAGCCTAAGGAACCAAGGTAGTGAGAGTCACTGGGGGTATTTGAGCCAAGGAGCAGCCTGAGCAGGACTGTGGTTTAGAAAGACAGCTCTTCAGCATTGTGAAGGACAGACTTGGGTAGGTGAGAGGAGTGAAAATAGGAAGACCAATTAGGGGAATGTTGTCATTGAATGAGCAAAATCTAGGATTAGGGCTACCACACTCTGAGTGTCACATTCCTCTGGGGTGCTCTCTAAGTGCCCAGTCCCAGGCCCTATCCTGGAGATTGACTGGGAGATCTTGCATTAGATCCCAGGAATCTGCATTTTGACAAGCTCTCCAGGTGATTGAGGCAGATGGTTAAGAGAGACCACGTTTCAGAGCAACATTGCCTGAAATGAAATTTTGCCTGAAACTTCATCAGCAGAATGGAGGTGAGGAACATGTTCAGAGACCTTATGGAAAGATTTGGCAGCCTTGGTGTTTGGTTGGAGATTGGGGCTGGGCATGGAGGTTCCAGGATGGTTGGGAGAATATGGGGCTGATGAACTGATTCAAGTCATCAAAAGGAGATACTGGTTGGTTGGTGTGAGGGTGAAGGTGATGAGTCAGTAAACTCCAACACTTCAACAAAGTCCACCGTGGGGAGGAAATACTTTTCCCTTGCCCAGCCCTGCAAGGAGGAGACTTGCCAGCTAGCAGTCCCTTCACATGAAGAATCCCTGAGTCAGGCATTCCTGGAGAGGCCCCGGCCCCTTCATACCCATCATGAGGGACAGGCAGAGGTGGAGCAGTTGTTCCTGGGGTGTGAATGTCTCTGTGATGTAATGTGGTTACAGGCAGTTCCCAGATTACCAACAAGTTCCATTCCTAAATCTGTCTTTAAGCAAACAGTTAGTTATGGTCATATCTAACATCAGTTAGTCAAACATTTGTCTCAGTATACAATGTACTTTTCTACACATGAAAAACATAGAAACACTTCCAGGTACACTAAAACATCTTTAACATAATAACACAGTAATAATAATAATGTTTTGATGTGAGTGGCAAAGTAGTACCTGTTTGTTATTACAAACCATTGTATGTATCTTGAATTTTCCGTATAATAGGTTTTATGGGGCATTGGTTCGTAGCTACAGGTTGTACGTCAGGCGTTTATAACCCAGGGACTACCTGTACTATCTGCATACTCCACAGCCTTGAAAGAGTCTGGTGGTGTCAGGACTGAAGTTAGCAAGTCTAGCAGTGTTTCAAGTGCTCAGGGGAAGACAGCCCAGCAGCTGAATGAGGCCGCCCAGGAGATAGAAGGCCTGGGGTGTTGCCACACTAGCCATCTGTGTGGCCTTGGGGTGGGGTAGGGTGGGGGTCAGACGGAGATTGGGAACTGGGCAACAGGAATCTTGGATATCAGAAACGTTTTCTGGCAAGGACTTGGGCAGACTAAGAGGAGCCCTGTTGGTGCCCTGGTTAAAGCATTCAGCTGCTAATCAAAAGATCAGCACTTCGAACCTGCCAGCCACACCGTAGAAGAAAGATGAAGCAGGTTTAAACCTCATTGCCATTGAGTCGATTTGACTCATAGCGACCCCTCCTTGGGTTTCCAAAGTGGTATCTCTCTGGAAGTAGAGCCTTGCAAACCCTATAGGGCAGTTCTGCTCTGTCCTGTAGGGTCGCTATGAGTCAGAATCAACTCAATGGCAGTAGGTTAGGTTTTGGAGTTTTTTGGACAAACTAAAGAAAGCCTACTAATTTTTTTTCTTTTGATGGTCTCAGTTCAAGGAAAACAAAAATCTTAAAAAGTAAAGGTAGCTTTTGAAGATTGAAATGCAATGAATGCAGACTCATCAACCCAGATAAATGCCAGTGAGAAGGAGGGAAGGGCTCCCCACTGAACATGACCCCAGGTGACCTCTCCTAACAGCCTCCCTACACTCAGGAGGCCTTTGCAGCACCACTGAGGGGTACTGTGGTCTTCAGGGAGTGTGCGCAAGCCTCACCCTCAGAAGACTCAGCTTGATTTCAGATCCTCTGAAGAAGTGGAGGATCCAGCTGTGCAAAACACCTCTGGAGACTGGAGAAAAACTCTTCGCTTCCCTGAGCCTCAGTTTTCCCACGGGATTGGACTAGGTGGTCTGAGATTCTCTTCAGCTCTGACCTTCGAGTCTGTGACTCTGGAACACGGGCTCAGAGCCTGGAGGGAGCCTGCCTGCTCTCCCTCTTCTGGGCAGGGAGGTGAGGATGTCTCAGTTGCTGACTCCTGGTCTCTGTGTTCTGACCCTGGGCTAGGGAGAGAGGGGGTGAGTGATCTGTCCTGTGGGGAGGTCAGAGGGAATATCTCAATTGTCATCCTCACTCATGGGCATTTACTGCCCTGGATGAAGAACCACAAATAGACACATGAATGGAAATAAAACCCAGGCCTCCTCCCCTCCACCTATTGGTGGTTCTGGGTTTTTAAGGACTGTGCTAACTATTTGGCTTTTTTACTGTACATAGGCCTGTGTGCATACCTGAGGGCCAAAGTTCAGAGTATCCAAACACAATGTACCTCACCGAACTGCCACATGGCCTTTGATAATCTCGATTGATGAAGCCATTCATTCTTCAACAGATACTTCTTTCAGCTCAAGTGCCTGCTCTATGTGCTGTGGGATAGGGGTGGGGTGGAAGGAGGGGCAGCATCAATGCATGTTTGTTACTGCTCTCAAGTTGCCCACACAGGGTCTGGTGGGGTCTAGAACAAGGAATCACTGCTCATAGTTCAGGGTGGAAGGGATTCGTTATCAGGGAGCTGCAGAGCAATTGCTCTTAGATGGAAAGGCCCTAATACTCACTGGGAGTCCCTGGGTGGTACAGATGGTTAACACCTGGACTGCTGGATGAAAGTTAGGAAGTTCAAGTGCACCCAGAGGCACCTCAGAAGAAAGACCTGGTGATCTACTTTAGAAAAAGCCACTGAAAACCTTATGGAGCACAGTTCTACTGTGACCCATATGGTTTCCAAAGTCAGAATGGATTTGATAGCACTTGGTTTGATTGGTTGGTTTTTGGATGAAAAATACAGATAACAGAATATACACCACTTTAACAATTTCTACAAGTATAATTCAGTGACACTCGTTACATTCTTCAAGTTTTGCCACCTTTCTTGTCTTTTCCAAACTGTTTCACTATCACTAACAGAAACTCACCACCCCTAAGCTTCTTATCTAACCTTTCAAGTTGCTTTGTCAATTTACATATAGGTAATTACATATAAATAATTCTTTAAAGAATCTAATACTTTTTGGGAGTTCCGGCAAGATGGCGGACTAGGCAGAAAGACTGCACAGACCCTCTTCAACAAA
>NW_006922159.1:1310359-1329060 GCF_000298275.1 Orycteropus afer afer
CTGAGGTAGATACACTCCTTGGAGAGAACAATCATTGAGAAAGAAGGGCTCCCTATACACAGGGAGACAGCTCAGGGGGCAGGAGTCCATGGAGGGATGGACACTGGGAAGAGGTAACTATGAGGAGGAAGTGGGAGGGGAGCTGTTACATTGTGGTAAACTGTGGTCAATGTCATGAGACAAAGTATATGTAAACTGTTGTATTGAAAGTGAATTTGCTCGGTAAATCTTCACCCAAATCACAATACAAAAAAAAAAATCTAATACATTTTATTTTTTTTTTACTTTTATTGTAGTGAAAACATACACAAGACATCAATATAACAATGTCCATATTTGCAGCTCAGGGACACTTATGGCATTTCTCATGTTGTGCCACAATTATTGCTGTCCTTTTCCAAAATATTCCACCACCATTAGCATAAACTCAATGCCCCCCAAACAAAAGCTTCGCCTTCCCCTTTCCCCGTCCCTCCTACCTCTGGTAACCACTAATAATCTTTCGTTGATACACATAAATACTTCCCATCCCTGATGACCAACAAAGAAAGTTTCCTTCCATATATAAACCTTCCCTTGACTTTTTTCCTTTCAATTTTTATTATGATTTGGATGAAAGTTTATAGAGCAAATTCATTTTCCATACAGCAGTTGAAACACTTTTTGTTTCATGTCATTGACTGCAGTCCCCACAATGTAACAGCTCTCCTCCTACTTCCTCCCTGTGGTTACCTCTTCCCTGGGTCCTTCTTTCCTATGCATTCCTGCCCCTAGAGCTGTCTCCCTATGCAAACACTGCCTTCTATTCTCCCGTGATTGATTGCTGTAAGGAGTGTATTTACCTGATGTAAATGTTCACCCTGTATGCCTGTCTGTTGTTTGGCTGAAAACCATGGGAGTGAGTTCAATTCCAGACCTGAAGGGTAGGTAACTAAGGGCCTTAGTCTCAAGGCTACATCAGACCAGCAAACCTGATCATCTGGTCCTTTTTTAGGATTTTGAGTTTTGTTCCACATTGTTCTCCCACTCTATGCAGGATCTCCTGTACTGATCCTTTTCTGAGTGGTTAGCAGTGGTAGTTGGGCATCATGTAGTTCTTCTGGTCTCATGATCATATAGGCTGAGGATCACATGGTCTACTAGTCCATTGGACTAATTATTTCCATGTGTCTTTGGTTTTCTTTATTCTTCCTTGCTCTGAAGAGGAGAGACCCATTGTTGCATCTAGATGGCCACTTGTAAACTTTTAAGACCCCGGTTGCTACTCACCAAAGTATGAAGTAGAACAATGTTTTTGTGTAGTACATTATGCCAGTTGAGCTTGATGTCCCCTGCAACCGTGGTACCAAGCCCACAGGTTCAGCTACTCGCTCCATCAGGGTGGTTGGCTGTGGCTAAGAAGTTATCGTAACTTTGCCTGTTGTTAGCTCTGTTATATATTTGGACATTGTTACAACACATACAAATATGTGTGTAGAAATATCATCTTGTGTGGTAGTTAAGGTTGTGTGTTAGCTTGGCTGGGCCTGGTTGAGTGGCTGGGCAGCTGGATGTAGTTATTCCCCATGGTGAGATTGGCATTCAGTTCCATGGTGGGATCTACTATAGAGCAGCTGAGTATCTGCTTTAGGGATGGGGTCTGCTCCCAGTATATAAGAAGCAGCTTTGAGTAAGGTCTCCAGCTTTTTGGCACACTTGAACCCTGCATGTAGTTGAGTCTTCGTTTAGCAGCCTGCCATGCTCTGCCAATCCTGGGACTTTTAATGGACTTGAATCAATGGCCTGCCATGTGTTTTGACAATATTGGGAATGTGCCTTCTCACTTGTCGACCTTGGGTTTTTTGGCCTCAGCAGCCAGCAGCTGCCTGAGTAAAAGGATGCCTCTAGCTTCAGTGGGCTGGGAGCAAGAGGCAGAGCTAAAGCCAAAGGTCAAGGGGCTTTCACCCAGCCCCTAGAGCCTGGCACCTGGAGTGTGGAGTTCTATCCTCCAAGCACAAACTGTTTGTTTAAGCCATCCCATTTATAGTATATTCCCGTCAGAGCGGCACTAGGTAACCAAAATAGTCTGCCAGCCTTATATATGGTCATGGGCATATTCCCTCTTGCCTAGACATACCTGATCATTCAACCTGTGTACCCATCTATTTACCAGTAGATTAATGTTTGTAATCACTGACAATACAGTATTGTATATATAAAAGGGTTTATCTTTGATGTCTGTACCTCTTATGTACCTCTCTCTGTCATCCTCTTACTCAGTGCCACTGTGTTGATCACTCACTGTTGGTACATTGCCCTTCCCTTCACCCAAATCAATACTTGTCTCTACCTATCTAGCAGTTTTCCCTCCTCCCCAAGGTAACCAACAAAGAGATTTTCTTTCCACATATAAATCTTTCATTGACTTTTTACAATAGTGACTAATACAACATTTGTCCTTTTGTGGTTGACTTATTTCACTCAGCATAATGTCCTCCAAGTTCATCCACATTATGCAGTGTTTCCAGATAAAAGAATCTAATACTTAATGCTGACATTATTTTCTAAGTAGGCTAAACTATTATTTGGTTAAAAAATGACTTCAGGGGATAGTTTCAGTTCAAAGTTTAGAGATTTTCTCAGGGTAATCGTTTTAGGAGGTCTTCTGACCTAAGTGGCTCCAGAAATTCTAGATTACATGAGAATTTTAAATTCTGTTCCTCATTTTCCCCCTTTAGATCAGAATGGTTTGGTTTGGCTTTAATATCCTGTGGTCTTACAGGAGCAAGCCCAAGAAGTAATTGCTTTCTTATGTAGAGAAAAGCTTGTGGATGAGATGAAAAGGTAGACCAGATGCTCTCATTGGTCCCTTCCACTTGTGACATTCTCAGCTGCTGGAGTGTGAAGACACACTAAGACAGACCTCTGCCTCCTCAAGAGAGGCCCCCTAGTCAGCCCCCCACCTCAGGGCACTATGTTCCCACACTGGAGGAACTTTAAGGGGAGGGTCTGGTTTTAGAGAGCCATGCCTTTTCCTAAGAAGTTTTCCTAGTGTCCCAAGAACAGGTAGGTTTTACATCTCTCCCCACTGGTCATGTTGTCTGTTAGTCTGGAATGATTGAGTTTGGATACTTACTCTTACCTCCTCTTCCCTGTGCCTTCTTCCTCACTATCTTCTCTCTTTCAAATCATAGCAGGGATGCCTTTCAGTCAGTGACTTATGCTTTGCAAAATGCTTTTATGCCCATGTTTTCTTCTTACTGTAATCACAGGAACAGGAAGCCTAAGTGTCATTTTACAGATGACAAAGTAAAAGTCTGAAGGTTGGCCATGGGTCCAAGGTCCTTCTGTAGTAAAGGAGCCCTTATGGCACAAGGCCTAAGAGCTTGGCTGCTAACCAAAAGCTTGGTGGTTCAAACCCACCCAGCAGCTCTGCAGGAGAAAAGACCTGGCTATTTGCTCCTGTAAAGATTACAGCTTAGAGAACCCTGTGGGGCAGTTCTACTCTGCCACATGGGGTCACTATGAGTCAGAGTCAACTCAGCAGCACCTAACATTAACCTCTGCAGTAAGAAGTAGTGATGCGCACGCCCTGGAGAGAACAATCATGGGAGAAGGAAGGGCGGCTTATGCACAGGGAGACAGCTCAGGGCGCAGAAGTGTATGGAGGGGTGGTCATTGGGGAGAGGTAACTATGGGGAGGAAGTGGGAGGGGAGCTGTTGCATTGTAAATTTTGGTCAATGACACGAGACAAAATGTATGTGAACTGCTGTATGAAAAGTGAATGCACTCTGTAAATCTTCACCCAAATCAAAATAAAATTTAAAAAAAAAAAAAAAAAAGAAGTAGTGATGCGACCAGAGCCCCGGGCTCCTGAGGACAAGCTCTGTCTGCTGCCTGCTTCCCTCCACCAGCCACCCTTCTTTCCAGCCTTTCTGCAGATGTCCCTAATGTAGAAGTGTTGGAACAGGAGTTGGCCTGGCTGAAGGAGCACCTGTCCCAGTTGAACTCTCCTGTGGTGTTTTGTCACAATGACCTGCTCTGCAAGAATATCATCTATGACAGTGCCAAAGGTACGACTTCTCTGGCCCTGGTTGAGTAGCAGCAAAGCCTGAGCTAGTTCATCAGCTGGTTTCAGGCTCATGGACAAGCAAAAGGAGACCATCTAGTTTAGGACTCATGCTAATTTTTATCTTAAAGGAAAGAAGGGGGAAAGGAAGCAAATTGCCACATACAAAAATCTGTCTAAAAAGAATTCAAGTATGTGATTTGTGGAGGTCCACAGTGTTAGAGTACCCAAACCTTCTAAGACTTCCTTGGGCCTCCAAGTTTATCTTGACTAGCCTAAGGCCTTCATAAAAAGAACTGCCTCGTGTTCTCAATGAGGGCTTCACCCCCAGGAAGTACTCGGCTTTATGTCTGATGCCCAGCTATACTGAGGTCAGATGTCTATAGATAGGGAGAGCCTGAGGATCCAGCTGGATGAGGGGGATCCCTATAGTAGGCAAGGGCAGATGGACAAATAAACAGATGGAAGGAAACAGCTTACAAGATTGCTAAAGAGGAGGGTGGGTGTGGCTGGGGAACTAGTGAAGCCAGTGAGAGTCAGTGGATGCATTCCAGAAGTCTTGGAGAAGCTTGACTAGGCCTTATTTCTAGATCTCCTGGGACCCACCCTCATTGTTTCTCTTCTACCTCACAGGTCAAGTACGGTTCATTGACTATGAGTATGCTGACTACAACTACCAAGCATATGACATTGGCAACCATTTCAATGAGTTTGCAGGTAAGATGGGCATTACTTTTTGACCTGTGTGCAGGGCACCCTCCTTGTGTTGGAAGGCCAGGTCCAGGAGGAAGCTGAGGGGTGCCCTGTACTTGGTGTACTCAGTAGCTCCAGTCCTTGGGAGTATCACAGCTGAGGGGGAGAGCTCCAAGTCTCATGAAGAGGCAGGACCCATATACACTAACCAGACCTCAGCTGGCCCATGTGGCAGTTTGGCGAGAATCAGGAAAATGCTCCTTCTATAGAGTCCCTGAGGGTACTTGACTTGGCATGTGAGTTAGAAAAGACCCCCTTCCTCTGAGCAGACACAACCCATGCCAGCTTCACTCACCTCCTGTCTTAAGCTTTTTTATGCCCAGGACAATATGCATACTCATACATTAGGGCCCTTTACGACTCACTACCATCGAGTCAATTCTGACTCATAGTGACCTCTTTGGGTTTCTGAGGGGTTTGCCCAGTCTTCCTTCTGTGGAGGGGCTGGTGGGTTTGAACTACCAACCTTCTGATTAGCAGTTAAATGTCTTAGGCACTATACCACCAGAGCTCCTTGATCAGTGACAGAACAAGGTGTAAGTAGCTATTTGCTTAGGGGCATAATGAGAGTAATGGAGGTGGAACTAGTTAGAAGTGTGTACACTGCAACTTACTGAAGATAATTCAAAATGGTTGGAGCAGTATATTGACAGAGAACTTCCAGAAATGCAAACTGGATTCAGAAGAGGACATGGAACAAGGGATATCATTGCTGATGTCAGATGGATCATGGCACAAAGCAAAGAATACCAGAAAGATACTTACTTGTGCTTTATTGACTATGCAAAAGCATTTGATTGTGTGGATCATAACAAATTATGGATAACATTGTGAAGAATGGGAATTCCAGAACACTTAATTGTACTCATGAAGAACCTGTACATAGACCAGGAGGCTGTTTTTCAAACAGAACAAGGGGCCATTGCATGGTTTAAAATCAAGAAGGGAATGTGTCAGGGTTGTATCCTTTCACCATACTTATTCGATCTCTATGCTGAGCAAATAATCCAAGAAGCTGGACTATATAAAGAAGAATATGGCATCAGGATTGGAGGAAGACTCTTTAACAACCTATGATACGCTTATGATACAACTTTGCTTGCTGAAAGTGAGGATGACTTGAAGCACTTACTGATGAAGATTGAAGACTACAGTCTGCAATATGGATTACATCTCAATATAAAGAAAACAAAAATTCTCACAACTGGACCTGTAAGCAGCATCATGATGAATGGAGAAAAGATTGAAGTTGTCAAAGACTTCACGTTGCTTGATTCTACAATTGACACTAATGGAGGCAGCAGTCAGGACATCAGATGATGTATAGCACTGGGCAAGTCCTCTGCAAAGGGCCTCTTTCAAGTGCTGAGGAGCAGAGATGTCTCCTTGAGGACTAAGGTGCATTCGACACAAGCCGTGATATTTTTAATCACTGCATATGCATGTGAGAGCTGGACAATGAATAAAGAAGACCGAAGAAGAACAGATGCTTTTGAGATGTGGTGCTGGTGAAGAATGCCGAAAGTACTATGGACTGCTAAAAGAACTAACAAACCTGTCCTAGAGGAAGTGTAGCCAGAATGCTCCTTGAAAGCGAAAATGACCAGAGTTCGTCTCACCTACGAATGTTGTCATGTTGTCAGAAGGGACCGACCATTCGCCGGAGAAGAATGTCATGCTTGGTAAGGTGGAGGGTCGACAAAGGAGGGGAAGGCCTTCAACAAGATGGATTGACACAGTGGCTGCCATGATGGGTATAGCAGGGATCGCAGAGCTGGCATGGGACGGGGCAGTGTTTCATTCTTCTGTGCATGGGGTCACTATGAGTTGGAGATGACCCAATGACACCTAACAACAATGCTGCAACTTAACTCTCCAAGTTCAAATCCTGCTTTTGCTGTTTAGTACCTGTATGACCTTTGGGCAGATTACTTATCCTCTCTGTGCCTCAGTAAAATGAAGATAACAGTACCTATGGCATAGTGTTGAAATGAGGTATAAATGACACTCACTTAGAACAGTAGCTGGCACATACTAAGCATCATTTACATGTTTGCTGCTGTTAACTGGGCAGGGAAGCCTTCCTACAGCTGGGGAGAAGAGCAGGAATGGATGAAGTTAGATAAGGGGAGTGTTTCCTAGGGTTAGGTAATTGTTCTGTCAATGTGTGGTATGTACAAAGGAACCATTTGTGTAAAGGAAGCAGGGCAGGTTTTTCCAGCTTGAGGGCTTAACTGTTGAAAATAATTAGATGGGACCAACTGAGAAGACAACTCAGGGATGGAGCTAGATATTGGGGCTGGAGGGACTTTGCTGGCTAACGCTGTGGGATGCTTAGCACAGCATGGCCTGCCGCTGTGACTTAGGATAGATGAGGCATGCCCAGGCCAATTGGAGAATTAACCCCTCGCCCAGTCTCAGCCACTATCCAGCACCATCCATACCAACCGTGTCCTTTCCAGAACTCCAGGCAATAAAGTCTGTTAAGCACTAATTATACCTGAGGTTCTGACTCCCTGGAATGGTCACCAGCTATACCTAGGAATCCCGAGGGATGCTCATCAGAGCAGCTGAGCTGTGGGGTAGGGTGAGAAGCAGAGGCTGGCACCAGCAGGGCACTGGGCCTGCTGAGTGTTCAGCTGCCAGGCCCACTGGCTTTCCAGAAGGAATCATTCTTTAGCATTTAAGTCCTAACCCACCACATGGAGCAAAGTCCAGCTGGAATTTCTCCAAAGGGACAGATTGCATCCTGCTCTCAAGTTGAGAATGGAGGAGGAAGTAGCTAGCATAGGGGGATGGAGGAAGGCAAGAGAAAATGTTGATAGGAGCTGGGGAGAGGGACCTCTGGGTTCCCAGGAGCAAGGAAGATGCTGGACTGGGAGTTGAGAAATGAGAATTCCAACACTAATCCCACTTCCAACCGGCCTTGTGACTTTGAGCAAATCCCTCCTCTCTGGGCCTTAGTTTCTACATCTGCATAAGATCTTTCCCTAGCTGTATCTTTAGGCCTCAGGAAACTGAGTGTGTTTCTCCAGGAATACAAGAGACACTTGGGAAGGACATGAAGGAAAGAAGAGGGAAGAAGAAACTCTGGGGAAAGTGGCCTAGTCCTGGTCCTGTCTTGAGGCATTTGTCTGTTTATGTGTTCAGTTGGGGAGACTTTGTAGGTCAGAGTCAGGTTGGCTATAACTTTACAGAAGCCACTCACCAGGCCTGCCTTGTGGTGCAGTACTGCTGGGTGGGTTCAAACAGGCAGCCTTTGGGTTACTAGCCAAGTGTTGACCATCTGCGCCCCCCCAGGGACCTTAGTTCTGGTCCTGTCTTAAATAGACCATCTCTTTCTGTACCAGTTCTCACCTCTTCCTGACACTAGGGTCTTTGCCATCCCTCTCAGGCTGTGGCTGGCATGCACTGGGCTGGCAACATTAAGACTTCTGGGATAGCAGGGCTAGAAGGAATCAGAGCCAGGGAGTTCCAAGCCTGGCTAGTGTCAGAATCATCTGGAGAATTGGATAGGGCTGGAGGTGCCTGTTGTTGCTGTTAAACCAAAAAACCAAACTCACTGCCATCGAGTCAGATCCGACTCATAGCAAACACCCTTGGGTTTTCAAGACGGTATCACTACGGAATTAGATTGCCCAACCTTCCTTAGGTTAGGTGCCATCAAGTTGGCTCTGACTTACAGCGACCCTGTGTACATCAGAACGAAGCACTGCCCAGTCCCGCAACATCCTCACAATCACTGCTAGGCCTGAGCCCACCATTGTAGCCACTGTGTTAATCCATTTCCTTGAGAACCTTCCCCTTTTTCGCTGACCCTCCACTTTACCAAGCATGATACCCTTCTCCAGGGAATGGTCCCTTCTGACAACACGACCAAAGTAGGTGAGATGAAGCCTGGCCATTCTTGCTTCCCAGGAGCATTCCAGCTGTACTTCTTCCAGGACAGATTTGTTAGTTCTTCTGGCAGTCTATGGTACTTTCAATATTCTTCACCACCACCACAACTGGGGTGGGGGTGGGGGTTGCCTAGAAACCCGTATATTTACTCACTCTCCAGGTGATATTTCTAAGTAGCCAGTTTAACACTGATCTAAGAAGCAATGTTTGAGACCCACATGTCAAGTTCAGGCACCTCGAGATAAATGAAGGAATTTTGGCCAGTAGGAAGAAAGTGGCATCCCTGGGTACTGCAAACAGTTAAGCACTCAGCTATGAACTGAAAGGTTGGTAGTTCAAGTCCACCAGAGGTGCTTTAGAAGGATCTGGCAATCTGCTTCTGCAAATCAGCCACTGAAAACCTTATGGAGCACCGTGTTCTACTCTGATGCATATGGGGTCACCGTGAGTCAGAAGTGACTCAACGGCAGCTAGTTGTTGGTTTTAAGCAATAAAGACTTGTCTAGGTTCACTTGGAGGTTAGCATTGGACCTAAGACTACTAGCACCCTTGATTTAGTGGTTTAGTCAAGTGCCTCCTGCTTGCATAGTTTTGTACAGAGCATAGGGGATCTACTGGTGCTAGTCAAGACAAACCATTCCCTGCCCTGTGGGGCTCTGTCACTCCCAGGCTGCTCCTTTCTTCTCAACCAGCCTGCCCTTCTATACACCCAACCCCACTGAAGCAGTGCTCCCACCTGGGATGGGTGTGGACCCTCCACACACAGGGTAAGCTTGCTGGTCACAGAGCCTGCATTCCTAGGGCCACCTCCTTGGGTAAATAGCTTGGTGGGTGAAGATGCACATCAAAGGAGGTGGAGGCTGTGAGGGGAAAAGGGAACACTGTGCTGAGGGAGACCCCTGAAGGGGGCCATTCCCAGCACCTCTCTCTGGCCTGCCTCCCCATCAGGTGTGAATGAAGTTGATTACTGCCGCTACCCAGCACGGGAGACCCAGCTACAGTGGCTGTGCTACTACTTGCAGGCACAAAAAGGGATGGCCGTGACCTCCAGGGAGGTGGAGAAGCTCTATGTACAAGTCAACAAGTTTGCCCTGGTGAGTGCTTGTGACTTGGGGACAGGGTATGGGGCAGGAGAAGGAGGAGCCAGGAGAAAGGACCTGTATCCCTCCCTCAGCCTTGTGTTGAGGGAGGTGGAGGCAGAGCCCAGGGTCATGTGTGAAGTCCAAGAACACCCATTATGTTGTTCTGAGTAACAGTCCTAGAGGTGTGTGCAGTCTGGAAGGTCATCTTAGCTGTCCCTTTATTACTAACATGCTCTGTTCCCTGCTCCCCCACTCAGTCCAATTTCTTTCAGAGAAATACTTCCAAGAAAGATTCCCCAGCTTTCTATTTTAGCAGTTCACTCTTTTGGACAGGTAGTTCTTTCTACTGTCTAACCTCAGTCTTTCATGCTGTCTTTGGAGGAGCTAGAGGATGTCAGGCACTTCTCCTCCTTGGGAATGGCCTCTCTGACTCAGAGCTCTCTGTCAGCCTTTTCCAGCAGGCTCTTCCTGCTTAGCTGACTTTTCTGTCAAGTCTCAATTTGAGTGCCACTCATGTGTGTGGTTCATGCCAGGTCTCTACTGTTGTGTGCCCTGGGAACTGATAACAAGTCTTATACTGTCAGCCATGCATAAGCAAGAAGATAAGTCAGCTGTCCTAAAATGTCACAGTACATAAAAGAGCTAAATAGTAGAATCTTTACTTAACTGTGATTTTTGGATAGCCTGTGTCATTTTCCTCATTGCCACAAAACCAATTCTATGTGAGACTCTTCCTCCTAAGTGTTCCACCCATGCCTTCTTCGTGATAATTTTTTGTTCTTGTTTTCTTTCCTCTTGATAATATTTTTTTAGTACTCAGTCATACCTGCTATGCCCTTTTTAAGTCATGAAAAAAGACTATTTGCTGTCGAGTTGACTCTGACTTGTGGCGACCCCACGTGTGTCAGAGTAGAACTGTGCTCCACAGGGTTTTCAGTGGCTGATCTCAGAAGTTGATTGCCAGGCCCGTCTTCCTAGGTGCCTCTGGGTAGACTGGAACCTCCATCATTTTGGTTTGCAGCCAAGAGTGTTAACTATTTGCACTACCCAGGGATTCTGATTGATCTTGCTTGCTAATTGATCCATGCCCTTTTACATCATGAAAAAAGAGAGAAGTAAAAGGAGGTACTTTGTAAATAGTCCCGTAAGTGAGCAGGATGTTGGGATGGGGTGGGAGGGTAAGAAAGCTATAAGGGTGGGGGACCTTAGCCTAGGAAAGTCATGGTGTCAGTGTGCTTTGCTTAGGGGCAACTGAGAACCACATCTCTCTGGCTTCTTGAGCCTGGGGCAACCTAGGTCCCTAAGAGCACCTCTAAATGAAAAAACCAAGCTCACTGCCATCAAGTTGATTCCGACTTGTAGCAACCCACTTTAGGTTTCTGAAGTGGTAAATCTTTATGGAAGTAGATTGTCCAGTCTTCCTTCTGCAGAGTGCCTGGTGGGTTTGAACTGCCAACCTTCTGGTTAGCAGTCAAATGCCTTAGGCACTATGAAAAAGCACAGCCCGTGCTCAGTCAAGGCCCAGATTCAGGTCTTCTTGTTTCTAGTTTAGACTCATCTTTTAGACCCATCTCCCAGTAGAAGAGAGAGAAAAACATGGAGGGAGAGAGTGTATGGGCCTTCCCACAAACCAGACCCCTGATGACCTGGCAAAGTTAGTGGCCAGGACACTGCTGCCCATCACTCTACTCATTCCCCGTGTCCTACTGAGTGTTCCCAGCCCCTCCACTGGCCACCAGGCCTGACTTGGTTCTAGGGAGTCATCTTGTCCTCTGTATCTTGGCCTTGAGACTCAGGAGATTCCCCTGAGCAGAGGAGAAGCCAGGGTAGAGGGTGAATCCTGCTCAGGCTGAGGAACAAGCTGGAAGCCCTTGGAGCATCATTCTGCTGCCCCGCTCAGCCCCTCGAGAAGGTAGACACCTAGAACCTAGGGAGAACTGCTCTGCTTGCCTTTTTCCAGAGGAAGTGGAGCCCCCAAATGCTGTACAGTAACTTAACTTCAGGAGTTTCCGTAATCTATGATGGGAAAACCCTACCAGGTGACTGCTAGTTTCCCAGCTCTGTGTCTACCAAAGTCCCTGTGTCCCTCTGGCTGTGTAGAATCCTTTACAGGTGCAGGGGGATGGCCATGCTGACCCTCTCTAGTCTATTTCCAGGCATCTCATTTCTTCTGGGCACTCTGGGCCGTCATCCAGAACCAGTACTCTACCATCGACTTTGATTTCCTCAGGTGAGTTCAGGGACAAGTGGGATTCAGGGTGGGGTTGGGTCTGTAGGTTGTTGAGCCCAGGGTGTAAGGGTAACAGACAGCCCAACTGGAATGCCCAGAGTCCATTCCTCTGCTCTGCTGATTTCATTCCACTCCAGCCTAACTGTTCCCAGTGGGGTTGCTGCTCAGGGGAGACCTGAGGTGAGCCCAGGACACCCCTCTAGAAGTGGAATCACAGCTGACTCCCTCCCCTCCATCTACTGTCTAGTAGGACATTCTGCTATTCCCTCTTACACCCCATTCCCGACTACACTGCCTCTGCCCTGTTATCCTGCTGCCACTGCCCCTTCCTTGACCATAGACACTGGAGTTATTGAGAATAGATCTGAAAGGTCATGATTCCAACCTTCATTTTACAGCAGAGCAGACAGAGTTCCAGAGAGCAGACATGACTTACTAGAGTCACCGGGGTGGTTTAGTGGTTACTGTGCTTTGTACCTACATGGGGTTTCAGACCCAGCTATTCTGTCAGTGGCTCCTAGTGATACGCAAGGGATGATACCTGAACTGTGCTTGAAGTTGGTAGCTCCCTACCGTCAACAACTTTGGGGTTTGTCATACAAGGTACATGTGTCTCTAAGGGCTGAGGATCACTTCTTCATTCTGGTCAGTCCTCTCACCTTTCTCTTCCCTACCCACCCTCAGCTAAAAGGGAGACACTGCCTTGGCTCCCAGATTTTCACAACCAAGTATAAAAGACATGGCTGGCTCTTGCAGGAACCCATAGGGGGTGAGTGGCCTGCTAGCTCCCAGAGTTCTAGAAAACCCTCTGGGTTGCCACTTGACTTAAGTCAGCCTGTGCTGGAGTTGACCTCCCCAGACATTCACAGGCCTCCTCACCATGATGGGCTTAGAGCTGGTGAGAAACATGCCTCAGGATGTGAGTCCCCCACTCCTAACCTTCCCTTCTCACACCCAGCTTCCTTCCCTGTCTTCTGGCAGGTATGCAGTGATCCGATTCAACCAGTACTTCAAAGTGAAGCCTCAAGTATCCGCCTTGGAGATGCCAAAGTGACCAGCTTCCCCCATCCCTCCCTTACCCATCTGCCAAATCCATTCTCCAGGGCTTGGTTCTGCTCTGGGAGCCACACTCTTGGACAAGGTGGGAGAGGGGACAGGTGGGTGCCACCAGTCCCCTGGTGAATGCCACTCTAGACTTATTCTCCTGTTTGGAGAGGCTGATAGGACCCAACTGTGGCGGCCCCTTCATCTCCCCAGGCTTGGAGGAAAGTGCCTGCAGACAGTCAGAGGCCACCAGTCCCAGGGACCAGACCACACCACCCCTGGGAACCACAGCATTTCCAGCCTCCGACTGTGCTGGAATCTGGGCTGCCTTACATGTGTCTTTGACCTTCCTGGCTTGGGGAAGGGGGGAAGGTGGGAGGGCTCCTTTCTACCTCCAGTGCCCAAGCCTCCAACCCATCCCCCTTGCATGCCCCATGTGGGAGGTGCTGCGCCCCAACCAGCATTGTGCTAACTCTGACAGATGGATGTACATAACTTAAGGGGTCTAGATTGGGCACGATGGCTCCCCCAGCAGCCACCTTACCTGAGACCCCTCACTTTCTCCAAGCCAGATCCAGTCAAATGACCCTTCCCCAAACCTCAGCCTGAGGAAACAGCCTCCCGTCCAGAGTCCTTTCTGTTCTGTGCTGTGTCTGTCCCTCTGCAGCCAGGGAGGAGAAGAGGAAAGAGGGTGGAGCGGTCCTTGACCGCCAAAACAGCCCTGCTTAGTGCCAGAGGCTTGGCCCAGGGGACGATGCCAATGGTGAGGTGTGGAGAACAGAAGCCAGCAGCCTCCTGCCTCATTCGTCTCCCTCCCAGGCCCCCACCCTGAGAAGGGTCTGCCTGTCCAGCTTTTAACTTCTATCCTGAAGTTGACCCCAGGTCTTCCCATTGAGGAATGACTAGTGGAAGAAGAGCGGGGCTCAGAAACCCCCAGTTGCTGGCACTTGAGAGTCTGCCTAAGACAGAAGACAGGATCCAAAGGTGCTGAGCTGGTTGCCCCTTGACACTCAATAGCCTCCACCTCCTTTCTGCCTGCAGCTCTGCCTTGGGCCCTCCTGGCTCTGGCTGAGAAAGTGATTCATTTGTAAATTATCATGGTTTTCTGCATTAAAATGGCCATTTCTGGAACAGCTCTTTGTTAGAGTGACCAAGGGAAGGGTTGATTTGACTGGGAGGGTATTCTCCCACAGTGGGGTCTGATGTCTCCTTAGACAAGAGAGCAGAGGTGTGCTCCGCCCCTCTTCTCTGGTATCCCCTTGTGCTTTGCTCTGCGGTGAAGCCATGGTCAAGTCTGTACCTGAGAGGTGAACAATACACCCATGCCACTTCAAGCATCTGGCTCTAAAATGCCCCAGGGCTCCTTGTATAGGGTAGACCTGGGCAGGCCTGGTGGTTTCAAAGCTTCTCTGCCCTTGACCATCTTGCTAGTTGAGCATGGTAGAGTGCTGCATAGAGGAAGGTAGGTTGTGGGTAGCAAGAATTTGAACCTACTGTTTTGGTTACCTAGCTCCGGTAGCGTAGTGCCTAAGGCACTTGACTGCTAACCAGAGGGCTGGTGCTTCAAACCCACCAGCCACTCCTCGGAAGGAAGGTTGGGCAATCTACTTCTGTAGTGATACTGTCTCGGAAACCCAAGAAGGGGTCGCTGTGAGTCAAGCCTACTCGAGGGCACATAACAACAACAACAGTGCCACTCTAATAGAAATTACTACAAATGGGTGATATGAACAAGCAGGAGTTTATTTTCTTACAATTTTGGAAGATTTCAGTCCAAGTTCAAACTGCCAGGCTCTGGGAACTAGATGAAAGCTCCTCAGCCTTGGGCTTTAGCTGTGCCTCCTGCTCCTGGCCCACTGAAGCTAGAGGCTTTTCTTTACTCAGCTGCTGGCTGCTGGGGCTGACAAGCCCAAAGTTGTCAAGTAAAAAGGCACAGTCTCAATGTTACCAAACAACATGGCAGGCCATGAATTCAAGGCTAGATGAAGTCCCAAGATTGGCAGGACATGGCAGGATGTTGAACGATGATGACAGTGTGGCTCCATGCAGGGTTCAAGTGTGCCAAAAGGCTAGAGACCAGTCCCAAAGCTTCTTATATACGGGAAGCAAACCACATCCCAAAAGTATCTACTCAGCTGCTCAGGGCACATTCCATCATGGAGTTGACTGCCTGTCTCATCATGAGGAATAACTATCTCTAGCTGCCCAGACACTCAACCAGGCCCAGCTAAGTTGACAATAACCTTAACTACCACACCTACCAAGATCGTGAACCACTGAAATCTTGAATCATAGTTCTCAGGACTTCCTTTTGGTAATCTTTCACTCCTGGTTACTGGGGATGGGGAACTGGGCAGGGGAGGGGGGCTGTTCTGCTCAACAATAGGCCAGGGTGATTTCTGGAACCAGCACTTTCTTTGAAGGGAGGGGTGCCCCTCTGAGCAGCCCTGCTGGCTACAGCCACACTTCCAGGGGTAGGCACCAGCAGAATCCCCCAGAATGTGCCCAACACTCTTGGAGGCAGCAATGGCAGCAACAGCCACCACCTGCCAGGTAGATTCTGACTGCTTGGCTTTGCCTGCAACGTACCTACCAGGTTTCATGACAACTGATGGAGCTGGTAGTGGCTCCTGGGACTTCTTAAGGGTCTTGGAGATCCTAGGCAGCTGGGCCTCTGCTGGTGGAAGTAACTAAGGGGCACTACACTGGAAGGGCAGGAGTGGGGGCAAAATGTGCCCAGGCATAGGGATGGTGCCACAGCTGGGTAGGTAGGGCTACCCAGGGTCTTCTTGGGGTTAGATGGTTATGGCCACAGCCTTCCTGTGGACTAAATAGCAGTGCCTACTCTCCTTGTTCCCCTCAGTTCCACTTCTGGAGCTGAGGGGCAGAAGTAACCAGTGTGAAGTCAGATTCCCTTCCAGCCTCCTGGGGCTTTCCTGTTGCGGCATGAGAGACAGTGTTGCAGTGGTGAGCAGTGAAGGGTTGGGGCAGGGCTGTGGGTACTGTGCTGTGCTCCTGAGGATACCACCCGCACCCGAGGAGTCATCAGCAGACAGCACCCCACTGCCTTCTTTGAGAAAACATTCTCATTCCTCAGTTCTCCGAGGGAGTGGAGATGTGGAGGATCTAGGTACTCCACTTCCCCCACCGTCTCAGAGTGCCCACCTTCTCTTCCTTCATTGTCCCCCAGACTACCCAATACCCTGCCTGCTTTTCCAGCGCACAAGGTCTTGGAGGTGCCTCTGTGCTAAAGAAGTCAGGGTTAGAGTCCAATCTGGGGCTCCAGCAGGAACTCAAGACAGAAGGGTCCCGTGCAGAGATTAATCTTTTTGATGAGTCTGACCCTCGCCCTCTGCAGAAGACAAAGAGCAAGCTTTTGCCCCAGCCTTCCTGGTAACAACCATGACACTCTATACCTGGCCTCTGCCACCCCCTGGATCCACATGAGACTACAGAGGACCTGGGAACAGGATGTGAGGGTGAGCCACACAAGACGCCTGATGAGCCTGCTCAGATTTAGGTTGGAACCCAGCAAGGAGCTCTGGTGGCATTTGACTGCTAACCAAGAGACTCAGGTTTGCTTTGGAACTCAAAGAGCTGGAAGGTATTTGACTGTAACCAGAAGTTGGCAGTTCAAACCCACCAGCCACTCAGCTGAAAGAAAATGGGGCAATCTACTTCTGTAGATTTTTTGCCCTGGAAACCCAATGGGTGTCACTATGAGTCAGAAACAAATCGGTGGTGGTTTTTTTTTTTTGTGTGTGAGGGAAGGGTAGGGGGTGGGGGGTGAAGTGACATTAGTTGAGACATACAGCTCTCTGACATGACTAGAGGGTAGCCACCACAGGCAGCCACGCTTCTCTGCACCACTTGCATCTTTACCACAAGGGGCCAGTCAGACTAGGCGCCACTGCTTGTCTCTGCTAAAGACTGGCCGGGAGACAACGGATGAAGAGGCCATAGAGGAGCCATAATGCTCTGGGGGGGGCTGGGCTGGAAAAACCATTCCCAAAGTCTAGCAGCCATTTCACTCCCTAGATCAGAAGGCCAGAACTCCTAATTCTTTCACTCCTACCCCTACAAGATTTGTGTGGCCTTGCACTCATCTGCACCTGCCTTCTCACAGCCATCACCCTCTCCAATTTAGAAATTCCTTTTCTAGTATACAAGAACCTTTACTCAAATACTTTTTTTAAACGCATTTTATTGAAATATAATTTATGTACAGTCAAATACACAAAACTAAAGTGACATGGGTGGGTGCATATTTTTTCAGTGTTACCTCCCCTCCCCTGGCAACCAACAAAGAAAGTTTCCCTTCATATAAAAATCTTCCCTTGACCCTCCACAACAACAAACTAATACTGTATTTGTCCTTCTGTGATTGACTTACTTCACTCAGCATAATGTCCTCCAAGTTCATCCATATTATGCGGTGTTTTGCAGACTCTACGTTATTCTTTACTGCTGCATAGCATTCCAGTATGTGTATGTACCATAGTTTGGTCATCCACTCTTCCACTGATGGACACGTAGGTTGTTTCCATCTTTTTGCTATTGTAAATAGTGCTGTGATGAACATGAGTGTGCATATATCTGTTCCTGTCCTGGCTATCGCCTCTCTAGAATATATACCCAGTAATGGGATTGCTGGGTCAAATGGCATCTCCAATTCCAGCTTTCTAAAAAATTGCCATATTGCTTCCCACAGTGATTGTATCCCTTTACAGTCCCACAAGCAGTGCATGAGAGTCCTAATTTCTCCACACCCTTGCCAGCATTTGTTATTTTCTGTCTTGTTGAACCTTGCCATCAGTGCTGGAGTGAGACAGTATCTCATTGTTGTTTTGATTTACATCTCTCTGATGGCCAATGATTGTGAGCATCTCTTCATGTATTAGCTGGCCACCTGAATATCCTCATTGGTGAATGTCTATTCATGTCTTCTGCCCATTTTTCAATTGGATTGTTAATTTGGTGTTGAGGTGTTGGAGTTTTCTATAAATCTTAGAGATAAGTCCCTTGCCAGATACGTAATTATTGGCAAATATGACTTTGTTGCTGTCATTTTTGTTATGTGATTTTTCATGGTGTCGATTTCTTTGTTCCATATAATTTTCTATGCTGAGCTTATTTTATGAATAGTTTTTATCACTTTCTTCATTGATATTGTTTTAGTATTTGCTAAATATTTGTGCTGGTCAGTCCTCTTTTTTAATTTGATGTGAAGGTTTATCATTTTTCTTTGAGGTTAGCCTGTGGTTTATAGTTTTCTTCCCAACTTTAGAACAGTCCATTCTATCTTGTAGTTGTCTTGACATCCCTACCATCTAGAAGTTCTGTAACAACACAGTTTTTTCCCCTATTTTTGATTTGTAGTTGTCCTCATTTGTCAATTGGTGTCTCTGGTTCCCTGTTTACTATCTTGTAGCCTTATTTACTTTAGATACTTCCATAGCTGGGTTGGTTTCTGGTCATGTGTGTTAGTGGTCAGTTGTTGTTGGCTCTCGTTACTTCTCTGTCCAAAGGTCTCCCTTTAGCATCTCTTGTAAGGTGGGTCTGGTTTTAACAAATTCCCTTAATTTCTGCTTATCTGGAAATGTCCTAATTTCACCATCATATTTGAGGAACAATTTTGCTGGG
>NW_006922159.1:1330225-1390844 GCF_000298275.1 Orycteropus afer afer
ACAGCGAAAAGTCATCAGCTCAGGTTGTCTCCCACCTTGCTGTCTCCCTTCCTAGTCATTGGCCACCAGGCACAGTCATCCCTGCGGCCCTTGGTGACCAGGGCTGATCTTTAGGTCAATTCTCAGGCCCCACACCACTTGGAACTATTCAGGCTGTTGGTCCCATCAGAGTAGCTGATAGTTCGCAGCATCGACCATCTCTGTACTCACTGTTTTTGTTCAGGTTTTTTCCACTAATTGGTGCCTAATCCACTTCTATATAGTTCCTTTCAAAACTCAGGACTCTGGGATTATCTTCTGTATCTCTCTCTATTGGTTTTTCTTTCTTTTGTTCAAGAGGGTCTGGGTTGCTTCTCGAATACTTCTTGTGTTGGGAAGTTTGCTACCACTTTTAGACATCTTTGGTGAAATGTTATATTAAGCCAGAATATTGACCATGGACAATGTCCTCTAAGAACACCAATGCCCTTGTGTGCCTGGCAGTGTTGAAGAAAGTGATCTTGTCTCTCTTGCCCTATCCTAGTCTCCTCTTTTCTAGACTAAACATCCCTGGTCCTTTTGACCACTCCTCTATGTCCAAACGACCGCTCTAGTCTGACAACGGTCTTTCTATTGTCTAGAGGGCTAGAACTAGCCTGATGTGCTTGGGACCAGGCAGGCCTGTGTGGTGCCTATCACCTCCCCTGTAGACACAAGCCTTTATTAATCCAGCACAAGATTGGATCACTACCATTAGCAAGTCCAGCTCTTTCACAAGAACTGCCATTCAGCTTTGCTGCCCCCATGCCATACTAGTGGGATTAATTTTTTAACCAAAGAGAGTCTTTTTTATCCATCCATGTTATTAGGCATTTTGAGAGTTTCAGTCTCTCAACCATCCCTTTCAGGCCATTGTACTGCTGTTTCTCCTAGTGTGATATGCAGGTTTTTGAATCCTCATTCAAAACATAGCGTCATAGAGCCCTGAAGTCCATCATTAGAGACCTAGTTGACTAATAAGCATTGGGGGTACGGGGTGTGCCTGGGAGCCTTTTTCTGAGCTGAAGACCCACAGCTTTCTTTACAGTCTCAAAGGGCTGCTTCTCCAAAAGAGCCATGGATAAGGCTTATTTTCAGATGAAGACATTAAGACCCAGGGGGAGACCTGACTCCCTCAAGGCCAGGAGGCTAGTTTGGGCAACAACCCAGGCTTCTGGACTCCTATACAATGCTCTTGCCACAGCCCTCTTTCTTATAACCTGGATGGGCATGTGTGTATGTCATGCATTCAGTGTGGGCTCTGCGGGGAGTCTGGCACTCCCCAGGCTTGACCTCCCTCTCCTAGGCTGGTTCCTCCCAGGCCCTACATCTGAAGCTCCTGCAAGCTTCCACCAGGGGGCAGTGATGGCTGGGCTGTTGTTATTTGCCATCAAGTTGACCAACTCATAGCGACCCCTTCCTTGGGTTTGAGGGGTTTTTTATCACTACTGAAGTAGATTGCCCAACCTTCCTTCCAAGGAGTGGCTGATGGGTTTGAACTGTCAGCCTTCTGGTTACCAGTCAAGTGCCTTAGGCACTACGCTATCAGAGCTCCTGATGCCTGGGCTAGGAGCCCATTTAAGAATTCTGGGATTAGGCCAGCCTCTCCTCCCCCAGCCCCCACACAAGGGCCAGATTCTGAAATGGTCTGTCTTTATTATGCCAACAGAACACACACAAAAAAAAAATCCCCTCCCCATCCCCCCAAGTGTAAACAGGAGAAATGTGCTGGTTAAGTTACTCATCATTATCTTATTATTAACAAAATAAAGCACTATCTATGTTTACAGTCATAAAAAAGAAACAGCCTGGAGAAGTTGGGACTTGGAGAGGAGTTGCTGAGGGCAGGAGGGAGGGAAAAGATGGGGTGCAGGAACGGGCTCCCCGTGTGTCCTCTGTGGGATGAGGAGGTCCTCCCTTCCCACCCTGACCCTAGGGCTGCTCTGGATCTTTGGAGGCTCCAAAGGATTTTATTTTCATAGGGAAATAACTTGTGGGGCTGATCAGGGGCAGACACTTTCCCTAGTGTGGAGTGGGAGGAGGGGGGAGGAAAAAGGGCAGGGGAGCAGGGGTGGGTGGGGAGGACAAAGGAGGTAGCCTGAGTCCTCTCCTCACCAACCCCTTCCAAAAATGGGGAGCGTCCCCACCCACAGCCTATGAGGAGGCCAGTTGCTACCAAGATCCCTGCTCTCCAGGGCTTCCATCACTGACAGGAAGGGTGCACCGTCAATCCTCCTGCCCCTACTCCTGGGCCTCAAGTTGGGACCAGGGGCTGGGGCACCAGGACAAAGCCCCTTGGAAGCTAAGACATGTTCCCATGCTGCTCAGAGCTAAAAATGGCTCTGGGGGAACGGACTGGCAGAGACAGGCAGGGAGTGAAGGGGCAGGAGGAGGTCAGGGAGGGTGATGGCCCAGGCTAAGGCCCACACCAGGGGCCCACAGAGACTCCAGAGGGTGTCAGAGGGGCAAGGACAGACACCCAGAAAGGGAGAGAGGAAAAGAGGGCCCCGCAGAGAGACAAGACAAAAGAGATACACGCAAGGGCACACAAAACCTGAGACACCCAGACTGACAGAGAGGTAGCAATTTGGGGACACAGAGAAGCACAGAAAGTGGCCCCCAGAGAAGCAAGAGTGGCATCAAGAGACACCTACAGGAACTCAGCAACAGTGCCTGACATGGAGTGGGCATTCAATAAATATTCTGTGCAGAGAATGAACAGATGAACACACACGCGCACACACATACACACACACAGAGCAGCCACAAGCACACTGGACTTGGCAGAATAAGAAAAAGAAAGGGACAGCCAAGCCTTTCTGCACAAAGTACAAAGTGATCCTGCAGACAGAGGAAAGATTGGGGGGAAGTGGGGGAAGTGTGGAAGGGAATCTTGGTCCCATGGTGGCTGGTCCAGCCGGGATAAGAATGGAGGCAAAAAGCATGTGGTCCCAGGAGGACAGGTCTGTAGCTGCCATACCCCCAGATGGGTGGATCCCTGGTCACGGGCCCCAAGGACCAAAGAGCTCAGCCCATCCCCACCATGCAGGCCCTGCCCACCTAGGCCGACAACCAGCCCCTAAGTGTGCCTGCAAGTGTGGTGGGGAGGGGGCAACTCCCCTCATGAATGTATCTACAGGTGCACAGCTGTGTCCATCTCCCGGACATGCCCAAGTCTAAGTACCAACATAGTCCAGGTCGGCTAGCTGTGACCATTGGGTCAGGGCAAGGTCTTCTCCAAGGAAAGAAGAGTCCAGCCCACCCAGCCAAGTTCAGTCTGTGAGCACCACCAACTCCCCGTCACTCTTCTCCTCGCCGTCTGAGTCTTCATCCTCACTGTACCGGTACATCTCGCCATCAGCCACTGAGTGCCTGTCCTCGGCACCCTCGTTCTCCTCCCTGAGGCTGCAGGTGTTAACAATGACAGGCATGTTGGGGTCCAGGCTTCGAGGCACATAGTGCTCCACCAGGGGCTGTGCCAGGGGCATGCCTGCTGCCCGAGGGTACAGGACATCCGTGGAACTCAGCTGTACTTGGCCGGCCTGTGGGCTGAGGGGCCAAGAAGGGCCACAGTTACAGATCCACCCTCACCTCCTCCCCCTCTCAACTCCCACCAGGCCTCACTCACATGAGCTGCTACACACACGCACACACAGCTGCCTGGGCAGGGCCTGCTTACGGGATCACGTAGCTCTGGCGGGCATCCTGGCGCCTGGTCCTCATCAGAGCCTTGTACTCGCCTACTCGCAGCCGCTTGCCCTCCACGATGCAGGTGCGCTTGGGTCGCGGCTTGTACTTATAGTCAGGATACTTCTCCAGATGCTGCCGGCTCAGCCTCGCCTGCTCCTCGTAGTAGGGCTGCTTCTCCTGGTTCGTCATGGCCTTCCAGCGGGAGCCTGGCCCAGCCCCGGTGCAGGCTGTCAGTGCTGGGCCCATCCCACTGCCCCCACCCCCTGCAGGCCCTGGAGTCCCCAAGGAGACTTTGACCCCCAGGCAGATAAAGTAATAATAGGTACGAGCACATCCTTGGATGTTGTGCAAAAGCATGAAGTTGCATGTATATGTGCACCCAGTTGCTACCCGCCTCCCAAAGAGCCCAGAAACTCCAGTTGCTCCTAAGTCTCTGGTCAGCCTGGTTTGCATAAACAAAAGAGCAGTCACCCCAGGCCCCCAAAACCCAAACAGGCTTCCTGCTCAGGACAAAATACCCGGTTTTAGTTGACAAGGGACCCGTACTAACACTGGAAAAGCCTCAGTCTTGCAAACCACTGCCCTCTCCCAGCCCTACTCGTCCTGCTGCTCTACACCTCTCCTTGGAGGCCTCCAGTTAGGACATGTAATTTATAAAGCCTTTCCATTGACAACCCAAGAACATTAGCCTTTCCTGTTGCCTGCCAAAGCCCACTCTAAGGGTCTGGGCAAAGAGTGGAAAGGGTTTAGGGAGAGATTGGGGGGCTAAAGAATGCACACACACAACTTTTGGCCCTTAGGTATGTTCTTGGGCAAAGGTGCTACCAGAAGACCCCTACAATGGAATGAGACCCCAGGGCCCAGCTGCCCCTACACCTCCCCTGACTCCCGCCACCTCATCAGATTCCACCAGAGTTCAACATGGGGTGGAATATCACCCCTGGTCCAGCTGGGCCGTGGCCCCTGGAGCCCCACCTACTGGCCCTCACCAAGAATCTTGCTGATGCTAGAGTTGTGCATGTCTGGGAAGGCTTGGAGGATCTTCCGCCGCTCGTCCTTGGCCCACACCATGAAGGCGTTCATGGGCCTCTTGATGTGGCTGCTGTTCCGGGACTCGGGGAAGTGGCGGGAGCCTAGGGGACAGGGATTAAGTCAGCTGGGTGGCCTGTCTAGGCTGAAGAATCTACCCAGGGTGGGAGAAAATAGGTGGCCCCCATTTGACCACTAGGAGGTGCTAGGGAGGCTCCCAAGGTGGCAAACCCAGGACAAGCAAGGCAGGAGAAGAGGGTGCAGAGAAAACCAACAGTCAGCAGCAAGACATCAGCAGAGGCTTAGCCAGGGACCCAAGAGACAGACAAAGGACAGATACACAAGGGAGCCAAGGCTTCAGGGCCCCTCAGGAGTTAGAGCAGAGGCCCTGCAGTCATGAGATGTGGGAAGGCAGACAAGGAGACAGCCAACAGTAACAGGACAACATAGGCACCCATGCTGAGAGAAAACACCACAGATGCAATGAGGGAGTGAAAGGATCGGGGACAGATAGGACATGACCCACCCTGGCCCTGGTGTGGAAGCAGCAGCGGGCCGTCCTGCCCGTCAGCCCCATGCCCGGGGCCCTCACCATCCATGTCGCAGCTCAGCATGGCTTCTTCCAGTGGGTGCACACAGCTCTCCTCCAGCCGTTCCTTGGCTGGGGATGAGTCCAGGCTGATATGGTCCTGGGGTGGATAGGGGCAACTTGTACAGCAACCCCTTTGCCTCCCCTCACTGCCTCTCTTTTTGGTGGCCTCAGACTCTGAGTTTCCCACCACTGGCCACCATCTGTCCACTCTCCCAGGTCCAAGAGAGCTGGGGCTCATACCTTACGGAATGGAGTGTTGGGAGAGTTTTCTAAGGCCCCACTGTGGCTGTGCAGCAACTGTCGAGCATCCTGGATAGCTTTGGTGACGGCGTCACCTTCACCAAGAAAGCCTATTGGGAAAGGTGAGGGAGAGGGAAGAGAGAGCTGAAGGGGTCCACTGAGCCCAGGAGCAAACTCAACGCTGCTGCATTTCCCCTCCCACAGCCTTCATGCCGAGCCCACCTGTAAGTTAGCACTCTGACCCCCTGCCTTTCCCCAGGGCTGCTGCTTCTCCAAGGGGCCGCCATTAACACTGGCTCCTAGACAGCTCCAGCAGACTAAGATGTGAATAGCAGCCCCTGGAGCTGTGGAACTCTGTGGCTGGATGCCCAGATCCATATTGGAAGGGAAAGTGAAGAGTAGGAAGCTTCATGAGACACTGAATGTTGGAACTAAAAGGGGCGTAAGGGAGCTAGCATAATGCCTTGATTCACAAGAACTGTAACGCAGAGACAGTTACAGTCATGTCATGCCTCCTTTGCTCTCCCCTGGTAAGAGGCAAAGGAAAAGATGCAGAAGACAGAAAGCTTACCGAGAGGCAGGCTGGGGGGGCTTGCCTGCAGGTCCCGCGTGGGGGCCCCATGACTGGGTGGGCGGGGTCCACAGTTGCTCATCTTCAGGCTGGGGGAGCTGGAGGTGTTGGGCAGCTCGGGAGCCTTGGGCTTGGCTGTGAGGTTCAGGGGCTGGGAGGGCTCCTGAAGGAGACCCAGAAGGTCAGAGGGTGAGATACAAAGGAAACCCCCAAAGAGGGGCAGAGGGGACAAATGATGACACAAAAAGACCAGCATACCCACAAGAGACAAGGAGATAGAAGAAGAGAGATAGAGTAGATGAACAAGAACAAAGGATTCCAGGGGTTCACCATTCCACACCCCCCACATTCCCCTAGGGAGGCAGCCAGCCATCATATGCTAGGGAGAGTGTCCCAGGCCAGCTGAGCAAGGGCAGTACCTGCAGGGGGTGGTGGGCGGCCAGGGCCCCAGGCCTCTTCACCACTGGGGCAGGGGGGCTGTGCAGCAGCTGCAGCGGATACTCCACTATGGAAAAGGCGGCAAGGAGAAAAGTCCTGGATGAGCACAGAACAGCAGACACGCTGCTTGACGAGGTCCCGGCACCACAAGGTGGGCAGAGGCTCAGGGCTGGCCCAGCTTGGCTCCAACAACTGCCCTTCCCAGCCCCAGAGTGCCAGTAGAGACCTCCCATCCCCTCATCCCCCACTGTCCTTGCACCCCGATCACTCGATTGACATCTTCACCCTGCTCCTACCCTTCCCCCTCCTACTCTGAAGAGTTTCCCAGACACAGGAGTCCCAATCCAATGGTGAAACGAGAGGGTGAACCATCTATTCATCCTACTATGTTTCTATTTTATACCAACTGTGTGCAAGTAAAAAAGTAGCTACATGCTGTGTAGCACTTCTCAATACATCATCAGCCCATTTTATAGATAAAGAAACTGAGACCCAAGGGAATTAAATGGGTTGCTCATATGGTTCATAATGGCAGCACCAGGATTTGAACCCAGGTCCTCTAGACGTCACAGCCCATCCCCTCTACATGGTACTCTCTCTCTTCCACCTACCCTGCCTCACTCACCCTCAACCAGGCCCAACTTTAAGGAGCTGACAGTTTAGATGGAGGACAGCCATGTATACCAATCACTAACTACATGGCAGGTGGTGCTATGGGCAGCTCAGGTAGCAAGCCAGAGAAGTTTGTTCCAGCTGGGGTGGCTAGAACAGGCTTCCTGGGGGAGTGCGATGGGAGCTGGTGCCCTCAGGACAGACCAAGATGGAATCACAGGGTGTAAAGGAGAGATGAGAAATAAAACTAGGCCCGTGTGCGAGGTCCGATCTGCCTCCCTTGAATGGTAAGCTTGGGAGTTTGGGCTCTGCCGTAGGGAGTGGGGCACCTTCTGAGGCCTGAGAGCTGGCATTATTCTCACTCAGCTTTAGGAAGGTGGGCCTGGCAGCCTACTGGCCCCCTGCCTGCTAGGATTCTGGAGCAAACAACACAGGAGGACGACTTGCCCATCCTGGCCTTTATCCTACAGCTTATTTCCTGCTCACGGGCTCCAGAAAGCATTCTACGGACCCTCCTTGACCAGGCCTCTGCCCTCCTCAACTCCACAGCTCTGCTCCATAGTTGTCTAGAGTTGCAATGGTTTTGTGCCATCGCCCCCTCTTCCACCATCATCCCTCCCCTTTTCCTGGTTCCCCTCAGCTAAACAGAAACATCCTTCAACACAGAGCCTGACTTTTTCATTCCCTTGAGCTTCCCCTTCACCATAGCCCTTGATGCCAGCCAGGTGTAGGCCTAGGTCAGTGGTGCTGACCAATGAGTGCACACCCATGGCCTTCAAGCTCTTTCTCATTGGTGGAATAGGGAGGATGGACCAGAGGAGGTTGACTTGAAAGCCATTTCACACTCCTGGGCCAGATATGGGCAATGTCTCTGCCCTGTCCCTATAACCCTTCATTATTGTTGTTGTTGTTATGTGCCATCGAATCGGACCTGACTCCTAGTGACCCCTCCTTGGGTTTCCGAGGCAGTATCACTATAGAAGTAGATTGCCCCATCTTCCATCTAAGGAGTGGCTGGTGGGTTTGAACCACCAGCCTTCTGGTTAGCAGTCAAGTGCCTTAGACACTATGCTATCAGATTATTAATTCTGTCTCCAGCCTCACTGTCACTGCTCTACTCCAGCTGTCACCCCTAATCACTAGAATTACCTCAATATCCCTCGACCTGGTCCTGCCTCCAGACAGTCCCCCCTCCATTCCTTATCATCCCACAGCCAGACTGACCACACATTCTCTACTGAATTGGTCAAATGTGTTCTATGTCCTACAGAATCAATTCCAAGCTCCATGCTCCAGCCCCAACTAACCTCCCAGTTATGTCCCACTACCACTGACATTACTCTCTCAACCCTCCCTGACACTCCCTGCCTAGGACCTGGGGTCCCTGATGGGATCAGCCTTTTCTGGTATCCTCTACCCTCAGCTGCAATGTCACCCTCACAAGTCCTACCCATTCTCCCAGGACCAGATCAAACTTGCCTCCCCAAGATGCCTTCCTTGGTTCCCCAGTTATTACTATCCTTCTCCTTCTTCCTCCCCAGACTATAAATTGCTGGAGCTCAAAGACCTTGTTTAGTCACTGCCGCAGCCGCCCAAGCACTGCAGCGAATGACACACGGAGAGTGCTCTGCCTGTGTCCGCTGAATCTCAGTGATTGGGAGAAGGCACAAGTGACACGCCCAGGGCAGGAAAAAGAGTGTGAAGGTAGAAATGCCAGCTGTTAGAATTTGGGAGCAGTGTTAAGTCTCAGTTAATATTTAAGATTGTTCAATAGAGTTAATGGTTCAGGTACCAGAACTGGGGAGATAAGCCCCAGATGGGCTACATCATCTTACATCTCACAAGCACTTAATGATTCCAAAATCCTACTTCTTTTCATTCTTCCAGTGAAGTTTAGAAAGAAAGAATTACTCTTCTACTAGACAGATCCAGAACTGAGGCCCAGAAAGGCCACACAGCAAACTAATGGATGAGAACAGTTTCGGAGTCCCTTCCTGACCTCTTCACAACTAGCCAGCCCTGGTGGTGGGATCCCTCCCCACATATACTCACCTGGTTTGCAGGGGATGGGTTGAATAGGTAAAGCCAGTTGGGAGTCGGGGGTGACAGGCAGAGGTTGGTGACTTGGAGGGAAGGCTGGGATCATGACATAAGGCATGTTGACCTGCTGAAGGTGAAGGAACCCTGTGTGAGTTCCCAGGGACCCAAAGAGCTACCTAGCAGTGGTCAGTGCAGGATGCACCCATGAGAAAACCAAACCAAACCAAACCCACTGCCATCGAGTCAGTTCCAACTCCTAGGGAACCCCACTGGTCTTCCAAAGTGGTAGATCTTTAAGGAAGTAGATTTCACTATCTTCCTTCCACAGAGTGGCTGGTGGGTTTGAACTGCCAACCTTCTGGTTAACAGTCAAATGCCTTAGGCACTGTGCCACCAGAGCTCCTTCCACCAATGAGAAGCAGAGGGTAAATGGCAGAGAAAGTCTTCAAAAGAGTCTACCTGACCCCACAGCACCTAAAGGAGCCCCTATTTACCCTCCCTCAATTCCTACCTAGGGAGGAAGACACTCTAGGCCCCTTCCATAAAATAGAAAAAAAAGACTGGGAAAGGGGCTAGAACGGATATGACAGCTCCCTCCTTAGGGCCTTGCTCCAGTGATCCTGCTCTGCTGACTCTAGCTTAATCCACATCCCCATTCCTCCCTCCCCTGGCACCTCTGCAGGCTGGTATCAACCCCCCGGCCCTCTTGCTCTTCCCAACTCACCCCTCTCTTTACCTGTATCTGCTGTTGAAGGAGGTTGATCTTATGCTGCTGCTGGATTAGCTGTTGCTGCTGCTTAGCAATCTGGTTGAGGGAAAAGAGTGGGCAAGAGGTTGTGGACATTAGGCTCAGAGTGCCCCTGGCTCCCATAGAGCCACCTTCCCCACTCTCCCCAACCCTGTCCTCCTCACTGGGGCAAACCATTGAAAGAGGGCAGGGCAGGGCAGGGGCCAGAACAAAAATTTATTCTCAAAATTTATTCTCCTTTTGTGGAGAGCTCATCCTTGCCTCAGAGGACCAAGGATGTGTCCTGGGCAGGAAGCTGTCAGCTACTCTTACTGCAAAGTCCGTTCAACATCCCGCCACCACCCTACCCCACTACTCCAGGGGCCTGTGAATCAGCCAGAGGTGGGAACCCTACAGCTCCTGTCCACAGCCCCTGCTGCACTGGCTAGGCTGGCCCCCAAGGTACTTTTCTCCAGAACCCAACAGAGCTCTCCCCTGGAAAGACAGCCAGACACCAAGCTGGGCCTACCTGCTCCTGCTGTTGCCGGGCCAGCTCCATCTGTTGCTGCTGCTTCTCAAAGAGCATGGCTGCCATGTTCTTCTGCTCTGAGTGGGCTGTTAGGAGCTGGTCCCGCAGGGTGGACAGCTGGTGGATCATGACCAAAAGCTGGAGCTCCTTCTCTGCCAGGCTCTCCTGGGTCCCTGCCCCAGAGCAAAAAAGACACAAATGAGGTTTTGCACTTGTTCATCTGTCCATCCATCCATCTACCTGACATTTATGGAGTAACTGCTATGTCTTAGGCCCCTGTGAGAGGTCCCTCTGCTCCGGAGGGGGTTCCTCACCGTGAACTGACAACCAGCTGGGCCTAGAACTTCTCCATCATTTGACATCAACTCTAGGCCCTAGAAAATTCTTCTTCTTTTTCTTTTTTGAACTTTTTATTGTGATTTGGGTGAAAGTTTACAGAACAAATTGGTTTTCCATTTAACAGTTCATATACATTCATATGGGAGCTCTGGTAGCATAGTGCCTGAGGCACTTGACTGCTAACCAGAAGGCTGGCAGTTCAAACCCACCAGCCACTCCACGGAAGGAAGATGGGGCAATCTACTTCCGTAGTGATACTGCCTCGGAAACCCAAGGAGGGGTCGCTATGAGTCGGGTCCAACTCGATGGCACATAACAACAAAAACAACAACAACATACATTCATATACATTCTGATTCTTTACATTGATTGCAATTCCCACAATGTAATAGCACTCTTCCCACTTCCTCTTCTTGTTTGCCATTTCCATTTGTCCATCTTTCCAATCCCTTCCTACCTTCTGAGCTTTATCCCTAGGCAAATGCTGCCCTTTTGATCTTGTATGGCTGATTGTTCTAAGAAGGGCATACTTTCCTGGTATTATTGTGCACTTTATAGGTCTGTCTATTGTTTGGCTGAAAGTTGAACCATGGGGGTGAGTTTAGTTCCAGGCTTCAAGGGTGACTAAGGGCCATTGCAGGCCCTGGAAATTCTGACAAGGGGCCATCTCAGCACCAGACCTGCCCCTTGAGCACCCAGCCCCGCCTGTGCAGTGCCACAAGGTCAGCGTGGACAACTGTCACACAGTGGGTGCAGAAGGACATGCACAGGCTTTGTAGCAAGACAGACCTAGGTTCAAATCTCATTTCAACCCATGCCGCCTGTGAGCTGTTAGGCAAGTTACAGACCTTGTCAGCACTTTAATTAATCTGTAAATGAGTACGGTAATAGCTACTTTATAGGGTTAAATGAGATGACTGTATGGAAAGCTCTTAGCCTTTAGTCTGGTACATGGCTCTCAACCAGTAACTGTTAGTGCTTCTTGGTCCTCCAATTTAGCTAATTGTCTGATGCAATTATTTGTTACAACTGTTTACTTCTGAGCTTCAGGCTGTAGCTCATTTGCATTAGAATCACTCAGGCAAAGACTGGAAAGTAGAGGACAGGCCCCCTTCCCTGGGGAAGGTGAGGGTGGAGCCTGGGCATCTGCACTGTTTTAAAATTCCCTCTGTGGGTGTGATGATCAGTTAAAAAAACCTGTCATTCTAATGAACCTAAGCAGCAGCCTTTTAATAAGCACTTCTCATTATCTCAAGGAGCTCTGGTAGTACAGTGGTTAATGCATTTTGGCTCCGAACCAAAAAGTCAGCGGTTCGAATCCAGCTGCCTCTCCTCGGCAGAAAGATGAGGCAGTCTGCTGCCCTAAAGATTTATGCCTTGGAAACCCAATAGGGCAGTTCTACTCTGTCTTCCAGGGGTGCTAGGAGTCGGAATTGACTCGATGGCAGTAGTTTGGCTTTTTGGTTTTGGTTCTCATTCACTTAATGAAGCTCTGGTGGCCCCGAATTATTAGTAGTGAAAGGGAAATTTTGGCTCATTTTGCAGTTAGGCCAGGAAGTGGCAAAAACATGCCCAAGGTCACAGGGTCTGGTAGCCTGAAGCCTCTATGGGATCTGATTCTCACCAGGCCACTTTTGCATGGGAATGAATGAAACCTAATGCTTAGGGGCCCAGGTAAGGGACGGTGGTGACCTCTGATAAAATCATTTTGATTCTTCGGAATTTTGGGTCCATGAAGTTGGGGTGACTCACTCAGGCCACCTGCCCTTAGGTGTCCTTTTGAACCCTGAACCTTTAAGGAACTGTTTTTTTACGGTCACCTTCAAGCCATACAACAGCCCAGTAACCAGCTTAGCCTTAGGCATTGGGCTCTTTTACAGAATGATCTATGTGAAGCCAGTTTTGGGGAGCAGGAACCCTAGGGTCTGGTTGAAAACTGCACAGCACATCCTTAGTGACACTGTTTCTCCAAATGCCTGGTAACACTGTTTATCCAAATGCCTGGAACCCTGCTGCTGCCTCCTGGGAAATTAACATGACAATGATCTGTTTTACCTGCCTTCAGCTTTCACTGCCCCTTCTTTAGAAGCCCTTCTCCACCCTTATGTTTGGGTTGACCCTTCCTGATATGTTTGGGTTGAGGATGCCTGATTTGAATCATATCTACTCCCAATAAATATGTTGTTACCCTGATTTTTAGTGTTTCTCTAAGCATTTAGGTTTTTCACACCCCTAGGGCCAGGCAGGACCCGGAATGGCACAGGCCAGGCATGAGGGCACCAAGAATCTCTTATCGAGATTGCAAACTACCCAGGAATTGCAGACCCAGCCTCATGGCCAGGCCAGGATCACAGCAAGGAAAGGGGACTCAGACACCTCTCCCTGCCCACCCATGAGAGCCTTCACCTTTGACATCTTTGGGCTCCACAGAACTCCGTCCCAGAAACCTCTCCTTCCAGTCACCGGACAGCAGTTTCTCGATGGCTGGCACAACTGCAAGACAACAGAGCAATCAGGAGCAACTGTCCCAACACCTCCCTGCCCCAAGCCCCTGTCTTGATTATCTAAGGCGGACACCTTACCTTCTTTTAAATTTCGGTTGAAGTCTAGCTTCTCCTGGCTTCCAGAAGCAGCCTCTGCAGCTCCTGGTCTCTTGGGTTCTGGGGACCCATTGCTTTCTGGAGAGCTACAATCCTGCAAGACACCCTGAATTGTCACTGTCACCCCTCCAAGAGAAAGGGGACACAGACTGCAGGGGGGTTGCACCATCCCAGAGAGGTCTGCCCTGAGGAGACCCTATGCCCTCCACCTAGCCTTGTTGCTCCAGCAGGCAGGGTTCCTCTTCCCCCACAGTCCCAGTCTTTGCTCTGACTTTACTTGATATACAATGAAAAGAACAAAAGATTTCAAGACGAAAGACCTGGGTTTCCATCTGGGATAGGTGACTCACAAGCTGCTTGATCCCACATGAGTCTCTGAACTTCTCTGAACCTGACTTTCCTCTTCTGAAAATGGAAATACTCATACCTCCCGTCACAGGACTGTTGACGAGATCAAGGGAGTTAATGCATGTGGAGGGGGTTGTTACGGTAGTCACAGGCGAAAAGCCTGCTATTAATGATTACTCCCTTGCAGACACCGGCTGCTCCAGTCATGCTGGTTTCTCATTGGGTCCCAATCTCAATTCTTTAAGAAGCCCTCTCCTCTCCCGACTTCTCAGCTAAGTCCTCCTCATCCTTTAAGGTCCAGCTTGAGGCCCTACTCCTCCAGGAAGTCTTCCTTGATCATTACCCCTCCCACTACCTCCTGACCAAATCTAAATGAATCCTTCAGAGCCCTCGAAGTCTCACTTCCACTCATTTGCCTTTTAATCATATATTCGCATATCCCCATTTTATACCTCCTGTATGAAATCATAAGGAGTTCTAGTGGCATAGTGGATAAGGCATTTGGCTGCTAACCAGAAGGTCAGCAGTTCAAATCCACCAGCCACTCCCCAGAAGGAAGATGGAGCAATCTGCTTCCATAAAAATTTACAGCCTCAGAAACCCAATGGAGGTCACAATGAGTCAGAATTGACCCAATGGCAGTGAGTTTGGTTGGTTGGTTTGGTATTACATCATAGAATTTTTAAGAGATGCAAGAATCCTTACTGATCATGTAGCTCAACTTCCTCTTTTGAAGGATGGAGAATTATGTTAAACAATGATTTAACTCTTAGTTGGGTAATACGGAAGGAGCTTTGATGGCACAGTGGTTAAGGCATTTGCCTGCTAACCATAAGGTCGGTGGTTCAAACTCACTAGCCAGTCCATGGAAGAAAGATGAGGCAGTCTGCTTCCATAAATATTACAGCCTTGGAAAATCAACAGGGGTAGCAATGAGTTGGAATCGACTCAATGGCAGTAAGTTTGTGTTTTGGGTAATATGGCTGATTTTTTCAAATCATACGAAAAACTGGTTTTAAGTCACACTTTCAGTGCACCTATCTCATCTCCCCAAACTAGTCTTAATAAGTTCCCCAGTGCTGGACACAGTGTTATTAGCACATATGTAAACAGCAGGAGTCCCCAGGTGGAGCAATTGGTTAGCACTCTCAGCTGCTAACCAAAAGGTTGAAGGTTTGAATCCACCCAGATGTGCCTCAGAAGACAGGCCTGGTGATCTATTTCTAAAAAATCAGCCATTGAAAACCCTATGGAGCACAGCTCTACTCTAACACACATGGGGTCACCATGAGTTGGACACAGCAGCAACTGGTTTGGTTTGGTTTGAGGTGAGCAGTTAACATGAGGTGATTAAGCATAGGAGGGAGTCTATGCCCTGCTTTGCCAGGTGACTTGCTTTCCAGCCTCAGACTAAGCTCATTAGCAACTCTTCCCTACTCACCTAAGGTCCCTCCTGCCCTGATGATGAACTTTTCTAGCTGCACCTGCTGCCCAGCTAGGGGTGGGTGCCTATCTCAGCCTAGTGGCAAAGCCAAGTATGGCAAGAAGGGAGACTACAGAGCAGGAATGGGGGGACTGACCCAGGAACCCCTGGGATAGTGCTAGGCACCTGGGCTGGAGCTTGGGGGTCAGCGCCATCCTGGGGGGCCTGGGCTGGGTCTCCAGGCTGGGGTTCAGCTGCAGTGGCTGACCCCTGGGGAGGCTTGTGGCAAGTCTCCTTCTTCTCCTCTGGTTTGACGGTACAGTTCACCATGGTGCCAACGCCATCCAGAGCCAGCTTGGCAGAGATGGGGCTCCTCATGGACATCCTGAGGGAAGAGGAGCAGGGTGAGATGAGGAGAGGTCGGACAGGCCAGGCGGAAACTGCCGCCCTCTGAGCACCAGAGGCAGTGACTCCATCCTCGGTTCCCCCAGCCCCAGGACCTTCTGGAGCCTTCTCAAACAGAGAGAGACTTTCACACAAGATGTAAGCTTATATTTTGGTAAAAAATTTAAAAAGTGAAAATTCAGAAAAGGTCCTTAGGTTCCTCTCTTTTTATAATTTTTAATTTTAAGTGTAAATTTGATAAAAAGATCTAGAGAAGATTGAGCTTAACCAGTCACTGCCTGCCTGTTGCAATGTTGGGACTAATGAGCTGATGAGTTCATATAAAGAAGTCCGTAGAGCCCAAAAGACTCGAAGATTATATATATACAGGTATATGCCGCTTAACGTTCATGATTCATTCTGTGAAGTAGTACGTAATGTGATTTGGATGTTGTGTGAACATATGGTATTCCTACAACCTCCAAATCATGTAATGTCTGAGGTCACACGGCTTGTGTGGAGCTGTGGGCTTGAGCCCAGGTGACTGCTGCTCTTTGCGGTATGCTCGCCAGGGTCGTCCCTTCTTCACAGGCACGGTGCTCCCAGCTGGGAAGAGAGGGCAAAGGAGTGTGCGGAGTGTTTGTTCCTGACCCAGCGGCACTGGAACCTATCCTTCTTTGGCTGTTGTAGTTGAGGGGACTGGACCTTGAGTTCAGAGCAAGGGTCTGCAGCCCTATGAGTTGAAGGGGCTTCTACCTTGAGACCCCCAGAGACAGACAGGGCAGCACATAGGACGGAAAGCTGCACTGCTGTTGAGACCTGCAGCAAGAGCTTCAAATACAACTCACTGCTGTCTAGGCCCCAGCATATCCACATGGATCAGAAGCCCCATGCGCGCAGTCAGCGCAGCAAACGCTTCCACAGCTGGTCCAGCTTCACGCAGCACCTGTGCAGCCACAGTGGCGAGAAGCCCTACAAGTACAGCAAGTGCAGCCAGGCCTTCAGCCAGAGTTCCAGTCTTGTTCGACCCTTGTTCTATCTCAGGTAGGAATGTCCTGACATGGTATTTTTAGTGAATACATGAATTTGTGAATACAGAATCTGCCTGTAACAAGGGTCAAGTGCATATACATATATGGGTATGTGTCGATGTTTGTGTGTGTATTTGCAATTAAACCCAAAACCCGCTGCCACAGGGTCAATTCCAAGTCATAGCAACCCTACAGGACAGGGTAGAACTGTCCCATAGGATTTTCAAGACTATAAATCTTTATGGAAGCAGACTCCCTTATCTTTCTGCCCTGGAGTGGCTGGTGGGTTTGAACTACTGACCTTTTGGTTAGCAGCCAAATGCTTTAACTACTTTGCCACCAGAGTTCGTGGTATTTGTAATTAGTTACCAAAATTTAAAACTAAATAGATGTCACATAAAAATCAGGATTTCGACTTCTCTTGAAGTTGGCTTTTGTCAACAATTGGCTGGAACTGAGCAGCAGGCCAGTTTATCTTAATCCCCATCACTCCCCATGTCTTAGTCCCTATGTCTCCCCAAAATGGAAGGTATCATTCAACTACTTCTCTGAAGAAGGAGTCCTGGTGGTGCAGTGGTTAAAATGCTTGGAAGCTAACTGAAAGGTTGGTGGTTCCAACCCACTAGCCACTCTGCAGGAAATGATGGGGCAGTCTGCTTCCATAAAGATTTACAGTCTTGGAAACCCAATGGGGGTAGCTGTAAATTGGAATCTACTTGCTGGCAGAAGAGTTTGGGTTTTGGTTTTGTTATGTTAATAAGGACATACCAAAGCAGGGTTAGCTCTAAACTTAATCCCTTCTGAAAAAAAGGGAAGAGACCATGTGAGGATTCATCTACAAACCAAAGAAGGCCAAGAAGGAACGCCCAAGTCTACTAGCCCAGGTCTACTAGAGCTGAAAAGAAGCTTCCTCTAGTGCAGATGCCCTGGTTTGGACTTTAGCCAGAGCATAGTCCTGCCATCAACCTGAATTCAGACTCCTAGACTCCAAAACTATGAGACAATAAATTCCTATTCTTTAAAGCTACCCACTTGTGGTGTTTTTGTTATAGCAGCACTAGCAAACTAAGACATACACTTATGAAGGGTGGGTTATCAGAAGAGTTAAGATTAAAGTGAAGATTATCTTATATCCATGTATTTGCCGGAAGCTGAGGGAAAAAAGTAACAACAGCCTGAGAGAATGAGTGGGTTAAGACAATTTTTTTTTTTTCTGTCTAGCTAGTCTCTCATGTAGTCTGGCCCCTGTAGGCATTTGAATTTAAGCAGCTGACTTACCCGGCGGACTATACAGACTCAGTCTCTGACCGCTCTGCATTGCTGCCTCCTTCCTGTCGCACCTCCGGCTGGGGTAGCTAGAGCAGCTGCAAAACCACAGGCTCTTGGGGAGCAGTTTCCAGCAGTCGTGTCAGGCTCAGGGCCAGAGCAGCAGGTGCCCATAGCTCACCTCCCCACCGTTCAAAGTCACTGGGCAAGCATCCAGAGATAGGACTGCAGAAGCCTAGACTCCAGGGCAAGTTACTTAACCTCTCCACCACACTTCATTTTCCTTGTCTGTAAAATGAGGATGAGTCCCTACCTCATAGGACTGTTATGAGATTATGAGAGGATATTTTTAAGGTTCTTAGATATTTGTAAAATGTTGGAACAGTGCAAAGTATTAGTAAGCATCATTATGATGTTTTTGTTGTTAGGTGCTGTCGTGTCAATTTTGACTGATAGCCACCCTATGTCCAACAGAAAGAAACACTAGCATTTGTTAAATCATTGCTACTCAGAAAGTGTGGTGTGTGCAAAGGGCTAAATTGCCTGGCTGCTAACTGAAAGGTTGGAGGCTTGAATCCACCCAAGGCACCTACGAAGAAAGGCCTGGAGATCTACTTTGGAAAGTTTGAGAAGCACAGCTAAAGAAAGGGAAAAAAATAAACTTTTTTAATATTTCATGGGAATTAAATTTTTAGGGGGCATGTAAAATCAGGCATAGTAAAATATTCTTTGAATTAAAGTGCAGAAGTGGTACATTTTTTTATTGTAATTAACTATCCAGTTAAATGTTTCTAAAAAAAAAAAAAAAAACTCACTGCCCTCGAGTTGATTGCAACTCATGGCAATTCCTCCTTGGGTTTCCCAGACAGTATCTCTACAGAAGTAGATTACCCAATCTTCCTTGCCAGGAGTGTCTGGTGGGTTTGAACTGCCAGCCTTCTGGTTAGCAGTCAAATGTCTTACGCACTACACCACCAGAGCTCCTAAATGTTTCTTAACACATGTATAAATGAAAAAATGCAATGCCACAGAGCTCTATATAATCGAGTACATGTACAGTATTTTTAAATAACTAAAAGAGCATTAGAGTTGAATGAGATATAGACATGTATTTGATTTGGTTCCACCTTACAGATCAGACCAAACTTGCCTCTCCTGCCTACCCACTTTCAAAATGCAAGGTGCCCTAGGAGCTGGCCTGGAATCAAAGGTGGGCACTGCAGGGAGAGGAGAAAGGGGCCTATCTCGCCCTAAGACCGGCGGCCCCATCCCACCTAGGTTCTGAGAAAAGACAAGACCTCAGCTCAGTTCATCCAGCTCCGGAGTCCCCTTCCCACCGCCAGGGGCCTGGAGCGCGTCAAGGAAGCCGGCGGCCCAGCCCATCCGGGCACAGGGAGGGACACTCCGGCCAGGCCCCAAGCTTGTGGGGGCGGGTGCGAAGTGGGGGTGGGGGAAGCCAGGGAAGGGGCATTATCCTGGAGCTGAGGGCAGCAATTACATAACAAACAAACCCCGGGCTCAAGCTGTGAATTAATCAAACCGCTGAAAAGAAAACCTTCCTCTCAGGAACTTCAGACAAAAGAAATGAAAACAACCAGGCTGGCTGGAAAATAAAAGGCAGCAGCACTGAAAGGGGGACAAAAGGAAACCAGACAATAGGGTGTTGGACAAAAGCAATAAAGCCAAAGGAAGTGTGACAGGCGAACAATGCGGGCCTGTGGGCTTCTGATCCCCGGCCGGGCTCCACGCCACCTCGTCCCACACCCACCGTTCCGCCGGCCGCGGGCGCGAGCGGGCCTCCAGGTTGTTCCTCGCTCCGGACTTGGAACGTAAAAGGTTTTCTCTCTTCCGTTTGTTCCAACTTTGTGGCCTTCCTGCTTCTTCTACCTCTAAGCCCTCTTCCCAATGGAACCAGAGGCCCTACCCGCACCAGCTGCAGCCTCCAGCCAGAGAACCTGGTCAGATGAGCTGGGACCCAGAGGCCTGGGGTGGTACTGGGTCCATTCCCAGAGGAGGTGACAGTCCCTCTGCTCTGTCTAGTACCATAGTCATTTGCCATATGTGGCTACTGAGCCCGTCAAATATGGCCAATACCAAACGAAATGTATGTATTCTACATATGTAAAATATACACTGGATTTCAAAAAACAGAATGTAAAATATCTCAATGATTTCTGTTCAGTTACATGTTGAAATTATAATATTTTGACTACATTTGGATTAAATAAGTCATTAAAATTCATTTTTGCACTTTTTAATGTGGCCTTCTGAAAATTTAAAATAATGCATTAGGTTCACATTATATTTCTGCTGGACAGCGTTGCACTACGACAGCTCCTTCCTTTGAGCTTCAATGGCTTTTTCTACCCACACTTTACCCCCCCACAGTACCTCTAGCCTGTGCTGTGCATTATGTTTACACTGGGGAACCTGCCTCCTGGGGTTCTCAATGGCCTCATCCTGGCCTCCAGCACAGTGCCTGGTAACAAAGAAAATGACTCCTGGTGACCAGCCAAGCTGGCTTGGCGGTGTCAATCTGTCACCAGGGCTTGGTGCCCACCAGATAACCCTGCCAGACCCTGCTGCCCAGACAAGGGCCCTCCCATCCTCACAGGCGTCTGACTCAACCCCGGGCATTGGGCACTAGCCCTGGGTTGGTCTCCTCTTGGCCCATTTGTTGCTGGAGAGGCAATAAATAGTCCAGGCTCAATGTGCCTGCCCCACCACCAGCACCAGCACCAAAGCACCTCCTTAGGTCTCATGTTTGGGGTAAAAGGTCCTTTGGGCACATCTTTGGCCCCTCACCCCCTAGCACAGGCCTGCTGGAGAAGAGCAGCTCCTCTAGCCGCCTTTCAGAGCCTTGAGTGAACCAAGGTCCAGCCTGCTGTGACCCTCTTGGATGAGGTCTCTCTGTAGGGAGCAACAGCCCCAAGTGCTGGACCCTGGCATCCTAGCTCTCCTCTCCCAGAGCAGGAGCGAGAGCCACATGGGATAAAACACACAAGAGGAGAAAAGGAACAAAGGTGGAGAGGCAAGGGTGCTTATGCTACTCAGCAGAGGGCTTGTGCACAAGACACGCTCCCTCTAAGGGCTTCTTTTGTAAAGTGAGGAGTATTTAGGGGAGTTAAGAAAACAATTTGGAAAACTCACAGGCTTTTGGGAGCAAGAAACTTGGAACCACCTTATGTGACCTCGGGCAAGTTAATTAACCTCTCTGAGCCTCTGACTAATCTGTATGCCCGCTCCTCCCAGGTGTATATGAGGTTTGAACAGGGAGAGTGTCCAATAACTTGTTATTATATAAGGCTGAGGAATTAAGAGTGGTAGATCAGGGCAGCTGACCCCCGGCAGCCAGGGGGCCCTAGGAGCCTGCGTCCTAGGCTTTAACTTGAACTCAGCAAAGGCAGGGTTATAGGACTCCCCGGCATCATAACAATGGCTCATACTTCTGGGTGGTTTCCCATTGATTGATGTTTTCCATTTCATAACCACCCCCTCTGAGAACACCCCAAAGCACAGCCTGAGGTCCCCCACACAAGAAATGTCTCTCCCCTCAGGATCCAGCTTCCCTTGGCTCCAGACACAAGCTCAGCCCGTAAATCCCTTGAAGAGACACCTTTTGTGTGGCTTTGAGTGGGGCTTCCATGTCTCCTGCTCTTTCCCCTTGCATCCAGGGCCCACAGCCTGGTTTCTCCTGGTCTCCTATTCCCAAACACTCCTATTCCTATTCCCAAGACCAGCATATATGGCCACCATGTGCTTGAACATCTGTGCACCTTTACATTTGCACATTTGCTCATGACAAAGATAGTTAGCACCTCTGGCTAGGATGCACACACAGGGCCCCTTTACACGTGTGCAAACACTCATGTACACAGCCGTGGGGCCTGCCCCTAACAGGCCTGGGACGAGAACGCTCGCAAGCTGCACTGTGCACTTGGAGACCTGCCCTGGTGTGCCTGTCAGGGCTTTACCTGCAACCTGGTGGGGCCTGCGGAAAGGGTCATGTGTTCCCGGGAGGGCCATGTAGGTATACAGGATGGGCTGGGAGAGAGAGCTGATAGTCTGAGGGAATATGGGAATGGGTTTACAGGTCTGAACTCCCAGACAAGACAGGAAAAGTAAGAGTCAAGGACTGGAACTACATCATCTCATCTTCTCCCCAGCCTCCAAACTGGGACCCTCCTCAAGTCAGGTGGTTGAGAGAAAAGCCTGTGGGGATAGGCCTGGATAGATATGAATCCCAGCTCTGCCCATTAATTGCTGTTCAATCTTGGGCAAGTGAATTAACCTCTCTGAGCCCTAGTTTCCTCCTTAGTAAAATGGAAATAACTAACTTAATATGAAGGGATGAGGCTTCCTCACACCCCCAGAGTCTATCATATGTACCTGTTTTACATTCTCATGACACCCTAACCTTGGCCTTTAAAGTACTGATCAATTTGTACTGATTCATGAGATACACGTTTAGTTTATTTTGACTCACCCAGTAGCCTGAGAACTATTTCCTCCAGCTTCTCCCCCAGGGCACTGTAGAAATATACCTGTTTTTTGCCCATCACTGTAGCCCCAGAGTGCAGCACAGTAACTGGAACACAGTAGGTTCTCAATACATATTCGTACAAAGATAAGGCAATATACACATAGTTCACTGGCATAGCAAGAGGCAGACCTGGATGCATAATGGGTGATGGCTACTATTTTTGTCATTAGTAGCTCAATGCTGCTTTCAGGAGTTTATTTCCCCATCCCCATCTCCTATACCCAGCTATCCTCAGTTGCCTCTTCCTTGGATCTAAACTCTTCCTATGAGTGACCTAAATCCTTCCAGCAACAAAGGAAACCCATTTTCTTTTGTTTTTACCTCCAGACAGATAAGAAACATCTTCTACACTCTTTGGGCTTCAAGACCCTGTTGGATCTTAGCATGCTAGAAATAGAATGGACTCCCTTAAACTTATATATCTACATGAAAACCTACAGGAAATATAATTCTTAGAAATATGGATACTTTTCTACCTGAGAACAGGAATGAAAAAATGCCCATTACTGCCACTTGCAATAAAACTTGTACTAGATTTTTTTTTTAAGCCAGAGGAAGAAAATGGGAAGAAGTAAAGTATGTAATGATTAAAAAACCAAAAACCAAAACAAACAAAAAAGACACCCTGTTGGAGTACTCCCTTAAGTACCTTCTTTTCCAGAAATTAAAAACTCTCAAATTCCTTTAACCTCTCCTTACAAAGCACCCATGTAATAATACTCAGGAAGCTTTAAGATCAGTAGCCACAATCTCTCCTTTCCCTAGATGCCTAGAAGCCAAAGGAATCTGGGACAATGGGAAGTGTGAATTATTGGGGTCCCCCATTCCTACCCAAGTCTGATGTCCTAGGGGTCTTGTTCAGAGGCTACAAAGACCCTCCTCCCCCACCTCCTAATCAGGTATAGGCATTCCTGTGTACAGCCCAACCACCTCAATCCTGCCCCTCCCCTTTGGGCAGAGTGGCCAGAGCTGTCCAAGACTGAATCAGACATCTCAGAGCCCGGAGTCGCACCTCACTCATAGATGACCAGTGAAGAACCCGAGGCCCAGAGATGTCAAGTTTACATGGCTTGTTTGGGCCACGTGGCTTTAGGACCGTAGGGTTGGAGAAGCTTCAAAAAGGAGATTGAAGTAGTGACCAGAGGCCCATCGTCGTAGCTCTGCCCTCCTTCCTCCTTCCCACCCCCCTCGGAACCCACTTCGTAGGCCCTCTGCCCTCCTACCTTCTCCTTGGCCTTACCTTACCTGAGTATCTGTAAGAGGTGAAGGTCCCTAAGAGGACAGGGCTGCAGCCATATTCACCTTTGATGCCTGAGTGGGTCCACAGAGCCCCAAGTCTCTGGGTTGGTGCCTGTGAGCCCCTAGGCCCCAAAATCCAGTGCCCTGGACAAGGCAGAGGGAGGCACCTGCCTCCATGGAGGCCAGAGGCTCAGAGCACAGGCTGCAGGTGTCATTCCCCTCCCTTTTTCCAACCCTTTCTGGGCCCTTTTACCTCCACCCATCCAGTCGTGCACACACTGAGCCTGTTTCTACCCAAAAGAAGTTACCAGCCACTTCCTCTTCTAATCAGCCAAGGACCCTACTGGATTGGAATCAAAGGAGTTTTCACTCTCAGTGTTCCCTCCCCCACCAAATATCTAGATGCACATAGAGATAAAGTCCAGTCATGGCAGCATGATGGGTGACTCAGACTCAGGGTACAGGAAGATGGCCTGAGTGGTCAGGCAGACCCTCCGGGAGGGCCAAGGGCAACATTTCCCCCACAGGGCACATAGCAACCTCCTCTGCTGCTGACTCCCACTCCCAAGCTTGCCCCAAGTGGGCATGCCAAGGGACACTGCCAGGGAAAGAGATCCACATGCAGGGGTGGGGGCAGGGCTTGAGTCCCAGGGGAATGTCACTTCCTCTTAAAACCCCAGAGAGCTGAGAGCCTCTGGCAGCCCTAAACAATAGCCCAAGGCGTGGGTGCCCAGAGCAGTGCCCCGGTGCCACATCCTGCCATTCTTCTCCCAGGCCGCACCCTACCACCCTTCCTGGCTACGCCCGATCCTATCTCTGATGTTTACTCAGAGATGGGAGCTGGGCTGGCTGGAGGCTTGGACAAAGCTTCCCTGAGCGTCCCCTCACGCTCTCCAGGCTCTGTGAGCCCTGGGGAGTAACAGATCCAGGGCATAAATTCTAGTCTGGTCTAGCCCAGCTCAGGGAGGGCCACAGCTACACCTTAATTCCTGTGCTATTTTCTGGGCTGCATGAAGTTACGCTCGTCTGATGGAAAAGGCAACACTAGCCAGAGTGAGGCTCAATCAAGTCCTGAGTGCCCTTCCTCCAGCCTGCAAGTAGAGGCAGCCCACCGCTGCCCCTCTGGAAGCTCCAGCAGGAGGAGTCAGCCCAAGGTGAAGTAGCTGTGATGCTCCCATCCACCTCCCCATCTGGTTGTTCACAGGCCTCTGAGACACCTGAGTCCTCTCAACTCAAGGGGGCAGTCAAGAAAGAGACAGAGGGGGTAGCTTGGAAGTACTCTTGAAGTTCCCACTGTGAGGTGTCCCTGCCAGAAGGCTGCAGCGGCCTGGGAAAAATTGAGAAGAGGTAAAACAGTGTCTACAGGAGTCTCTTCTCTGGGAGGCCTTCCTGAAGCGGCCCGAAGCCAGCTGCAGGCACTCCAGGCCTGATCAGCAAGCCAACTGGGTTTCCCTGTTGCAAAGTCCAAGCCTGTGTTTGAGGCAGCAGGGCCCCGCTGGCCTCTTCCAGGAGCAGCCCTGGGTCAGCAAGCCACAGCCAAAACTGTGCAGTAGGGCTGACTGGCCTGGTCAGAGCCTCCCTTTTGGGATAACCCTAAACATAAACCAAACAGAAAAAAAAAAAACAAACAAAACCAGTTGCCTTTGAGTCAATGCCAATTCATGATGACCCCACGTGTACAAAGTAGAACTGTGCCCCATAGGGTTTTCAAGGCTGTGATCTTTCGGGGCAGATCGACAGACCATTCTCCTGAGGCACCTCTAAGTGGGTTCAAATGGCCAACTTTTGCTTACTTGGCTGCAACTGCTGTGTGCGGAGCTCTCCATTCATTTTCCCCTTTAATCCTTAAAAGAACCCTATGAAGTAAATGAGGAGGAGACAGAGGTTCAGGGAGGTAGGACGTCAGCATCTAAACCACCCAGACCTCACTGATGCCCAAATCTTTCTCCTGCCGGTGGATGACATGGCCGCTTGCCCTCTACCCTCAGATAACAGGATGGATAGATTTGCCGCTGTCTTCACAGCCTAAAGAACTTGAGTTGTTTTGACTTGTGTCTCAGCTAAGGAAGAATTAGTCCAAACTAAGGCAGCTTTGTGCAATCTACTTTCCGTAGTGATACTGCCTTGGCAACCCAAGGAGGGGTCGCTATGAGACGGGTCCGACGACAGCTCTTAACAACAACAACAACAAAGCAGCTTTGTGGGGTGAAGGGCTTAAACTTTGAAAATCTTGGTGTTTTCTCTTCCTGCCCCTGGAGCACCTGGGAGCAGCATCCACCCCACCACATCCAGGCATGTCCCAGGCTCTCCTGCCTGGAGTTGGAGGGTAGATGCGATTAGGACTGTGTGAGAGTTCCAAAACTGAGGCGCTTGACTCATATCAAACTGATCCGCTCAGGTCTAAGCCCAGACTCCATATTAGCTTTTGCATATTTCCTTTGCAACCATCAAACCCTTAAGACAAACTTAAGTACCTAACAAAGGATTTCCCTTACAACTGTCAAATACTTAGACAGACTTAAGTACATAACAAAAGAAACCTCTTTCTCTGTGGTTAAACTAAAGATACGGAAAGAATGTTCCTAAGGGAGAGTCTTGAGACAAGACCCCATCAGAAATTCCCTCAGCAGCCCTCAAGAAATGTTTTAAGATAATTACTTTATGCCCACCTATCAAACCCCACTTAATCACATATTTAAACGAACCAATTAAACTAACCAATCCAAATAGCTTCCATTTGTGTTTCCAACCAATCACTGCATAACGCCCCCCACACACACACACACACACCTTGAGTTGTCCCACCTCTGGCTTCCTTGATCTTCCCAGAACATCCAATCAGAATGTTGTACTTTTAGTTCTTCATTTTACCCCATAAACATGCCTCTGTTACTCTGTTATTTTGGGGCGTTTGATGTCACTTTGTGAGATCAGATGTGTCCCCAATTCAAACTGTACGAAATCTTTGCTTTTATTTTAACAGAGTACGGGTTCTTACTCATTGACAGGACATAAAACCAAAAACCAAACTCACTCCAACCGTAGTGACCTCCCTAGGGGTTCCAAGGCTGTAAATCTTTACAGAACCAGACTGCCTCACCTTTCTCCCAGGGAGCAGCTGGTGGGCTTGAACTGCCAACCTTTTGGTTAGCAGCCCAATGCTTTAACCACAGTGCCACCAGAGCGCCTAGGGAAGGAGAGAGGGAGGGAGAAAGAAACCTGAAGCAGGAAGAGTTCTCCTCCTGCCCCTGGAGCACCTAGGAGCAGCACCCACCCCCCAACATCCAGGCATGTCCCAGGCCCTCCTGCCTTCCGTTGGAGGGCATATGTCATGTCAGGCAGTGCTAGGAGGCATCATGGCTGGCTAAAAGGAAATGGGCTTTGTTGTCAGACAGACTTGTGCTTGAAGCCTGGCTCCACCCCATACACACACTAGCTGTGTGACTGTGTGGAAGTTTCAGTATCCCCATCTCTAAAATGGAACAAATATTACCTCCCTCACAGGATTATTGACAGTATTGATTGTGATGATGTCTGTAAAAATAAAAAATCGTTTGGTCCCGGGACCCTCCCACCTCTGTTCAGGAAAGCATCTCCCACCTTACATGGGCAGACAAGCAGAAGACCTACAGATGCAGGACAACGGAAAAGGCCTCTCTTCCTTCTCCATCTGCTCCCTGTAGGTCTCCCTCTCTTTGGTGCTGTCCCCCTCCCCTCCCTTAGGTTGTTTGTTGTCTAAGGGTTAGGTGGGTGTCCCCAACTGCCCTGGAGCCTCTCCTGGCATGTGCTTATAGTGAGCCAGGCATAAGACCCCACATGGTACAAACAAGCTGAAAGGCCCTGAGTTTGCCAAGGAAACCCCACAGACCAGCGCTTCTGCTTATCTGGCTGTGCTGCCGTGCCTTCCCTGGCTGATGACACAAAAGCTCTGCAGAACTCACAAGCCAGGAGCTTCCTCATTTCCTCTGGAGCCCAAGAGGGTGAAGCATTGTTCTGTTAACCCCTGCAGTCCCCTGCCAAATCCAGGGTGGGAGGGGAAAGGACCAACGGGAGCACGTGGATGAAGCTTTCATGGGAGAAGGTGGAATGGAGGCTCTAGAAACGTGCAGAGTTGGTTCAAATCCCAGCACCTCTCTTTACTAGCAACATGGACTAGGCTAACTTATTTAACTCTCTAGGCCTACTTTTTTTCTTTCTCTAGAAAACGGAACTAGTACTCTGTACTCAATAGTGTGGTTGTGAGGACTGAACGAGATAATACAGGTGAAGCCCAGTGCCAGGCACACTGCAGTGCTGAATGACTGCTATTATCATTATAGACTAGCTTTTGAGGGTGAAGAGTGGGATCTGCCACCCAATTTGACGCTCTAAGTAGGAGTTGGAACCTTAAACTCTCTACAGCTCAGATTCTCCATTGGTAAAGTGGGACTACCAATACCCACCTCTCATGGTAGTTGGAGAATTAATAAGTGACTGTATACAAAATGCTTAGCATAATGCCTGGCACATAGCAGACTGGCACTTAGTATTGTTGTTGTGGTTGAATGAATGAAAGTGCTTCTGGAAACTTCTCTGCCAGCCACTCAGTCTCAAGCCAGTGTATGCTTCAAAGACCCAGGAATTAGCACCTTTATAAAAATACATCAAATATCAGCCTCCACACAGACTCCATTAGCCCACAACACAACCCACTCTCAAAATGGGTGCCTCTACATTGCGTCCTGGGGACCTAAGGTCTCGGGAATGTATCTGATTCCTTCCCTCTTCTGCCTCTTCTACCCACTGCAGGGTCAGGGAAGCTGGACCAGCGATCAAGATGGATAAGTGATATGAGAAACAAAGGGCAGTTAGTAAATGCTGGTCATCAAGGAAGCCATCAGGCAGTGTTGACAGAGTACAGCCTTGAACCCTAAGGTTGGCATGCAAGCAATCAGCAGCGACACTGGGGCCTCATCCTGTCCTCCGTACGATGCACCTCCCTAAGGCTCCACAGAAGATACACCTCAAGAGAAGGGGGATCCCAGAAGGGTGCGAGGGTTTAGTGTGTCAGTTTGAGCAGATGATGAAGAGAAAGATGAACAGCAGCATCACAGTCATGGTGGCCAAGACCCCCGAGCTGCACCTGAACACAACTGGACTCATCACTGGCCACGTGGCTGTTTCCCTCATTGTCTCCCTGTCACCTGCCCCCAGGGGTTCTGGGTGGGATGTTACCCATGCCTTGTGTAAGCCTAATCACCATCATCTCCCCAAAACAAGTGCGTTCATCGGAAACCCCAATTTAGCAGCTCTTACTCAAGTAGCATTCATTCTTCCCGCAAACAAAGTGTTCCGTTCTTTTTCTCTGCGAAGGCCACATTTCCGCTCCCATTATCTACTGCATCGGCAGCCAAGCCTGCCGCAAAAGCAAGATTTTGTCTTTCTTTTTGTTATGTTCATGGTCCCCCTTATTTATGGGTAGTTTTTTTCTCAGCTTTGGCTCCTTTTCAAAAGGGCAGCGAAGCAAGGAAAGGAGAGCGGTGTCAGAGTTAATCACTGATTTCATCTAAAATGCTCAAAAACAAGAATGATTTTGCTCCAGACCCCACCTTCCACCACCAGCACCCTTTGGAAACCAAGGCAAGTCATCTCAACTAAGAAAAGAGCTAGCTCTGGCAAAGGGGTGAGGTGAGTCCTGACCCTGGGAAGAATTCTTACAACTGGGACCCATGACAGAAATAATAATAAAAACAAAAGACGTAACGTTTAAAGTATTTAACAAGTGAGTCGTGGGTACTAACCCATCAGATGGTACTCTTGGGCCAAGTAGATGAGTTGCCAGATGCTGGCCTGGACTGCTAAACAATTCATTGGTCCAGCTGTACTGAGGAGCATCAGCTCCAGAGCCTCACCAACTATGACTAACATTTACCAAGTGCCAGGCATTGTTTGAATCACTTCTACCCATATTAATTTAATCGTCACAACAATCACCTGTGGTAGGTGGTATTCTTCCATTTTACCAACAGAGAAGAGGCACAGAGGAGATGTATACCCAGGCAGTCTAGCAACAGAATCTACCTCTGAACGAAACAATGGGAACTGAGCACGCAACATGCCAAGTGTCATCTATAAGGATTAGCTCTGTCCCATGAAATAGTTATTACTGCTATTTCTGTTTTATAGATGAGGACAGAGAAGCTTAAAGAGGTCACACAGAGCCAATGAACAATGACCAAGGAATTGACCTCAAGACACTGGCTGTTGAGTCTTAAGCCCTGGATTTTACTGGCTTCTCTTCCACCTGCCTCAGTTTCCCAAGAGCTATGGAAAGTCATGTGGAGCCTGAATTGCCCACCCTCCAACTCCCACCTCTGCTGGGCCAGTGCTGCTCTGATGATGGGTGCCAAGTGAAACAGGCCCTTGGTCCTAGCTTTGTTACAAGAGAAGTCAAGGGCAAAGCGGGGGGGGGGGGGAGAGGGACGGACACTAGTTTTACAGAATACAGGACTCACTTGCTCCAGCCAGGCAAGCCAGGAGACCAAGTAAGAGCAGGTGGTGGCTCACTGTAGCCCACTCCCATCACTTGGGGCCAACCCATAGTATCTTTCCAAGAATGAGGGGCAGCATTCCAGAGGATACAGGACTAGCCAGCCCCTGAATGCCCTAACAGTTATTAGTTTGTTTTCTGGCCATTCCTCTGCACCTACCTCCACACCTCCACTCCTGCGCTGTTACCTTCATGTTTACCCCTGAATTCTTAATAGCACCAAGCAGAGCTGTGCCCTTAGACCCTTGAAACAAACACGCCTGTCTGTGAGTGGCCACAGTCATTCCTAGTTTCTTATCAATTATTTAATTTTTTTATTTTTTTTTTAATGCAAGAGGCATGTGTGGGTCATTGTAGAAAATCTCCATCATTTAGTACATCAAGAAAACAGAAAAATAAAAAAGTCACCCATTTCCTATCAATCCAGAGGTGGCCACTGCTAACACTGTGGCAGATTTCCATCAATCTGTTATGCATGGTTTGTTTGCATTTTTCATCATGGAGTTCATAAGCAATTTTGTCTACTACTTTTTTTCCCCCACTTCTTAGTGTATCAGGGGAGTTTTCATGTTACTAAAAATTAGAAATTATTAAAAATTCTTCATAAAGCCATTTGTAATGCTTGCATAAGGAGCCCCAATGGTGCAAACAGTTAAGTGCTTGCCTGTAAACCCAAAGTTTAGCAGTTTGAACCTACCCAGAGGCTCCAGGAGAAAGATCTGGCAATCTGCTTCCATAAAGACCAAAGCCTTGTGTGGGGGTTATTATGTTTGTGTGTCAACTTGGCTGGGCCTGGTTGAGTGGCTGGGCAGCTGGTGGTAGTTATTCCCCATGATGAGACTGGCAATCAACTCCATGGTGGGACCTACCACAAGCAGCTGAGTAGCAGCTGCCTTTGGGTATGTGGTCTGCTTCCTGTATATAAGCAGGAGCTTTGGGAATGCCCTCCAGCCTATGGACCCTGCATGTAGCCATGTCATTGCTCAGCAGCCTGCTATGCTCTGCCAACCTTGGGACTTACAATGGACTTAAGTTAATGGCCTGCCGTGTGGTCTGGTAACATTGGGACTGTGCCTTTTTACTTGTCAACCTTGGGGCTTGTCAGCCTCAGCAGCCAGCAGCTGTCTGAGTGAAGAAATACCTCTAGCTCCAGTGGGCAGAGAGCAGGAGGCAGAGCTGACCCCAAGGTTGAGGGGCTTTCACCCAGCCCCTAGAGCCTGGCACTTTGAACTTGGACTTAAAGCCTCCAAACTGTAAGAATAATCTCCTGTTTGTTAAGGCCATCCCATTTGTGGTGTATTCCTGTCAGCGGCACTAGGTAACCAGAACACCTAGGAAACCCTAGGGGACAGTACTACTCTGTCCCATGGGGTCACTACTGGTCAAAATCTACTTGAAGGCACTTAACTACAACAATGGTTGAATGGTTGCATATCTTCCACTTTAGGGATGCAACCATAATTTATCCAGTGCCCCATGAAGAGTTGAAATGGTTTAGCTCTGTAAATTTCCTATAACTGAAATCTCCTCCTCACCCCCAACATCATCCACCCCACACACACCTCTGGTAGGTCATGGCCATGTGGTAGTTATGTTTATATGTCAACTTGGCTAGGCCTGCCTGGTTGAGTGGCTGGGCAGCTGGATGTAGTATTCCCCATGATGAGACTGGTAATCAACTCCATGGTGGAATCTACTGGGAGCAGCTGAGTAGCTGCCTTTGGAATGTGGTCTGACTCCTATATATAAAGGAGAAGCTTTGAGAATGGTCTCTAGCCTATGGCACGCTTGGACTCTGCCGTGTCTTTGTTGAGCAGCCTGCTATGCTCTGCTGACCGTGGGACTTACGATGGACTTAAGCTAATGGCCCTGCCATGTGGTCTGGTAACATCGGGACTGTGCCTTTTGACTTGTCAACCTTGGGGGGGTTCTCAGCCTCAGCAGCCAGCAGCTGTCTGAGTGAAGAAATGCCTCTAGCTCCTGTGGGCCGGGAGCAGGAGGCAGAGCTGGACCCAAGGTTGAGGGGCTTTCATGCAGCCCCTAGAGCCTGGCACTTTGAACTTGGACTTAAAGCCTCCAAATTGTGAAAGAATAAACTCCTGTTAAGCCCATCCCATTTGTGGTATATTTCTGTCAGAGTGGCACTAGGTAACCAGAACAGCCACTCTGCCTATGACAGGTGGGAAGGAAGGGGCCCTCACAGTGAGTGAAGAGACAGAGCAAGGAGGTAGATCTCACCTGCCTCCTCTGGATAGGCTGGAGTAAAACAGCAAAAGGTGTTTAGAACGGAAGATAGATGCCATGGCCAGGGTCAAAAAGCCTGGCCCAAGGCCTGATTGCTTCTGCGATGGGGAAAGTGTATCTCTACACTGACTTCCCCTGAATAAGATGGAGAACATGAACATGCTAGTAAGTTACACTTTCATGGCACTTTTAATCTTGCAGATGGACAGAGGTAAGACCACAAACAGCCTCACAAACAGGTGACTACTGTCAGACCAGGCATCAGGGAGCACAACAGGGCTGCAGACCCATTGCCTTTGGAGAACACCAAGCTTGCAGAGCTGTAATTAATGTCACTAATTGAAGTGTCTAGAAAAGACCAGAGCCAGGCAGCATCAGACCTGCCCCACTGGCTAGAAGGCCTTCCCCTCAAAGCCTCCTTTTCCTCTAGGGACAATTAAAGGCTTCCACCTGCAACCTAGAGACAAGGTGTATTTAGGATTCCTCAGGAGGGAGGAGTTCAAGGGATCTGGAAGACAGGAAGTGGTACGCAGAAGAAGAGATTTAGTCTTCCCTTAGAAATCAGCTCCTTGGCTCTCCCAGAAATCTTTCCCTCTTATGTCCTTCTTAGGGGGGCAGTTTCAAGAGAGGCAGTGGGCCGACACCTCAGTTCCAGAACAGGTCTGCCCCCGCCCTGTTATACAACCTTGGGCAAGGTATTCTACTGCTCCAGTCCTCTCTCAAGGTTTACTCCTGGTGCCCTCCCTATCTGGAGAAGACATGGTGACAAGGGTCCAAAGTGAAGCTCTAAATCAGAAGGCCTGGGTAGGAGGGGAAGGAAGATAAATCACTAACTACAGGTGGACACCAGCCACTCCTCGGAAGGAAGATGGGGCAATCTTACTTCCGTAGTGATACTGCCTCGGAAACACAAGGAGGGGTCGCTATGAGTCGGGTCCAACTCAACAGCACATAACAACAACAACAACAGGTGGACACGTATAACTTGGGCAAAGGGAAAGGCAATATACAGTAAAGGGAGGTTAGCACAAAGTGTTCAAGGCAGAGGAAGACAATGGAGGGAGCACAACAGTTAAAAGTAGCAAAGGTAAATACAATAAATACAAGCACAATCTTGCAATAACAGTAATAACAATAATCTACAAATGGATGCACACATAGACATGCAAACAGAACAGGTACAAGAAGGCAAATGAGACTACACCCATGAATATATCATATATAGGTTTGACAGAGGATACGTCTAAGTACGTATTTATATATGAGGCAAATATATCCATGTATATAGGAGCATATACGGGGGGGGGCAAAGTTATGAAAATCTCTTACCCATACCAAACACCTTGGGCCTAGAGGCTCAGGACGATAGCTGAGGGACACTAAGGTCAATTGGCATAACACAGTCCACAAAGACAATGTACTACATCCCACTTTCGTAAGTAGCAACTGGGTTCTGAAAAACTTGTGAGGAGCCATTCAAGATGTAACTATTGGTCTCCCTACGTCCAGAGAAAAGAAGAGTGAAGAAAATCGAAGATGAATGGAAACAATTAGTCCAAAACTAATGGACCACGTGAACCCCAGCCTCTAAGACCCTGAAACAAGAACTAGATGCCTGACGACCACTGCTGCCAACTCTGCCAGGGAACACAATAAAAGGCCCTGGATAGACTGGGAGAAAATTATGGAACAAAACTCAAAATCATAAAAAAGACCAGGCCTGCAAAAAAAAAAAAAAAGACTGATGGAACTCCTGAGACTATGGTCCTTAGATACCCTGGAACTGGAACTGACCCCTGTGGCTCAACTTTCATCCAAACAATACATAGGCCTATAAGGTGAACAGTAACACTAGAGAGGTGCACTCATCTTGGAACAATCAACCATACAAGACCAAAAGAGCAGCAGTTGCCCACACATAAAGCTCAGAAGGCAGGAAGGGATAGGAAAGGACAGATGGAAATAGGAAAACTTCTAAGGAGGAAGTGGGAGGAATGCTGTTACACTGTGGGGATTACAATCAATGTCATGAAACAAAATATGTATGAATTGTTGAATGGAAAACAATTTTGCTCTGTAAACATTCAACCAAATAATAATTCAAAGTCAAATATAAATAAATAAATCAGAGGGTCTGTGAGTCAAACCAATGGGAAATTTGGCTGAAAGAGACTAAGTGACTTGACTGACTGATGTGGCTACTTGGGAGAAAGGAGGAGGGAAGTGAGCAGACTTCCCAGTTTGCAAGGAATAATTGTCAAAGTATTGAATGCACTTTTGGTCACAGGCTCCTGGGGGCCACCCAAATCATCCACTTCTCCTCAGTGAATGACAGGTTGGCACCAAAGTACCGTTCAGCCCTAAGATTTATTCAATGCTTCAATTTTCTATTACTGGTACCTTAGCTGGTAAAAATGAGTCCTGTGACGCAGTGAGTGGTTAAGGGCTCGGCTACTAACTGAAAGGTCAGTGGTTGGAAATCACCAATCACCCTGCAGGAGAAAGATGTGGCAGTCTGCTCAATTCTACTCTGTCTTATAAGGTTGCGAAGAGTCGGCATCATCAAAGGCAATCGTTAGAGGTTTTTTTTTTAAAAAAAAAAAAAAAAACTGGTAAAAGTTATCCCAGTTTCCACTTGACCAAGATACAGAGCATGCTACAGCGTTTCCTGTATTACAAGAGCTGCATCTACTCAGTGGTTGGTTAAGAGTGTGGGCCATGCAGGTCACAGCCCACCACAAGGGACTCCTAGGGATTTCCTATGGATATAAACAAACAAACAAACAATCCACTACCATCTCTGTCCAAAGAGGGATGAGCCTTCCTCCACTGCCTGCCCCTCCCAGACTGTCCCTTGGCCCCCACTGGGCTGCTGGAGCTTGTTGCTCCCCTTCCCATCCCCCACAGCCTGCTGCCCTGACCCAGGGGATAGGGGTCAATGATGGGGTCACTGGAGGCGCCCAGCTCAAAAGTAGTTCTGTCGCTTAAAAAGAATTTAACCCTCTCCCTCCTGGCTCTTGACTATTCACCCTGACAGACCTGTGTGATGGAGGAAAAAAGTCATTGCAGAGAGGGTTGAGACAGGCCCCGGTTAGAATACTGAGCGCACCAGGAGAGTAAGCACTGGATTTTCAGGCGGGAGGGCTGTGGATTTGAGATACGAACTATGCGTGCAATCCAGGAAGGACATCTCTGAAGTCCTCTAAGCCTGTTTCCCCACCTGTAAATTGGGAGACAGGATACACCCCACACAGATTGCTGGGAGCCTCAGCACAGTTATTTTCCAAATGTCAAGGCACTTTACACACCTGATAGTTTATAAAGCCCCACACACAGGTAATGGGCTCAGATGCCTTGAACTTAACATAGGACCTGGGACAAACCATCTAACCTTTCAGGTCTTGGTTTTCCCATTTACACATGGAGTGACTTAATCACTTCTCCCAGACATACAATTATAGGTGAGGAAGGGTGCTAAGGCCTTTGATGCTGTGGAAATACAAGCTGCCAACCTCTGCTTTCCACCTCTGGGTTACAGCCCAAATCAGGGTTACACAGTCAAGCTGCTCAGCAACAAGATAATAACAGGACCTGCCATTTATTGAGTGATTGCAACAAGCTGAGCAAGTCACAGATATTTTCCACAGTCACAAAACCCATTTTATAGATGAGGAACTGAAGCTAAGGGGTGGAGGTAGAATTTGACTTAAGGTTTGCCTGGCTCCAAGGTCAAGACCATGCAACAGCAGGTCTCTGAGAAGAGGCAACTGAGCTCCCATGGGCACGTCAAACCCCAAGGGACCCTTCTTCTCCATCCTATGGGGGTTGAGGGCTGAGGCGACAGCCAGCCGCCACTGTGGTCAAGTGGTCAAAGGGAGAAGCAGTCCCCACACCCACACTACCTTCACTTCCTGCCAGACTGACTCCTGCAGGCAGTGTCCCTGAGCACCCAAAGTCCAAAGGTTAGTGAAAGAAAGGCTGTTTACCTACTAAGTCAGCAGAGGTTGGGTTCTGTGAATGTGGTGGTTTCATGTCTCAAAGCAGTCCTGACTAGAACTGTTCCCCTTAAAGTCTAGTTTTTACAGTGAGAAGAAAAGGTGGTGCACTGGGCCAGGCTGTTGTTTGTGACCCCACCTGCAGTTAGTCTGGGAGAAATATTCTTCATTTCTCTCGGCTACTCCGTGTGTGTGTGTGGGGGGGGGGTAACCAAGCTTCTAGAACACTTGTTGCACCAGCTTTCACCCTTATTTCTTTTAGAGTGAACCAGTCACCCCAAGGGCAGAGAAACTGTTAATGCCTGGATAAGATTCTCATGTGTCAGACACTGTTATAAATACTTATTTTCATGTAATCCTTTTTATTTGATCCTCTCAACATGCTATGGGGCAGCAATTAGTAGAGGAAACTGAAGCACAGAGAGGCTAAGTAACCTGGCCAGTGCCACACAGCACATCTGTGTGTCACATCTTGAAGGAGGTATATTGTGAGAGGCTGAGGGGGTGTCATAGCAGACAGGGTCTGTCCCTTTCCCAGATTCTACAGAGGCCATGCACATGGCTGCCCCCCATATCTGGACAGACCCTGGAAAGCTGGCCTTGGTGAAACCTGGAGTCTCCCTCCTCTCTACCCCAGCACACCCTCAACAACCACCACAATGGCAACGACATTAATACCATCTCCCACTTACTGAACGTTCTATATACTCCAGGCCCTATGATAAGCACTACAATACATATACATCACTTCATGGAATCCTTTTAACCTTGTATGGTAGATATTATTATTTTCCCACTTTAAAGGTGAGAAACCTAGTATTTAAGAAAGTTCTGGTACTTGGCAGAAATCACCCGCATCAGAAGCAGCAGAGCCAGGACTCAAATCCTGGTCAGTCCGACTCCACCTCACATCCAGTCTCCCAACCCAAAGCTATGGAGATGGGAATTTCTCCAGCCATCCTGGCGCCCAGGCCAACTCCTCTGAGAGGAGCTTTGTTCCCACAATGCAGCTCTGTTTTCCTGATCTTGTCTCACCTCCCAGACGGATTGGCGCTTCCCTGAGGGCAGGGTCTGGTCTCTCCAGGCCTCACCCAGTGCCTTTGCCTTTCCCTACATAATGAATGCTTGGTACCTTGTTTGTTCCAAAATTTATCGAACCAGTTTTTTTTTTTTAAAACTAGAGATGAAAAAATCTAGAGATGAATGCTCCTTAATCCTGAGCAACACAAGCATGCCCTGATGGAAAGCCTGTATTCCTGGATCTCCCAGGAAGACTGACCACATGTGCTCCCCTGGGCATCTGTGGGGCTAAAGCTGTGGGTCAGGCAGGGAGAGCTGAGGCAAATAGGCAAAAGGAACATCCATACCTTGGGGCTACCAACTTGGCCTCTACCCCAGTGGAGCCCACTAGCCTTGGTAGGGAAGGGAGAACTCTCACCATTACCAGAGGGTTTTAGCAACATTTGAAGGCAGCCAAGAATGTCTTTGAGCTAAGAGGAAAAGAACAGAGATCTGTGGGAGTGTTTCACAGGACAATGAGAGAAGCCTCAGCCTTTATCAATGAGCCATCCATTCTGAAAATTCCTGGAAACATTCTCTGTTCCCCATTGTTAACAAAGTACTGGCTCCCTGGCCTGCATTCAAGGTACTTTCTTGAGGGTCTGACTCTGCAATCTAAGGTAACATCACCCCTTCCGTGAGGGAACTCCATAAGCTGACCCAGCAGGGTCATCATTACTCCTTACTGAACCTGGCACAAGGGTGCCCTGCAAACACTCATCCTAGCAGAACGCAGGGGACTGCTAATGGAACTCAGGACCCAGTGCCAGGCCCAGAGAATAAATATACACTTTACAAACTTAACCATGCTTAGTCGAATCTCAGAATTCATCCTTCCCTGAACCCCTGGCAAGAGCCTTGAGCCCACAGAGGAGGATGTCAGAGGAAGAGGAGGATGTCAACTGAGAGAAGAGAGAATGAGTAACCAGCCCCAGGATTAGGGGCCATCAGCTATGTAGGGTGGACAATAAAGAACCAATGGTCCAAACTTCACAGCTGGAAATCAGGCTGTTCTCTACCACCTAACACCTTTCGCCCTCACTGCTCAACATCCACATTCTCTGCCTTGGTCCTTCCCAGAGTCCTACAAAAGTTGACCTTTCTTATCCCTTCTGTGGACCTGCCTCTTAACAACCACCCAGTAACACAGAGTTCAAAGACATGGTTAGGGTGCAAGGAATCAACCACTTGGGTGGTTCACTCTCCCCAAAGCAGCTTGGTCACCCTTCAAAGCCCCAACCACGGGCAGAGCACAAGCGCTTTAGGAGTCAACATCCCCTGATTCTGAAAAGGTCCACTAGTGTTCCTGCCCTTTGGCACCAGGCCTCTGGGGGATGATGACTGCTACTCCAGGCAAAGTCAAAGAATTGGAGGAGAATGAAGGGAAAATAGGAATGAGACAGACTTACGTGAAGGGTGGATGGAGGAAAGGGACTTGCTTCCAGGAACGGGGGCCAATGATGAGCGTGGGTAAGTGTGGAGGCCAGCTCGGTGGAGGGGGCACCACAGGTGCTGCCCCTGCCCTCTCCATTCTCTGCCGGGATCCCCCCACAGCAGCCAGTACGCACAAACCCAGGCACCCGCAGAGCTCTATCTGCAGCCCTGATCTCACACCAGTGGAGCTAAATTCCACTAGCTCAGCACTTTTGCAGAAAGGGGGTTGTTTTTCTCATGCACCATTCTTTCCACAGGAGTGGTCCTCTTGTCTGCCCCCCCTTTTGGGGTCTTCTCGCACAAAGCTGCTCTCCGTTTCCTTGAGGGGTCTTCCCAGGCCCTGCCACAGGGAGAATCTCTACCATTCTGTTCTGAGCATCACTCCCTTGACCTTATTTCACTGAAAGAATTAGAAGCCCAAGGCCCGGGACCATAGTGTGGGAAGGGTGCCACCTTATGCTGCTTCCTGGGGTCATTTGGGTCTACGTGGGGTTCCTTGTCACCCAGAGGATGTTTCCATACACAGCACTGGGCTCAAGTTGGCCCAATGCTAAGAAAGCACCTAGCACAGGCCATGACATTGTCCACCTGTTCCTTTCCTACCTGGCCCCTTGCCATGGCCTTCAACACTAGAGAACAAAATGTGCTTGGTTGAGGAGACCCGGATGTAATAAATTGCCAATAACAGATTCTCAATCTGAAAAATAAAAAGAATAAAAGGCTAGCCTTTCCCTTTTATTCATCTCATCCTCAACACTAATTCCTGCAAGCCCAAGAAGGAGATATAAATGCCTCATCAGCCACAATCATGGAGGGGGACATTGATCCATCCCACCCTAGGAGCCCCCGAGGCTCACTTCTCCCCACCAGCCTTTTCCTTCATGGGCATAGGAGCCAGGCCCCAAGAAGCACACACTTGCATGTATGTCTTTGTTTTCCAAAGCAGGAGTTTCACCCTCACATTTATTGAGCAACTGCTAAATGCCAGGCACTGCAGAACTGTGCATGGAGGCACCCTGGGCCCTATTCATAGGTGAGATGGTAACTGTTGGGCTGGGCTGGGAAGGCTGGACCTGTGTTTTCCTGCTAAAGAGCAGTGGCGGCAGTGGTGGGGGCTGGTCCAGCCCTCTGTGCTAACCCCCAGGGAGGCAGGATCAATGGCTCAGATGACCCCAAGCTGACTCTCTGTGAGAGGGGTCAGGGGAGAGAAATGGGATGGAAGTGAGGAGGCGCAGACAAGAGCACAGAGCCAAAGGCAGCCATCTTCGAGAAGAACAATAGTAAAAAGCAAATCTGAATGTGCCTGGGGATAGACTATAAAATCGTGTTCAGTGTATTGGTTATATGCAAATTGCATATGTAAATATGTACACAGCCCTTGGAAAAATCCAAGCATCACTGCTGCTCTTTCTGCCTCTCCTGTTACTGGGGCAATTCCCAGAGCTAACAGGAAGCTATGTGACCCCAGCCTCTCTCTCAGCAACCTCTTTGGCATCAACTCCTCTCTTTAACCTCACCTCACCTCAAGGTCCCCTAGCAGCCACTGGAGAAACGTGACTGCAGGAGAGGAAGAGAAAATGGGGCTATACCCACTGAGGCATGGCCAAGGTGGCAGGTGAAAGAAGGGAGGAGAATGGTAGCCTCTTCCAAGGCAAACACCCGTCCACTGATGCCATCCAGATTTGGTCTCAGGATGGGCTTTGACTATGAAAAGACCAGTGGGCTACAGGTTTTCCTCAGTCCCCCTACGCCCTTCCTACCACCAATTCCTCAAAGCCAACGGCAAGATGCCAGAGCTGGAAGCCAGGGGAGTGTACAGAAACATCCCAAAGTGAGTTTGCACTTGTTCCGCACAGGAGCTGAAAGGCCACGTGGACCAGCCTCATTCCCTCACAGATACACAGCTGAGCACATGGGCCAGTGTGGGTCTCAGGGAGCCCCACCACTTAGACAAGTCCACATCACTGAATCTCTTTTTCCTCATCTGCAAAATGGGAGCAGTATATATTCTATCACCCGTCTGTCAGTTTGTCATACCATGGTGGCTTGTGTGCTGCTGTGATTCTGGAAGCTACGCCACTGGGATTTCAAATACCAGCAGGGTCACCCACGCTGGACAGGTTCCAGTGGAGCTTCCAGACCGAGGCAGAGTAGGAATTAAAACTTGGTGATCTACTTCTAAAAATCAGCCAATGAAAGCCTTATGGATCATAAAAGAACACTGTCCAAATCCCCTGCTTTGGACACGGTATCAGGAGAGATCAGTCGTTGGTGAAGGACATTATGTTTGGTGATGTAGAGAGCCAGTGAGGACAAGGGAGACCCTTGGTGAGATGAACTGGCACAATAGCAGCAATGATGGACATGCCAGTGATCACTGAGGATAACACGGGACTAGGCAACGTTTTGTTCTGTTGTACATGGGGTCGCCATGAGTCAAACTTGGTCATGTTGTCAGAAGGGACAATTCCTTGGAGAAGGGTATCACGCTTGGTAAACTGGAGGTCAACAAAAAAGGGAAAGGGCCCTCAACAAGATGGACTGACACACTAGCTGCAACGACCGGCTCAGGGATAGCAAAGATTATGAGGCTGGTGTACCAGGCAGTGAGTGTTCCGTTCTGTTGCTGAGTCACTATAAGTTGGAGCCGATTCGACGGCACCTAACAACAACAACAAATCTATCTGATCTATCGATATACTCTGCCCTCCTAACTCACAAAGTTTTGTGAGGCTCCCCAGAGATGAGCCTCACAGAAGCACACAAAGGAGGGTGCCACAAAGTGTAGATGCGGGGATGGTGGCAAAGAGACTGACTTCACATCTGGATTTTGAAGCCGCAAAGAAAATTGCCAAAGCAATTGCCATTGGTACCATTTGGCTCTATTTCCATGACAACACAGTATTCTCATTTTATCCCAGGAAAAATAAAAACAGTTCTTCCAGATAACAAGTGTTGGTGACGATGCGGAGAAATCAGGATCTTTATATACTCCTAGTTGGATTGTAAAATGATGCAGCCACTGTGGAAAACAGTTTGGCAGATCCTCAAATCATTCAAATAGAGTTACCATATGATTGAGCAATTCCACTCCTAGGCATATACCTAAGAGAAATGAAAATATATGCCCACACAGAATCTTGTGCATGAATGTTCACTGCAGTATTATTCACAATAGCCAAGAAGTGGAAACAACACAAATGTCCATCAATGGACAAATGGATAACAAAATGTGGTATATATACACAATAGAGGATTATCTAACCATAAAAAGAACTGAAGTCCTGATACATGCTACAGTATGGATGAACTTTGAAAGTATTATGCTAAATGTAAGAAACCAAACACAAAGGGACAAATACTGTATGATTCCATTTATATGAAATGTCCAGAAAAGGCAAATCCATAGAGACAGAAAGTAGATTAGTGGTTGCTTAGAGCTCGGAAGGATGGCAGGATAAGGCGAGTGATAGCTACAGGATATGAGGTTTCTTCTTGAGGTGATGAAAATGGTCTAAAATCCTAATGGTTGCACCTATCTTTGAATGTACAAAAAACCACTGAATTGTACACTTTAAATGGGTGAACTGTATATGAATTATATTTTTATAAAGCTATTTAAAAAAAAATAAAAACCAGTCCCTCCCAAGTTGCAGATGAAAAATGTGAGGGTTAAGTAGCATGCCTGTTATTGTTGTTATGTGCCATCGAGTCGGACCTGACTCATAGTGACCTCTCCTTGGGTTTCCAAGGCAATATCACTATGGAAATAGATTGCCCAACCTTCCTTCTGAGGAGTGGCTGGTGGGTTTGAACCACCAGCCTTCTGGTTAGCAGTCAAGTGCCTTAGGCACTATGCTACCAGTAGCACGCCTGAGTAGAAGCAATCGAAGGTATGGCGAGCATGGCACCTGCCCTGGACACCACTTGAAGGGAGGCACCATTGAGCAGTTTCTATTAACCCAGTAGGGCCCAACATCCTTCCTGAAGCACGACAAACATCCAGAGGCCTAGCGAGGGACAGGGCACTGGGCGCAAGCCCAAGGGGGTGCCAAATGAGGTCAGAATGACATTTGTGGTGCCACAAATATGGAAGGTACCTGACTGAGGCAGCAGGACAAGATGGGGTAAGGCATTTCTGCTGCTGTGTCACCGCTATCATCTACTCATGTTGAAATTGGGGGGACAGGGGCACACCTTAGAGATTGCCCTGGGTGCTCATTACCCTCACTGTGACCTGGGCCTGAGTGCACGCCCAGTCAGCAGCAGAAGCTAGACCAATGCCCTGGTATCCTCTACTGCCCACTGGGCCCCAGCTGCCCAACAGGCCCTTTTTCAAACACCAGTGAGAAAGATGTTACAGGTCTCCTAAAGAGCTTCAGCCCAGAAAGAAGGTTAGGACAGGTTGCCCCACTGCCTGACACATGGTAAGCACCAACTGGGCAGCCACAGGAAGGGGTCCTAGAATCCAGGGGTGCAGCCACTTCGGTATAGAAGAACCTGCTGGTGCCCTGGAAAGACTAGCGTCTGACCCTCCTGTAGCAGGCCAGGGGTCCTGGGCTTCCTGGGCCTGACTTACCTACCCAAAGGCAGCCTGGGCCACAAAGCCTTCGAAAATCATAGATGGAAGGAAATAGACTGCTGTCTCCTGTTACAGACCAAGGCCCAGAGACGTTTTATGGCATGGGCAAGATCACGTAGCGAATAACTGTAACAGCTACTGTTCACTGTATATCTGCTGTATGTCAGGCACTTAGCATCCGTTTTCTCTAATCTTCACAATAGCCCTGACACAGGAGAAATGCCATCACCCCATTTTATGGATAAAGAAAATAGCCTAAAATCAAGATTCAAAATCCAGAAGATTCAAACCCAGAACTTTCTGACTTTAAAACCCCGTGGTGTTTTCAATACACTATCCTGCCTCTCTATAAATTGAACAATATTCCAGAGTTAGTGAGGCTGATAGTCATAATGTATTGGCATGAGTAGGAAAGAGGGGAAGAACTATACTGAACAAAGATCAAAACTGGCACCTGACCCCACAGTAACTGACCCCATTGTTGATGAGGAACCCAAACTCCTTCCATGCTACGCAGTCCCTCCACAGCCTGGTCCAGGCCACCCCTCCAGCCACTGCACTCACCAAGCTGTACCTCAGACACAACCGTGTACTTTCACACCTCTCCGCCCTGGCTTCCATGGTGCACTGCCTACATTGTGAACAGCAAACTCCTACTTCTCAAAACGCAGCTCAAGTGTTGCCTCATTCCCCCAAAATTCTAGACGAGTTGATTGTTCCTCCAGGATTTTGATTATTTGTTTACCTGTCTACTTTCTAGGCTCCAATTAGATCTGAACCAGATACTCTCTGAGGGCAGAGAAAATACAATGGCCTTTTCTTACATAGCCCTTGCTACATGCCACGTATTGTTTTACATCTGTTCATTCACTGAGCCCTCATAATGGTCCCATGAGGCAGGTACTATTATATCACTCCCATTTTACAGACAAGGAAACTGAGACCCAAAGAAGTTAAGTTACTTAACTGAGATCACAGAGGCAATCTGGCTCCAGAGCCTGCCTGTCCCATGCTCCAAAAACTCACTGCCATCAAGTCAATTCCAACTTTTAGCAACCCCCATTGGGTTTCCAAGGCTGTAAATCTTTACGGAAGCAGATTGCTTCATCTTTCTTCCAATGGCAGCTAGTGGGTTCAAACCACCAACCTTTTGGTTAGCACCCAAATGCCTTAACCACTACACCACCAAAACTCCTACCTTTCCATGCTAGGACAGTATTATTCACTGCACACCCTTGTGCAGTGCCTGGCAGAGGATGAGTGCTTGATAAAGTTTTATTTTAGGTAAGAAAGGAGGAAGGTGTTGTTGCACTACAGCCACTTTCAGCCTCAATTCCCACCTGGAATCTCACATTCCTAGACCTTCCCACCTCTCATTCCCCCCTTCCATCTCTCCAGACAGCATCTTCCAAAAGAACCACTTCTTCCAAAAAGCTCCAGGAACTTTTCCCATCTCCTGTATATTTCTTGCTCAGGTGCCCTGGCAGGGTTAAGTGATCTTGCTGTCTTTCCAGTGGATAAACTGAGACCCACAGAGGCCTCATGGCTTCTAGGGGGCTAGTTGAGAGGCAGGTCTCCTTCCTCTTGGGCTAGTATGTCTAACCCTTACACGGTCTGGTTTGCCCCTGTCTCAAGCAAGAAAAACAAGTATCAAGAAGGAGGTGTCTGGAGGACAGGACCTGTCCTTTCTAGCACTCTCTGGCTGACCTGGTCACTCTCGGACTGGGCTTGAGTGGAGGGAGGAGAGAGGACTGCTCCCTGGAGCCAGGGTGGAGGAAACAAGAGGTCCTTTGTGTCTGCAGAGCTCCTGAGACACCTGTTCTCCCTCCTGCCTGCCTGTGGCCTCCCTCCCGGCTGAGCCTGTGTGCAGCCTTGTTTATCCTGCAGCCCTGGCAGCCAGGCCCAGCCTGCTCCCAGCATGGGGCTCCAGCAGCCCTGCCAGCACCTGCCTGGTCCTGGCAGCCCCGGAGGCTGCCGGCCAAGCACAATCACCCCGCTGTTGACACAGTTGTTGATTTTCAGGAGGGCAGGGAGGGATGGGAAGGGAAGAGAGACACAGCAAAGGCATTTAATGCCAGCCTGGCTAATTTGCAGTTGGCCTAGCAATTCTGCACCCCCTGCAGCTGCCTGAGGAAGGCTTGGGGTTCCAGTCCCTCAGCAGCTTGGGACCCACAGCACAACATGCCCAAGTTCCACTTGAACCCCAGAACCACACTACAGGCAGCCCCATGCAACAAACAGTGAATATTAAAACCCATGCTCCCCTGGGCTAGCACACACAACTCAGATACTTCTGCCCTCGGCGCTGAACGAGGCGTCTGGTGACCCTGTCTTCAAATGCCTACCACTCTCCTCCTCTCAAAGTCATGAGAGCCCCAGAGGCCTTGGTAAGGGGCAGGACCATATGACATGCCCATAGAGACCTGGGAGATGAGGAGGGATTTGTCTTTACAATCTTCTCTTCTCTCTTTCTCTAGACAAGTGCTCTCTTAAGGTCTTTGATATCTTACAGGGAGCCCAAATTTGTTTCCGGTGCCCTCTGGGGTGCTTCTGAAGCCTCTTGGTCTGCACTTCTCTCCCCTCATATTTGTCAGTCAGTGTCAGTATCAGTTATGTACTGTTCTTTATCTTCCTCAAATCTGTGCACTCTGTAAAGGCCATGGTGCTCTCCTCATCTTTTTTTCTTTAACTGTGTATTATGATTTGGGTGAAAATTAACAGAGCAAATTAGTTTTCCATTCAACAGTCCATACATACTTTCTTTCATGATACTGATTGCAATCCATTTATCCTCCTTTCCCATCCCTTCCTGACTTCTGAGCTTTATCCCTGAGCAAATGCTGCCCTTTTCATCGCAAATGATTGGTTGTTCTAAGGAGTGCATACCTCCCTGATGTTATTCTTCACCTTATAGGCCTGTCTGTTGTTTGGCAGAAAGTTGAATCACAAGGGCCAGTTCACTTCCAGCCCTGAAGGGTGATTAAGGGTATAGCCTCAGGGGTCCCACCAGGCCTGGTCTTGTTTTTTTTTTTCAAGATTCTGAGGTTTTTTTCCACATTTTTCTCCTACTCCATCCAGGACCTTCTATTGGGACCCCTTTCAGAGTGGCTGGTAGTGGTAGCCAGGCATCATCCAGTCCTCCTGGTCTCAGGGTCACAGGGGCTGAGGGTCATATGATCCATTAGTCCTTCGGACTAATTGTCTCCATATGTCTTTGATTTTCTTCACTCTTCTTTGCTCCAGATAATGTCTCCTTGTCTTAAAAGACAAGCCCAGAGTGGTACAACACAGACTCAGGGCAGACACTCCCTCCACGTCTGCTGAGTGGACGGATGGACTGAACCCTACAGGCCAAACAGTCACTTCCCTCCTCCCCAAGTTCCCACTTTCAGAGTCACCCCTTGAACTAAGAAGGTCCCTCAGCTAGTTAAAAGACTAATGGGCTTCTTGAATTACCTGTTAATTTGCCACCATCAAATGAACCTAGATTGGTAAATCTGATTAGCCAATTATCTCCTCAGACATCAAAAGCAAAATAGTGAATGACAAGAGATGGATAAGTTTCTAAGATGGGAGAGAGAGAGATGAAGGCAAGAATAGAAGGAACACTCTGTGAGTTGAGGGACAGCAAAAAGATCTGGGAGAGGGTTTAATGTCAGGTAATGCAGGCACCACCTCTCTTCCCCATTTGCCCCCTCTTAGTCTTACCGGCCCCAACTCAGAGGCCCTAAACCCAACCAGTCTGAACTCAGGAACCCTGAGGTCCTCTGTATTGGTGGTCAATTATTCAGAAATGACTCTTGACTCAACAGAGGGTGGTCAGGCAGTCCAGCTCCTCAGACCATCTCCAAACTGCCAAGCACTCCTACAGTCCTACACCCACACAACAAATGAGGCTTCTTTTCTAGCCACTTCCCAGGTGCCAGGGCCAAATCAGGAAGCCTCACAGGCCAAATCCTTGGACACCACCTCTATCTCGCCCAGAGCCCACTATGAAGGTCCATGAACCCACTCAATACATCACTGTGAGAGGATATTGGTTCATTCTACCAGCTTCCTCAAAGAGCTCCCCAGTTAGCCCTCCTACCAATGACCCCTCAATTCTGGTTCCCTAAACTCTTAATTAATTAATGCCCAGAAAGGGATAGCAAATAGCCAAAATCACTCCCAAATTGGGAATACCATTTTAAAGAGTATGGATCTAAGGCCAGGCAGGACTGGTAGAAAAGAAGGGGAACTACATTAAGAAAACTATAGGTCCCTGATGATTTGAGCCAGTTCCAATAGGGCCATCAGGTACAGTTGTGTAGACTGTGTACTGCACAACTCTAGAAGCCCCATTCACCTAGACTTGCATGCTGATGACAACAATGCTGGCAGACAGCAGTCAAGTTCATCCCTTGACTCCCTGGGAGTCCAAAAAGAAAGCCTTCTGACTACCCACCTCCATCCCAGGCAAGATTTGACACAGGTCCCCCTCCTCTGTTCTTTGATTCTGCTTCCTGCTCTGGTCCCTGGGGAGTTTCCATGCTATGGTACCAGTGAGTGAAGGCTGACCCTTCACCCCAACTAGTAGGAGAGACCTCCCCTTCCTTGCACCATCAGCCCCAGCTAAGCAATCACATTTGACCCCACCATTAGCTCTTTTCCTATTCATTGTCCTTCCTCCAGCTCCTGACTATAGCCAGACTCCCCCACTTCACTCATGCCTGGGTGAGAGGTGGTGGCTGAGTTTCATGTTTACCATGACACAGTAGGAGGAAATTGGGTTTACAGAGGGGGAAATACAGGGACTGCTCCATCCCCACCCCCACAGACTATGGGGCACCACAAGCTCTGGAGGGACTGAAGCCCAGGAAGAAGAGATGGAAAGATGTCCTCCCTCTGCCTGTCCTGTTGGCAGTTGTCTCTCCTTATCCTCCTTCTGCCAGGTCCACTCTCTCTTTCTTCACATTGGCCTAATGACCTTCTGCCTCCCTCAAGCTCTCACAGGCACTGCCCAGTCCCCAGGGGCCAGAGGGGATTGACTTCATTCTCCAGAGCCTTAGGGCTCTGGCCTGCCCCTACACACACACACACACACACACACACACCCCTCAGCCAAGAGAAGGGGAGCAGGGCAAGCAGAGAAACAGCAGAGGCTGGAAGGGCCACTCCCTTCTGCTTTCAGCAGCTCTCTATTCATGCCCCACTCCCATCACCCCACCTGCCTCAAGAGCCCTGTTGTACCAGCACACAGGCCTCCTTTCAGCCCTCCCCGTGAGCCTTTTATTCTCTCTTCCTTCCCCACCCTACCCCACTCCCCAAGGAACATGCCCAGAACCAAATCCTTGCAGGGATGGTTAAATGACTCCAGGCTCCTTCAATAGGGTGCAGGGTGGGAAAGGTTTTCAAGAGCTCATACCCCACAGGCGCTGAGGCAGAGAACTCCCTCACTCTCACTCCTTGGAGGGTGCAGTTCCTGCCTCATGTGGCTAGGCAAGACTCCTAGCCACCCAGGAACTGAACCGTCCAAGGAGTGAGTGCAAGGGCAGCTTAAACCAAAGCTGGGCTCCTTTTCTAGCCTCCTCCCAGGCACCAGGACCAAATCAGGAAGCCTCACAGGCCAAATCCTTGGACACCACCTCTAACTAGCCCAAAGCCCACCATGAAGGTCCATGGACCCACTCAACACATCATTGTGAGAGGGTGTTGGTCCATTCTACCAACTTCCTCAAAGAGCTCCCCAGTGAGCCCTCCTACCACGGACCCTCTGTTTGCTCTTCCAGTGTTAGTCAAGCTCCTCTCAGTCCTCTAGAGTAAAAACCAGATTATTGTTTCTGTTTTACTGCCTGGCATTTCTAGATATAGTTGAAAATCCTTTTAATTCTGATTATAAATGTAATGCACACTATTGTTCTACTCTTGGAAACTACAGAAACACAGAAATAAGAAAGTAAAAATGAACTACAGTTTTAAAAAGGAGGTGGGACAAAGGACAAAGGAAGCTGTCACCCCCAGATACTAGGGCTGTGAAGGGTCTGCTCTGCCCCCTGTACCTCTGACCTCTAACTCACCACCTGCCCCCACCCTGGATTTACAGAAATGGCCTCCACATCCACAACCCAGGCTGGCTGCTCCTTGAATAGCCAGGTGTGAACTTCCAAGGTGCTCACCTCTGACCCAACTCAGCCAGGGCCATGGGATTGGCAGTGGGGTCTGCTAGCCATGCTGAAGACCTGGGCCCAGCCCCAAGTTGGGATCAAGGCCCTCTGGGAGCTAGTTCTTACCCCATCCTGTTCCACAGGCTGCACATTCCATTCTGAGTCAGGCAGGGGGTGGGGACTGGGGGAGGTAAGGCATGGAGAGGAGAACAGTAGGCCTCCTCTGGGGTGGATCCCCTAGGGAGCTCCAAGCCTGGCAGGGATTATAGACCAAAACCACCAGAGAGGAGGGAGCCTCTCCTCAACCTGAAACCCTACCTTGGAGGTATCCCCAAAAGACACAGCAGGATAATGGCGGGTAACACTAATACCCCTCCCCCAACCCTACCCCAAGCCCATGGGCTGCTTACTGAGCTTAGTGCCAAGGCCATTTAAATGCTAAGGCCACTGCCGGGCTGAAGGCTGTTAGTATCAAGGGAACTGAATTCCAGCTTCAACAGCGTGTATCGGGCTTCCCGGAGTGACGGCAGCAAGGGCCTGAGTAGAGAATGCCACTTAGGAAAAAGAGTAGCAGCTGGATGTGCAGTCCCCACTTCTCCTTCCTTTCCCCTGCCACCCCATCCACACCACTTCTCGAAACAATCCTCTGCTCCTTCCCTGGCCTGTCTGTGCACACTTGGGCTCTGACATGTGCCCACATACAGTACCTCCTGGGCCATGCCAGGCCTTGGAGTCACCCATGGATGACCTTGGATAGAGGCAGGGGAAACCCCAGCCACTTCCTCTTCACCTCCTGGCCTCTCAGAGGAGGCCTGCCTATGGCCACTGCTCCACCTCTGGGTCCATCCTGTCTGCTCCTCCTGGGAGTGTGCAGAGGGCCATAGGGCCTCTGGTTCCTCATGAAAGAGGAAGGAAGAGAGGAGTCTTCCTAAAACATGGAAGTCATGCTAGCCCACCCTTCTTGGATAGGATTCTCACCCTTTGCTAGTCTCCCTCCTGGAATAGCATGGAGAGTGGAGAGATTCCATGCTGTGGGCCTGGGCCATGCAGGAGGGGCTTTTCCTAGAGGGGCTTTTCCGAGGCCTCTCTGCTCACTCACAGGCCTTCACTGTCATGAGCTTCTAAGCAAGGACTATCTCACGTGTCTTTAGGCTAGGTTCAGGGCATATAATAGACTCCCACAGTTACCTAGCTGAATTGAACTGAACATCTCACCACATGCTTGGGGGAAACTACCATATCACTAGAGACACTGGGGGCTCAGTGGCAGAATTTTCGTTTTCCAAGCAGGAGATTCAGGTTCTATTTCCAGCCAATGTACCTCATGTGCAGCCACCACCCGTCTGCCTGTGGCAGCTTGAGGGCTGCTATGATGCTAAGCAAGTTTCAGAGAGCTTTCAGACCAACAGGGACTAGGAAAAGAGGCCTGGCAATCGACTTCCAAAAATGAGCCAATGAAAACTCTGTGGATCACAACAGTTGAACCGCAACCAATCATGGGGCTGGCACAGGACTGGGCAGTTTCCTTCCACTGTGCACGGGGTTGCTATTAGTTGGGGGGGGAGGGGAGGTGGCATTCAACAACAGCTAACAACAACCATATCACTGCTACTGGGGAAGGTATTTGCATTTTTAAACACAGTCACCCACGAGCAGAGAAGCTGACAGACTGGAGGTGGCCCTGCTGAGCTGGCCTGACGGGAATCTCCTAATTGAGACTTCCAAGGAGATGTAAGGAGGGCCAAGGAAGGGACAGTCAAAATGGAGGTCACGCAGGCAAAGACCACCACAGGGGGCATGTTTTCCTGCTTGCAAAGAGGAGGGTGACAGCCTGGCTAGCAGGTCCAGGTTGCAGGAAGGGGACTAGCAAAGGGTGAGGACTGCAGCAAGTTCAAGCAGGAGCAAGCCCTCTTAAGCAAACACTGAGAACAAAAATAACTCCCATTCAAAGCACGATTTACTGTGTGCCTGGCTGGTCTTCCCAGCACAGAGCCCTTTTCAAATACTCAGCTTCATCCTGGGGGAAGGGGCATGTGGGCACAGCTGCATTTGAATTCCACTCTTTCCGGTATCGTCAGTTTCCTGGAGACTTCCTGGAGAAGCACCCAGGGAGCTGCATAACCAAGGCCAATCTCAAAGCACTCCCAGAGTGGAGAAAAGACTTAGCAGAATGGAGTGACAGCCCCTTAAGGGTAGGAAGGCCTAGATCTCCTGGAATAGGCCCAGCTCAAGCAAAATCTTGTCTGACCACAGCAAACCAGAGAAGGCTTACCATTCATTGCTGAGTGCTGCTGCTGCAACATGATCAGACTCGAGCCTCCCAATATTTCCAAGAGATAGGTATTGTCACTATTGTCCCATTTAAAAGATGAGAAAAAGGAGGCTCCAAAACATTATGTGACAACCATCTCTCCTGGCTCCCTAAGTTCTCATGTATACATCATGTGGCTCTTGAATTATCAAAGGAGTGAAATGTCGGGGATGAGCTCCCTACTAGGATGAAAGATGAGGACAAAGGATGTACGTAGAACCTGAAGCACTGCCAAAGTTAGGACAATGATGGGAATTGTTCTTAACTGTTACTGGCCCCAGCACTCCTGATCACATAATCTTAGTTGCGGGTGGAAAGTCCTCTGTAGCAAAGATTATAGTACCATCCTAACGGATTGTATGACCAAGTCTTGGCTCTACCTCCAAAACACATCTCCCATTGGCCCAGCCTATCCAAGTCATCCTGCCCTGTCTCCTCAATTCTGAATCCACCTCTTATCTAGCCTCTCTGTTCCCCTTCTCCCTCCCCTTCAAACTTAGCAGTGAAAGCAATCTCTCCATTTTATATTTTCTTCACTTATAAAAGTAATTCATGACCATCGGAGGGACTGGAAAAAATCAGGAGAAGATAAAGAAGGAAATGAAAATCATTCATATGGAATGAACCACTGGGCCTGGGGGCTCAGGACCACACTCTCTGGGGACATCAAGGTCAATTGGCACAACATAGTCCACAAAGATAATGTTCTACATCCAACGTTGGTGAGTAGCAGCTGAGGTCTTAAAAGCCTATAAGCAGCCATGTGCGCTGGAACTATTGGTCTCTCTCCATCCAGAGCAAAGAAAAGTGAGGAAAATCAAAGACAAACGGAAACAACTAGTCAAAGGACTAATGGATCACATGACCGCAGCATCCATGACCCTAAGACCAGAAGAACTAGATGGTGCCTGGCCACCAGTACAGACCGCTCTGAAAGGTATCACAATAAAAGACAGTCCTGGCCAGAGCTGCAGGGGACATCAAACTCAACTGGCATAACATACTACACAAAAACATTGTGGCATAACGTACTACACAAAAACACCCGCAAGTAGCAACTGGGATTTTAAAAGCTTGCAAATAGCCAGCTAGAGGCAACAATGGGTCTCTCCTCGTCCAGAGCAAAGAAGAATGAAGAAAACCAAAGACACATGGAAACAATTAGTCCAAGCGACTGGTACACCACGCAATCCTCAGCTTATACAACTATGAGACCAGAAGAACTAGATGTTGCCCAGCTACCACTGTCAACCACTCGAGGAGGGACCTATGTAAAAGATCCTGGATAGAGTGGGAGAACAAAGTAGAACAAAACTCAAAAATCATTAAAAAAAAAAAAAAAAAGACCAGGTTTGCAGGTCTGATAGAGCCTGATGGAACCACCAAGACTATGGCCCCTAGTTCTTCTTCGGGTCTGGAATTGAACCCACTCCAAACAAAAGACAGGCATGTGAACTGAATATTTACATTAGGTAGAAACACTCCTTGGAGAGATCAATCAAGGGAGAATAGAAGGGCTGTGTATCTACAGGGAGACAGCTCGGGAGGCAGGAGTGCATGGGAGGGAAGGACACAGGGAAGAGTTAACTATGGGGAAGAAGTGGGAGGGTAGCCATTGCATTGTGAGAAACTGCAGTCAATGTCATGAGACAAAGTGTATGGGAGTTGCTGTATGGAAAGTGAATTTGCTCTGTAAACTTTCACCCAAATCACAATTTAAAAAAAAATAAAAAAGTCCTGGAGAGAGTGGGAGAAAAATATGGAGCAAAACTCAAAATCATAAAAAAAGACAGGCTTACTGCTCTGATAGAGACTGGTGGAACCCCTGACTATGGCTCTTAGACTCCCTTGAAACCTGGAACTCACCCCTGTGGCTCAACTTTCAGTCAGACAATAGAGGGGACTATGAGGTGAATGATACTACCAGGAAAAGGACACACTCCTTAGAACAGTCAATTATGAAACCAAAAGGACAACATTTGCCCAGGGATAAAACTCAGAAGGCAGGAGAGGACAGGAAATAAGGAGGGATAGAAATGGTAAACAGGAGCTCTGGTAGCATAGTGCCTAAGGCAACTGACTGCAAACCAGAAGGCTGGTGGTTCAAACCCACCAGCCTCTCCTTGGAAGGAAGGCTGGGCAATCTACTTCCGTAGTGATATCGCCTCGGAAACCCAAGGAGGGGTCGCACATAACAACAACAGAAATGGTAAACACAAGGAGGAAGTGGGAAGAGTGCTGTTACATTGGGAGGACTGCAATCAATTTCGCAAAACGTGTATGAATTGTTGAATGGAAAACCAATTTGCTCTGTAAACTTCACCCAAATCACAAATAAAAACTGGACACCCATATGTTCAGTATCCAGAGTTAACCTCTGTAAACACTTTGCTTATTCTTCTAGTCTTTGTGTGATGGGACTTGTGTATAAATATACTTACATAATTAACTTTACAAAAATGATATCACACTATATAGTTTTATATATTTTTTTTTAATTTAAATTCTTATTATATACATTTTCCAGATTACAAGTTATTTTTTTAAACTAGTTATGTTGTTTTGGTAAAGTTGATACGTATATAGTACTCAATTCAGAAAGAACAAAAGAATTACAGAGAAAAACAATCTTTCCTCCACCCCATCCTGCAGCCACCCAGTTTCCCGCCCCTGTGACAAGTATGATTACCATTTCTTGAGTACCAAATAATCTTTTAAAATCATAAATCAGATCGTGTCACTCCCCTGCTTAAAACCCTCCAATGGCTTCCCATCGCCCTGGCAATAAAACCCACGTTCCTAACCAGCCCTTACAAGATCCTGTGTGACCAGGCTCTGGACACCTCTGATTTCTCCAGTCTCTCCTATTCCACTCACTGCACTCCAGCCACGTTGCTGTTGCAAACCCTATCTAGCCTCAGAGATTTGTATTTGCTGTTCCCTCCGCCTGGAAACCCCTTCTCAGGTCTTTGTGGGGCTGGTTCCTTCTCCTCTCTTGGGTCTAAACTGAGCTGTCATCTCCCGAGGGCATCCTTTCCTGGCATCCCAATCTAGGGCCACCCCTGTCTGTTGCCACCTGCCATACACTCTATTTCATCACCCTATTGTATTCTTTCACATCACATATTTATGACCTGATATTGTCTTGGTTATTTATTTTTAAGGTATTTATTGCCTGTCTCCCCTCACCAGAAAACTGGCTCCCTGAAGGTAGGGATGTTACCTGTCTTATTCACCCCTGGAACCCTCCCGCTTAGTACACATAATAGATGTTCAACAAATTTTTGTTAAAAAAAAATGAATGGAGGTGACTGCAACCCTCATCACTGAAAACTGCCCACTTGCAGAATCTCCAAGCACCAAGAACCAGCCCTTTGGCCATCCTCCACCACACACAAGTAGGAGTTAGAGGATCAGAGACAGGAGCCTGTTGTCCAAAATAGTGTGGTTAGAAAGCAGAAGCCTCCTCATCCTCCCTGTCACCCAGCTCACCTGTTACTTGTGCTACCTGTTTGCAGAGTCCAGAACTGAACAAGGACAAGCCCATATTCCTAGAAAATCCCTCACTCGTAAATGGAAACTTGGAGGTGAAACTTCTGTCCCCTACTTATCCAAAATCTCACATCTGGTCTGCCCACGCAGCTGGGATATTCCATGTTCCCAAGTGAGCCTCAGCAGCAGGTGATGCAGCCCACACTGGGCAGGAAGCAGGCTCCTCCCGGAGCAGCCCAGGCCCATCCCACCTGACTCTTGCCGGGGTGGGGGCAGACACCTGGGCTCTCTCTCTCTGGAAATTCACAGAGCCCCAGAGACACAAAAGCACATCCAATCCTGAGCCAGAAGCCCAGGCCCTGGATGCTCAGGGGACACCCAAAGACTTCCAAAAGAAGATTCTTCCCTCCTGGAGCCATATTTCCACTCAGAGAACACTGCAGGTTGATTTTGAAGAATGAAGAAAAGGAGGGAATTAAGTGGCTTACACTAAAACTGTGAAGGGAGGAAGGAAGGTAAGTAGGAAAAAAGAAGACTCCAAAAATGGAACTAAGCAAAGAGTAAGCAAAAACACCAAACTCAGTACCATCCAGTCTATTTCGACTCACAGAGACCATTGGGTTCCTGCGGCGGTAAATCTTTACGGAAGTAGATTTGCCGGTCTTCCTTCCGCGGAGTGGCTGGTGTGTTTGAATCTCCAACCTTCTATTTAGCAGTCAGATGCCTTAGGCACTACGCCACCAGAGCTCCTTAAGCAAGGAGTAAGGAGGATACATTTGATCAGAATCAGCAGAGGGTGGGAAGGAGTGTGGAGTTACGTCTAGCACACTGGAATTTAAACACACTTCTCCTTGCCAGAAATGGAGAATTATACTTTATTAAGCAAGCACAATCACCAGGTGCTCTTCTGGGTTCTGTGCAAGGCCAGTTAAGTAACAATGGCAATAACAGCTAATATGTATCCAGCTCTGAAAGACAGGCACTATTCTATTTTATTAAGCCTTTTAACCCCCCGAGTTAGATATTGTTCATACTAATCCCATTTAACAGATGAGGAGACTGAGGCACAGAAAAGTTAAGTTCAATTGCAGCATTTAGGATGCAACTCCAGAGCCCTGGTTCTCCCTCCTTATGGTCTTCAATTCATGCCTTCCAAACCCAGTATCCCTCAACCCATCATTACGTGCCAGTGCCAAAGATGTGTGTTTAACTTTGCCCATTTCACAGAGAGGAAAGTCTAGAAAAGTTGAGTCACTCGCCCAAACTCATGCTGCCCATCAGTGGGAAATTAGGACAACATGTGCTGAATCCCAGCATCTTGCGCGCCACTTCTTAAGAAAGCAAAGTGGAAACCAGGGTCTCTGTAAACCCCGCCCAGCACAGCAGTATCTTCTCTGGCTGTCTTTTGCCAGATCCTTCACCAGCGCCAGCACCGAGGCGCCCTGCCCGGAAATTCCCACAGAGTCAAAGCAAACTTCCCAGGAAAACTCCCCAGCTTCCTCCTAGTCCCTGTCAGAGAGGTGGCTGCCAAGAGAACTGGCGGAGTCCTTGCAGCTGCTGTCGGCTCTCCCGGGCGGGAGCCGCTGCTCGTGCGCTCGGGGTCCTCCCGGAAAGATCCAGGGCTGAAGTTCAAAATTCACTCCCCGCCCAGGCACAGTTCACGGCCCCGCCCGGGGCTCTCCGGCAACCCCCACGTCTCTCGCCTCCGCAGCTCCATTTAAGTAATGGAGCGACTCCAGTCTGGTACAACAAGGCAAGCAGCTGGGTGAATCCCCCAAGCTAGCCTTTCGTGTCTGGGGACTCGTAGCAGCCCGAGCCGGCACACGTGTGTGTGTGTGTGTGTGTGTGTGTGTGTGCGTGTGTCTGTGTGTGTGTGTCGTGTTTACGTACGGAACGCGCGGGGTGGGAAAACAATGGCGAGCCTCTGGGAACAGAGCGACTACCCACAAACCCCCCAAACTCCCCCCCATCTGCCTAGCCCCAGACGCGATTTGCTTTTGCAGTGAAATAGGGATGAAAAGGTTCACCTTCTCAGACAGGAGGTGGGGGTGGTAAGAAGAAAGCTGGGGGGCGGGGGTGGAACAGGAGCAGCGGGAGCAGAAAACAAACAGGATGCAGCGCTCGGCTGGTCCGCCGGGGAACCAACCTGGAACAGTCGAAAAGGGGTTCGTGGCTAGTCCCTAGCACCCTACACAAACGAGGCGGGGGGATATGCGTCTCGCCCGAGGCACGCCCCACACGCGGCGCGCACACGTCGCCACGGCTCCCCTCTGGGAAATCCTTGAACTGGGCACATAGATATGCTACTATGAGAAAGACGTGGTGCCCCTGTGGGTCTGCGAGGAGTGGAGAAGGGACACTCCAAGCTTGGCTCCCCGTGTGAACACTGACGCAGACACACACAACCAACCACGGCCTTACCAGGCTGCCACCCCTCTCCACAAGGACCCGGGTCTGCCCGCGAGGAGCTGCCACCGGTTGGCTTTTTTTGGGGGGGGGAGGTGGGGGTCTGTTCTTCGTCGAAAACTTTGCCAAGGATGGAAACTCGCAGAGAAGAGAGCCGGCGTGTCCCCAGAAATGTGGACGCGAGTGTCAAACTTCAGAGGGCTAGGGAGAGGGTTGTTGCGGCGCGGGCGGGGGCGCACTTACTACTCAGCCAGGCGCCAGGCTCGGGGCTCGCAGCTCCGCGCTTTTCCTCCTTCTCTGTCCAGGTCCTCTGCGCTGGCAGCCTGGGCTTCCCGCTCACATGCCCCGAAGGGGCAGCCGGCAGCCAGGCAGGGCTGTGGCGGCTGGGCTCGGAGGGGGCACGCCCCCCGCGGTCGGCCGCTGAGTCGCCTCGGACTCGCAGCCACCCTGGGTCCGCGCCGCACAAGGAGGTGGCTGCGCCGCACAAGGATTGAGGTCCCGGGAGGCGAGCTCGGGTTCCGGCCGGGCGGCGCCCTCCGCCGAACCAGGCCGCTCTCTGCACTCTGCCCTCTGCCCTCTGCTTGCAGCCTTCTCGCTGCCTTGCCGGGTCCTGCTCCCCGACTCGTCCGGACGCGGCGCCGTCCCGCCCGGATCTGTGGCTCCGCGCTCCGCGCCTCGGCTGGGTCCGGAGTCAGTAACCCCGAGGCTGTCGGCTGTTCCTCGGACTCAGACCCCGGGTCGCCTCTCCCAGGCCCGAGATCCACACCCGCGCTCACACAGTTCAGTTCCGAGCCGGGACTGGGAGCTGGGCTTTCGCAGCTCTCTGCTCCGCGGCGACTCGACAGCCACAGAGGAGAAAAAGGGAGGGAGGCAGAGAGCGGGTAGGGGGAGGAGGAGTAGGTGGAGAAGGGAAAGAGGGAGGGAGAGAGGGTGGGGAGATGTAGAAGGAGGGAGGGACAGAAAGTTCCCTCCTCCTCCCTGCAGCCGGGTCCAGCCAGGCATCCAACAGCTGGAAACCTCTGTTGGAAAGGGGAGAACTGAAGTTCCCAGGCGGTGGGGTGGATGAGGGTGGAGTGAAGGGGTGGCAAAAATAGAGGAAACAAGGTAGATTCGCTCCCACTGCCCAGGTGTGAGAGATGCTATAGAGAATTTTCGCTCCCTAGAGCACGATCTAAGGAGTTATCAATCCAGCCTCCTAATCCCTCCAGACAGACAGCCTTGATTTGGGGTTTTTAAAAACTCCATTTTGGAACTCCCTTAGGAACCTGATTCCACTGACAGCTAGACCACTTACTAATTAATGTCTAGGACTATTCCCTAGCCCGGGAGCTCTGATAGCATAGTGGCTAAGACACTTGCCTGCTAACCAGACGGCTGGTGGTTCAAACCCACCAGCCACTCCTCGGAAAGAAGGTTGGGCAATCCTACTTCCCTAGTGATACTAGTGCCTCGGAAACCCAAGGAGGGGTCGCTATGAGTCGGGGGCCCTGTCATTTTGCCCTCTCTCGAACGAACAAGTCCTTTATTTTCAAATCCTGCCCAGTTCTGTAAGGCGCTCTGGTGGCGCAGTGGTTAAAGCATTTGGCTGCAAACCAAAAGGTCGGTGGTTTGAACCCACCAGGTGCTGGACAAAGACGAGGGAGTCTGCTTTCTAAAGATTTACAGGCTTAGAAGCCTTATGGGGCAGTTCTACTCTGCCCTATAGGGTAGCTGTGAGTCGGAATGGACTGGATGACAGTGGTTTATTTTGGCCCGGTTCTTGTAGGGGTGGATCCTTTTAATGTAATACATTTATTAAATGCCCCTAGTGGCATAGTGCCTAAGGCATATGACTGCTAACCAGAAGGCTGGTGGCTCAAACCCACCAGCCACTCCTTGGAAGGAAGGTTGGGCAATCTACTTTGATAGTGATACTGCTTCAGAAACCCAAGGAGGGGAGGGAGTCGGATCTGACTTGACTGCAGTGCTTTTTGTTTCGTTTTCACTTATTAAATGCCTACAGTATGCCTGGCCTAACTGGGTATTGGGGATACCCGGATGCCTCTGTCTTTTCTGGATTCCCATTTTATGAAGGGAACAAATGGTTGAGCGTATGATTTACCGTGAAGTGGGAAACTGCTAAGACAGGGCAAGCCCATGGTGCTGGAGACCAGCAAAGGCACTAGTATATGGGGACTGGACTCAGTTTTCTTTAGGGAGGTATCATCTGAACTGGAGCTTGGATCTGTGGGAGGAGTGGCAATTGTGGACCTGCAAATAACCCTATGTGGACTGTAGGTGACCGGCATTTCAGCAGGTGATGGTCAGTGAAGATAGAGAAGTAATGGAATGGGGGCCACTTCATAGTGGAGGGCCTCATAAAGCAACTTAAGGGCTTTGAATTTCACCATTCTCCCACCCACTTGCCTGGCCAACTCCTTTTAACTCATCTTCTAGGTCTCAGACTAGATATCAACTCTTCCAGGATCCTTTTAGATGCCAGGTACCCCATCCATGTTCTCTGGAAATTGCCCCTTTCAATAGTAGATCATACAGTAACCATTCACCTGTCTCCCTCGCCGGACTAAAAGCTCCATGAAGACAAGGGTGTATCTCTCTGGTTCACTGTTCCTCCCTTGGGCCTAGCCAGGGTTTGGTAAAGAGAGGGCTCTTAATAAATACTTGTTGATCAATTGGTTGATTGACAGGAATGGAGAGCCATGGAGGGATTCTAAGCAGGGCCACTGATGAGAGGTAGAGGCATGGAGGACAATGATCAGACAATG
>NW_006922159.1:1391779-1393918 GCF_000298275.1 Orycteropus afer afer
GCCAGCCTTCTGGTTAGCAGTCAAGTGCCTTAGCCACTACGCTACCAGAGCTCTCAATATTTTCATAAATGTCATCAATTTATACCTTCTACCAATTTTGTGAGATTGGTATCAGTATCCCCATTTTAGATGTCAAAGTCATGGCCAGTAAGTGGTGGGAGGACGTTATCTGACCCTGAAAATTCTTTGTAGATTACTGTACCACTTACCAGAAACATCTACTACAATCACTCCATTTAATCCAGACAGCTACTCCCCCCTCTCGAAACACTCACTTCCTTGACTCCACACTCTCTTTCTTGACTCCACACTCTCCTGCCTTTCCCATGACCTCACTGGTTGCTCTTTCTCAGGCTCCTTCATTTATTATTCCTCCTCCACCTTTGTCTTCAGGTGGGCTCTCCTTGGATCCTTTTTCCTTTCTTTCACTAGGTAAAACTTTATCCATTCCTATAGCTTTGAATATGTGCTCATGATTCTCTCAATTTTTTATTTAAATCTTCATTTATCCAATAGCACACCTAATGGTTCTATCAAGGGTCTCCCAGACATCCTAAACCTAACATGTTCAAAATTGAGCTCTTAATCAACCCTCCCCTCCCCAAAGTCTGTTGACACCCTGTACAATCATTCCCATCTCAGTAATGGTACCACTGTCTACCCAGTGGCTCAAGCAAAATTCCTAGGAGTCATCTTTGATTCTTCCTTTCCCATCTAATCCCATTAGTGAGTGTTGTTGGTCTCTCTCCAAAAATATAACCAATACACTCACTTCTCTGTCTTCCCTGTCACCACCCCAGCCCAGGCCACCATCATCTCTCTGCTAGACTACAACAGCCTCTCTGCTTTTGAGTCCTGAGACCACCTGCAACTACATAATTTAACTAAGGCTGCTAACATCAACAAGACTTTAATATTTGTTCCAGAAATTTCTTGCTCAGGAAGATAAGGCCATAAACCAGTAAATAACTTCATTATTTGCTTCAGGAACTTCCTAAAAATCAATTTATCTGAACAATGGACTGCTCAACCAGCTCTCTTCTTGGGACAATAGTTAGCTTAACTGTGCAAACCACTAGCTTATCAAACAATTGTTTATTTATTAAGACTCACTTCAAGATCCTCCTCTTGATATATCCTCTAATCCTAAACCATTACATCATAAATTTTGCCCAAGCCCAATCAGATTCCAATATTGAAAGACCTGCCTTAGACCAGACTTCAAACCTTATGAAAATGTTCCCATGACCTCTCTGTTTTGAGACATGACTAAGACTCTGTCAAGATGGGGGGCTTCCTTCCTGAAATGGGACATAAACTCAGCGTGGCTTGAATGGCAGGTTATTCTGGTGGTCTTCTGAGATGTCAATAGTTAATACTTCACTTATCCCCCCTTCAATCCACTCTCTAAAGAATCTTGGTGGCACAATGGTTAAGTGCTTGGCTGCTAAATGAAAAGTCAACAGTTCAAACCTACCAGCCACTCTGCAGGTGAAAGATGTAATAGGTTGCTACATCTGTTATCTTGATTATGTAAAGATAACGGCCTTGGAAACCCTATGTGGCAGTTTTACTCTGTCCTATAGGAGCTCTGGTGGCATAGTGCCTAAGGTATTTGACTGCTAACCAGAAGGCTGGCGGTTCAGACCCACCAGCCACTCCTCCGAAGGAAGTTGGGACAATCTACTTCTGTAGTGATATACCAACTCAGAACAAAAATAGGGGTTGCTATGAGTCGGGATCGACTCGATGGCAGTGAGCATTTTTTTGATTTTTTGTTTTTTTTTCCAAGTAGGGTCTTTATGAGTTGGAATTGACTCAACGGCAATGGGTTTTTTTTTTTTTTTTTAATCCACCCAGCAGTTAGCTGATTAAAACCCCCGATAGCTTCCCAAGTTGCTTGGTTCTACAATCGATGCCAACAGAAGCAGCAGTCAGGACATTAGACGACATGTAGCATTGGGAAAGCCAATTGTGAAGGAACTGTATCAAGTGCTGAGGAGCAAGGATATCTCCTTGAGGACAAAGGTGCGCCTGACACAAGCCATGATATTTCCAATCGCCTCGTATGCATGTGAGAGGTGGACAATGAATAAGGAAGACCGAAGAAGAGTTGATGCTTTTGAGTTGTGGTGCTGG
>NW_006922159.1:1394196-1397112 GCF_000298275.1 Orycteropus afer afer
AATGACTCAACGGCACTTAACAACAACAACATAGCTTCCCACTGCACTTAGAATAAAATCTTAACTTGTTACTCTGACCTGGAAAGAGCTCTGCAAGATCTGGCCTCACACATCCCTCCAGCCTCCTCCTCTGCACTCTTTTCTCTTCAGTTCCTCAAACTCACCAAGCCTTCACCCACCTGAGAGCTTTGGAACAGGTGTTCTCTCCACCTGGAAAGCTCTTCCCTAAACTCTTTCATCCTCAAGTCTCAATATCTCCCCCCCTATCTAAATCATCCTTATTCCCTGTTGTTAGCTGCCATCCTGTCAGTCCCCAACCCATGGCAATCTCATGCACAATGGAATGAAAAGCTGCCCAGTCCTGCGCCATTCCCACGGTCGGTTGCGGATCAGACCATTGTGATCCATAGGCTTTTCACTGGTTGATTTTCAGAAGTAGGTCACCAGGCCTTTCTTCCCAATCCATCTTAGTCTGGAAGCTCCTCTGAGACCTGTTTGGCATCATAGTAACACACAAGCCTCCACTGACAGACAGGCGGTGGCTGCATATGCGATCCATCAGCTGGGAATCAAACCTGGGTCTCTTGCATGGGAAGTGAGAACTCTACCATTGAACTAATCAATGCTCTAGCCCTAAAAAAAGAAGGAAAAAAAAAAAAAAAAAAGCCATTGTATCATCACCCAAGCTCCAACTCATGGTGACCCCAGGTGTTACAGAGTGAAACTGAGCTCCATAGGCCTTTGTTGGCTGCACTCTTTACAGAAAGAAGCTTGGGTGGTGCAATAGTTAAACACTTGGCTGCTAACCAAAAGGTCAGAGGTTTGAATGCCCTAGGCAGCTCTGCAGGAGAAAAGACCAAGGTAATCCTATGAGGCAGTTCTACTCTGTCCTGTAGGGTCACTACAAGTCAGAATCAACTTGACGGCACACAGCAACAACAACAATCTTTATGGAAGCAGATTGCCAGGACTTTCTTCTGAGGTGCTGCTGTGGGTTTGAATTGCCAACATTTAGGTTACTAGTTTGCACCAACCAGGGACCCCACCTTGTTCTCTTTCTCAGAACCTTGTTTACTTTCCTGATAGCATTTACAATTTTTTTTTTCTGTTTCCTATTTCCATGTGCTTTGCCTATCTCCACTTTAGACTGTAAGCTCTGTGAGGGTAAGGCCTTGTTGCCCTATCCTCCATTTAATTTCCAGAACCAGACACAGGGCTGGGCCCATAATAGATACTCAAAAAATATTTGCTAAATAAATGACCATGACTGGCTTCAATGAGTATCTCCAATGTGCTTTATGTGTGGCTGTCAAGCCTGGGTTCTAAGATGCTGGTGAGAGCTCTTGGCCCCAGTTGTGCTGGTTTCCCCAACATCCCCTTTTACCTCCAACGTAGAGAAAAGGTGTGACACACAAATGTCCTTGGGAGAAGAAATAAATGGATTAAATTCACACAATGGTATGAATTACTTTCCACAGGACACCTGGTGGGGAAGAGAACACTCTCAGAGAGAAAGTGAACTGAGGGGGATGGGAGAAGAAAAGAGCACAATAACTTCCCCACTGTTTTGCTTGAAGCCTCACCTGCTCTCCCCTCAACAGCTCACACCTAATGGAAGGTCATTTTCCCTGAGAAGCATAGAGAGAGGGTGCTTGGGGACCAGGTCAGGTCAGGGTACGCCCAGCCTACTCAGGCTTGTCTAGACACCATCTCTCCACCCTTTCACTTACTGACTGAGGAAGGCCTTTTCTAGAAACCATTGCCAGAGATATGAATTCAAGGATCCCACAGGAGTGGCTTTTCAGAGGCACACACTGCCTTTGGGCTGACCCTTCATGGGGTTCTACTCAGTTCTGCTTCGGTTTGTCCAGAGGGTGACATTCCAGTATGGAAGCTTATCAAGAGAACAGATTAATTCACAGAATGTCGTGTATGCCTATCAGAATCTGAAAGTTCAAGATCCAGAAGGAACTGGCCTTCTAGAACCATCCCCTCCAGTTCTCTCTTTGTGCACCAGAGGAGACTGAGGCACAGAGAGGAGAGTATCTTGCTCAAAGTCATTCAGCACATTAGCCACAATGGACCAGACTCAGGACTCCAAATGCTAGTCACAGCTTCATATTACCTGCTTCCATGGCTTGATCTGAACAGACCCTACTCCAGACAATGAGGAGGTGGTTTTCTGAGAGTTGACCAAAGAAGCCTAGGGTAAACTGCCCTCCCCTTGGTGACCCCAGACCACTCACAACTCCTCCTACCCACTCCAAGCCACACTGCTACTCCTGTCCTTCAGGCACTACCATTCAGCTCCAAACCCAATCTTCCCCATTTTGCCAGGGCCATCTCAGCCCCACCTTTATCATCAAAATATGCCCAGTGACCTCAGTCCACAGGCATCTTACTTTTCCTTGACATTTGCCAGGTGCTGGATGGCACCAACATTTACTAACTGAGAGCCTATCTCATGGTGCTGGTACTTTACACACGTGTTCTCCTCTACTCCATCCACAACTCTGTGAAGATGAGAACAGATGAGGAAAGTGACACTCAGAGAAGTGAAAGGAATTTTCTAAATCCACATAGAGAAGGGGCAAGAACTGACATTTGAACCCAGGTTTTCTGACTCTCGAATCCATGCTTTTTCTATTATATCATGCTGCTTGTGATGGGATTTTCTGATCCTGAGAATCCGAACCATATAAACTAGCACATGAGTGTCATTCAACAGCCTAGATTCTAGCCCAATCCCTAGAAGGAGAAACACCTCTCTGCTTTCTATGTGACAGTCAGTCTACTGCCCCCCAACTGGAGGGCTGTTTCCCAAGATGTTGTTGTTGTTGTTGTTGTTTGCCGTCAAGTCGGAGGCAGTATCACTACGGAAGTAGATTGCCCCATCTTTCTTTCGAGGAGTGGCTG
>NW_006922159.1:1397647-1408181 GCF_000298275.1 Orycteropus afer afer
ATTTATATGACATTTACTTATATAAATGTCATTATTTGGAGTTCTAAATGCTGAGGGTAATAATCAGGGCATGTGTCTTACTAAACTATTTGAAATAGGTACAGAGCAAAGACATGGCCACTTCCTTCCCTGAGTATACGCACGCGCGCGCGCGCGCGCACACACACACACACACACACACAATGGTTGTTTTGTCTTTTCTCTTTCCATTCTCTCCCACCCCTTCCCACAGAGGTGGCCATTGAGCCCCACCTGAAAAGGCGGCAGACTGAGGGAAAGAGATGAAGAGGGTGTTGGCTTTCCAGAGGCCTGAGCAATTTAGAAAATCCTGATGTGTCTTCTCAGTTCTCTTCACCTCCACCCCCACCACATAGCTAATTGTGTCCCATCCCCAACACCTGACTTTTTATAAACCCTCTTTCCTGTCTTGGGGAGACCTAGATCCCCATCCTGGGAGGGACTGGCAACAATTAACAAAGGCACCATGGAGTAGAGACAATTAACAATCCAGAAAAGAGGAGAAAGAGAGGCTTTGTTCTGGTCTCCATGGCAACAGGGGGGGGGACGAAGGAGGAGGAGGAGAAGGGGCCATCCAGAAAGGCTGATACTTTCACTTTCCTTTCATCCCTCCCCTCTCCCGCCCCCTTGGGTTTCTGCCCGGGAGACTGGGGATCTTGGAGGGAGTAGGATGGGACAGGCCAAGTCTGAAGGCTGGAGATTCGAGGTGGGTTACTTAAAAGTTCATGGTCTAGCTAAGTGCTCCCTGTGGAACTAAGGCTAGAGAAAGAGCCTTGGGGCCCTGGATCAAAGGAATCCTCTTCTTCCTCCTTTTCTGAAGAGCTCAGGTGGTTTATGCTTCTTTCCTCATCAGGGCATGGTGGGAAGTGGAGTCAGGAGGTAAAACTGGCTATTATCATTTGCAGAGGTTATTACAAAGTGAAAGGAAAACATAGAGCCCCTTGTTCAAAAGTTATGAAGAATTTCAAAATGGTACCAGCAGAACATCAAATCAAGTGTAGGCCCTTCTGAGTACTAGACCCTGTGTGACTACACAGGTTAATCGTCTGTGAAGCCAGGCCTATTTACTGTGTGTACATCTATGTGTGTGTATGTGTATCTGTGTGTGTGTAAAAGATAGAGAGAGACAATACTTTTGGGCAAGTCTCTTTTCTCCCTGGACATCTATATTCTCAACTATTAAAAAAGAGATTAAACTAGGTAGTCTTCAGCTTGCTTCTTCTATGATTCATTGTTTTCTCTTCCAGAGGATGAGAGATGTTCAGGCCTCTCTCCAGAAACCAAGTGTAGAAACTCATTCCCAAGAGCCGAGTGTTCTGGTGATCAGTGGTAACCAGTTTTCCCAGGTTTCCTTATCTGGGAAAGCAAAAGACAATGAAGTTATGCCAAGCTCGAAACCCCTGCTGAAGTTTAATCTGTTTTGGGGGATTTCTAAGGCACCCTCAGGTCTCACAAGGTACTTCCACCCAGAGCAAATGTTATCCAATATGAGAAGCTAAGCACACCAGCTCCAGCCTCATGGATGGGTTTCTCCATTAAGCTGTTGGTAACAAGCTTCCAGGCTATTTCTTACTTCCATCAACCCTAACATTGTGAAGGAAATGAAGGAGGGGAGCCAGAGCCTTTTCTTCCTAGGGCTCAGCCTTAACTGCCCTGTGAGCCCAAGTAAAATGAAGACTAGTGACCAGAAACTAAAATCAAGGAGGAAAAAAATCAATTTGCTTGAGGCCCAACATTAGGCAAGAGGTCTAAGGTCTTACTTTCTGCCCTCATCTTTTGGACTGGAAACCATCCTCCCAGGGCCTCCTTACAGGATGCTTAAAACCTGGGAGGTCTGCACAAGCTTGAGGTAGTGTGCGCTCAAAGAATGTGCCTGCATTTATATGGGGGGCAGGCTTTTGTACTTAAATGGCAGCCTTATTTTAACTTGAAACAAAATTCATCTATTACTCTCTTCTCCCATAGCCTAGTCTTTTAAATTTTTTATTTCTTTTGGTATCAGTTTAATACATTGTTTTAATCCCTTTAATCTTTTATTTTTCTACTTTTAACAATTTTACTTATCTCAGTCATTTTTAATCTCTATTTTGTCTTTCTTCTGACTCTTTATACTATTTTCTTTTATCTCATCTTATCATCTCAATTTATTGTTATTGTATTATCTTTTTATTCTCCGTCTTTTACTTCTAACCTTTGCCTTATTGTATCTTTGTTCTATCTTTTAATTTCTTTTTAGCTTATTTGGTTTTATTTTTAGTTCATATTATCACTTTATTGTCTAGTGCCATTTTTTTTTTAACTGTTTTTACCATCTTTTTATTTCTTCTTAGTTTAACTTTTTATTGACTGTTGTATTGTCTTCTATTTTTTATTGTTTTCAATTCTCTCTGTTTATTAAATGCAGAGGCTGGAAATACAGCCCTCAAGGGAAAGCTGAGAGGCTAACCCAAGCCTCATACCAAGGCTCCATCCTCTGCCTTCTCAACTTGGACCTTTCCAGCAATCCCTATTAAATGCTCCATTTGCACCAAAGCTGACCCTTGCTATCTATGAGCATTAATCTGTGTAATTTAGGAGACCTAATGATACAGGAACCTAGTAGTGTAGTGGTTAAGTGTTTGGCTGCTAACCAGAAGGTCAGTGGTTTGAACCTACCAGCTGCTCCACAGTACAGGGATGAGGCAGTCTACTTCTGTAAAGATAATAGCCTTGGAAACCCTGTGGGGCAATTCTACTGTGTCCTAAAGGGTCACTATGAGTTGGAATCTACTTGACAATAGTGGGTTTGAGTTTTTGATTTTTAGTGACAACTCATTTGAACTGCTGAAGTAGCCTAGCTTTCTTAAATCATATACCATCAAATATGCACTGTATCACGGACAATTTACCACCACTGCACATTGTTGTTGTTATGTGTCATTGAGTCGGCCCTGATTCATAGCGACCCCTCCTTGGGTTGCTGAGGCAGTATCACTATGGAAGTAGATTGCCCAACCTTCCTTCCAAGGAGTGGCTGGTGGGTTTGAACCACCAGCCTTCTGATTAGCAGTCAAGTGACTTAGGCACTATGCTACCAGAGCTCCACTGGACATTAGGTCAAGTCTATGTATCAACCATCACCACCCATCTGTCAATTTGTCATCCTGTGGTGGCTGGCATGTTGCTGTGATTCTGAAAGCTATACCACCATCATTTAAAATAGCAATAGGGTAACAGATGGTGGACAGGTTTCAGCAGAGCTTCCAGACTAAGACAGATTAGGAACAAAGGACTGGCTGGAAATCTCCTTCTGAAAATTAGCTAACAAGTACCTTATGGATCACAACAATGTATTGTCCAATATGGTTCTGAAAGATGAGCCCCCTAGGCTAAAAATCCACAGTGGCTGCAACAGTGGACTCAAACATACCAATGATCCTGAAGATGGCACAGGACTGGGCAACGTTTTGGTCTGTTGCCCATGGCGTCCGTGAGTTAGAGCCTACTCAGCAGCAACTGACAGCAACAAATAAACAGAACCTGTTACTTGTCATGATGGAAGCAATAAGTAGGAAATTTCAGTCCAGGAAGAACTCCCAACATATCTCCCCAGGTTTAATTTTAACAACAAACCAAGTGGTATTGATTCTTGCAACAAAAGTCCTTGGGAGCAGGTATAATGGAAGGTCTTCTTTAATTCTTATATCAAGTTGCCTCACATTCATTCAATCATTTGATAAATACGTATTGAGAATCTATTATGTACCATCAACAGGAATATAAAATGATAAGCAAAAAGAGCTATGGCTCTTGCCATCATAAAATTGAGAGTCTAATAAAAGGATATTTACCTGCCATTACCAATCTGATCTGCCTTCCTTCCAGGCAAGATTACAGGAAGTTCTTATGTCAGAGACTGCCAGTTGTTCACCCAGCATCTGCTCTTTTAGAGTAATACAAACTTCAGTTGAGAAAATGACTGTCAGTCTTATGACTGCATTTCCCAGCCTCTCTTGCAGCTGTGCATGGCCATATGCCCAGGTTCTGCCTTATAGGACTGAAGACAAATGATACACACAACTATATAGGCTGTAAGTAAAGTGAAATATGTAACTTCCTGATCATGTCTTTGTAAAGAAAGGGTGCATCCTCCCCTTCTCTCTTTCTCATTTCTGCTGGCTGTAACGTGGACATGGTGGCAACCAGTGTAGCAGCTGTCCCAGGCATGAGAGGACAGAAGGGTATGGAAAATGATAGAATAACAGATGAGTAATTTGGGCCACTGATACCATGTAGCTCCCATAAAGTCCTGACCTGCTTATTCTTAAACTAATAAACATGAGAAACTAATAACCTGCTATCTTGTATAAGCCACTGCAGTGTGGCATTAGCGACAGCAGCTGAATCACTCATCTTTAGCATGTAGCTCTCACCCAAAACCTTCCCTTATTTTGAGGGCCAAGGAGTACACGGCAAGCTTGGACTCATATCTTCCAGAGAACTTTCAGAAAAGAATTAGATATACACTAGCTGAGTCACTCCTACAGATGAAAAGCAGTGCCCTCCTCGCCATGAGGGTGCACCGGAGTAGGTGGTCTACAGGTCATGAGCCTTTGAGTCTATAGAAGCCTTCTTACTGAGTCCTTGTCTTCTTTGCTCATCGCTTAAGAAAGAATGAGTTGTTTGAGTTCTCGAAAAGTAAGATAGGTCTTAGCACTTGTTTTCCCTTTAAATATATTCTTCATGACAAATTATCTATGCAAGCAGAAGAACCCATTTTGTTAAAAGCAATCTTCCACCAGTGGAATCTACACCAATGACCATTCTGACACCACCGACCCCACTCCTGCCAACAATGTGATTTCTCTCCCAGTCTTCTGCTATTGGCTTAGAACTACGAGTTGGCCCATAAAATATTTACCTCTATACTCCCCAGCCACATTTTCAATAATTTCTTCAGCTGTTATTCTTCCATGAACATGCTGGGAAAGCTGGCAAATTCCTTCACCACAGAAAATGCTGTAGAATGCTAACACTGTGAATCTAGACCTGCCCCCATTCAATCGGGTGGCAGTAGTCATTCAACCCCACTCACCTGCCTGTTCACTGCTAGATCCCCAGTCCCTAGAATATGAATTAATAGCCATAAACCCACTGCCATCTAGTCAATTCCGACTCATAGCAACCCCTGTTGGATTTTGAAGGCTGTAAATCTTTAGGGAATTAGTTTGCCTCATCGTCCTCATCAGTTTGCCTCATTGTGGAGTAGCTGGTGGGTTTGAACCACTGGCCTTCTGGTTAGTAGCCAAATGTTATACCCACTATGCCACCAGAGTTAGTTCCAAACTGCCAAGGATTGTGGTTATAACTTTCCAGAAGATTTCTTGAAGTTGCTGCCTAAAATCTAAGATATTTCTCCTAGCATGGAACTGGATAAGCTTCTCAATAAAAACTACTACTTTTTATTTTAGTGTATAAAAGTAGAATATCTGCAGAATATCCTAGACTCTAGGACAAATTTCATTTCTGAAAATTAAGCCCTTTTCCTTTGGGTCATGGTCTCATGGGATAATCCAGTCAAGTGGCATAAGATATTTCTTAAAGTTTATGTTCTGCTTTCCAGTATGGATGCTGGAAAGGATCTAGGATCTTAAAAGCTTATGTGCAGCCATCTAAGACACAACTATTGGTCTCCATTTATCTGAAACAAAAGAGAAAGAAAAAAACCCAAGAATCAGAGAAAGAACCAAACTGTAGGACTAATTGTCTCCATAAACCACTGCCTCCTCTACCTCCGAGACCTGAAGAACTAGATGGTGACCAGCTATCACTACCTACTGCTTTGATCAGGAACACAATAGATGGATCCTAATAGAAAGGAAGAAAAATATGGAACAGAACTTCAAATTCCCAAATAATCCAGACTTACTGGACCTTTTGAGACTGGAGGAGCCCCCAACACTATTGCCCTGAGTTACTCTTTAAACGCTGAATTGAAACTATCCTCTGAAGTCATTTTTCAATTAGTCTAGCTCAAAAAGTAAAGATTGTCACCCTTGAGTAATGCTTCTTTTATACATACATACATATATATCTATATATATACACCGAATGGGCAACAGCTATTTAAAGTATAGATGAAAAGTTTTGGAGGACAGTGAGTTTAAGTTAGTAGGACAACAACTAGAACAGAAATAATGAGGATGTTGACACAATGTGAAGAATATAATCAATGTCACTGATAATTATGTCTAGAAACTATGGAATGTGAGTGAGTTTGGGGTATATATTTTCACCAAAAATAAAAAGTATATTTTTTAAAGCATATGACAAATAAACACATACACATACACACACACTTTTTTTTTTTTTACACTTGTATGTGAAAACTGAGGCAAAGGTGAATTGGTCATTTTAATCTCAATGCCACCTAAGCTTCCAGATTCTTAACAGTATCCTCAGTCAATGAGGGTATCTGTGGTAGTAAGTCTCCAAGATGGCTCCCAATGATCCACACATCTTGGTATTCATGCCCTTGCGCTTGAGTAATCCTTTCCCATTGAGAGTGGGATGGATTTAGTGACTCGCTTGTAATAAGTAAAACAAGGCAGAAGTGATGGTGTATGACTCAGAGACCAGGTCATAAAAGGCAGTGTGGCATTTGGATCATTAACTGGAGGGAAACCACCTGCCAGCTCTCTAGAAAGGCCCGTGTGGTAAAGAAATGAAGACTCTTGTCCATCCCCATGTGAGTGAACATGAAAGCACATCCTATAGTCCCAGCTAAGTCTTCAAACTCAGCTGGTAGCTAGACTACAACCTCATGGAGACCCTGAGCCAAAATTGTTTAGCTAAGTTGCTCCTGCATTTCTGGCCCTCAGAAACTGTATTAGCAACAAATATTTGTTGTCTAAAAATCCCATAGCCATTTAGTTGCTTCAGACTCATAGCAATCCTAGAAAATATAGTATAACTGTCCCATAGGGTTTCCAAGGCTGTTATGTTTACTGAAGGAGACTGCCATATCTCTCTCCTGAGGAGTGGTTGGTGGGTTAGAACTGCTGATCTATCAGTTAGCAGCCAAGCACTTGACTGCTGTGCCACCAGGGTTCCTTGCTTGTTGTCTTAAGTTACTAAATTTTAGGGTGATTTGTTATGCAGCAACAGATAAAGAGAGAATAGATAAGGATGTCAATAAGATAATGCTTCAGCTTCTAAGTATGCTTAGCTTCTATGGATGAGATTAGCCCACTGTGAAAAAAGAAATCAGTAGATAGGAAGCTGAAAGAACAACTATTCTCTGAAAACTATGATTGAAACATCTGTATAATCTGTAGTCTCCCAAACCTCCTAGCATAATCCTGGATATGACATTAGTTAATTGATTGACTGCTGGCTGCTTATTGAGATTCACATTGGTTTTTAATTGCCTTATTTAAACAAATATTTAGTAGATTCACAAAGTTCTTTCTGGAATGAAAAGGTTATTTTGCTGGTGAACCTACTTTAAATGTCTTCTCTGAAGTCTTCTTTAACCAGTTTCATTCCACCCTCATCTTCGTAGCAGCCATCAGAGTTCATCAGTATGGTCCTCAATGCTTTCATGGCACCCTGACAAGACCTGAACTATGGCACTTGCCACTATACTGTACTTTTCTGATTACTTGCTATATCCCTCATTAAATTGGGAGATTTTTGAAGGCAGAGACTACAGCTTATTCATCTTTGTTCTCAGAACAGAATACAGTCCTTGGCCCATAGTGTAAACACAACAAATATTTTTTATATGAATGAATAAGATTATGAGTGAAGAAATGAATGAATGAGTTGGTTTTAGTAGAAAGTTAAGTGGCCTGGAAAACTTCCTTCCCCCTTTTGGACTTCTACTCACCTATGAAATGAAGGGCTAGACAAGATTATATCTGAGTTCTCTTTCCATTCAGATCTTCTGTGATTTATGATTGGAGATGGGAGTAGGAAGCAAACAATAAAGGTAGGAATGGAAATGAGAGAAATAGGAATTAGATAAACAACAGAAAAAAAATCAATATAAGTTAATACTGGGTCTTTGAAAAGGTCAATAAAATTGATAAACTTCTAGCTAGATTAATCAAGGATAAAAGAGTAAAGACACAAATTACCAATTTCAGGAAGAAAGGGGGGCTGATCCTGCAAACATTAAAAGAGTAAGAAGGGAGTAATATTGGTAATTTTACAGAATAAATTTGGCAAAATACATGAAATGGACAAATTATTTGAAATACACATATTACCAAAACTGGCCCAAAAAGAAATAGAAAATCTGAATAGCCCTATATCTGTTAAGTACTTGAATTCATACTTTAAACAAACACATACACATACAAACTTCACTAGTGAAATTCTATCAAATACTTAATGATGAAATAATACCAATAATATATTAATTTTTCAGAAAATAGTAGAAGAAGAAATTCTTTCCAACTCATTTAACACAACAACCAAAAATATTACAAAGAAAGAAGACTATAGACCAATATCCCTCATGAACATAGACACAAAAACCTTAATGAAATTTTAGCTAGTCAAATCCAGCAATATATAAAAAGGATAATACATAAGGTCCAAATAGGGTAATACAAGAAAGCAGGGCATACAGATAGAGAAAGAAGGAAAAAAACTGCCTTTATTTACAGATTATATGTATGTAGAAAACCATAGAAATCCAAGAAGCTCTGAGAACTAATAATTGATCAAGGCTGCAGAATACAAGGTCAATATACAAAAATAAGTTGTATTTTTATATGATAACATATTTCTACATACTAGTGGTAAACAATTGGAAAACAAAATGAAAATGTACAATTTACAGTAGCCTAAAAAATTAAAACAATTAGAGATAAATTTAATAAATGATGTGTAAGACATTTACACTGAATACTACAAAACATTGCAGAGAGAAGGTAAAGATCTAAATGAATGAAGAGATATGTTCATGATGGGAAGACTCAATATTATTAAAATGTTAATGCTCTCAAAATTGATTCACAGATTCAAGGCAATTCCAATTATATCCATTCAGCAATTTTTGCATAAATTGATAAGCTTATTTCTAAAATGCACATGGAAATTCAAAAGACCTAGCATATCCAAAGCTATCTTGAAAAACAAGAATAGATTTGAAGAATTTACATTACCTGACTTAGAGACCTACTACAAAGTTACAGTAATCAAGTCAGTGTGGTATTGGCATACAGGTAGACATAGAGATCAATAAAACAGAATAGAATAGTCCAGAAATAGATCCACACATATTTTGTCAATTGTTTTTTGACAAAGATGCCACAGTAATTCAAAGAGGAAAAGATATCTTTTCAATAAATGGTGCTAATGAATGGTATCATCTCATGGAAAAAATATGTACCCTGACCTTGACCTCAAAATACACACAAAGATCAACTGGAAATGGATCATAAATCTGGATGTAAAAGCTCAAGCAATAAAATTCCAAAAATATACAAAGGAGAAAATCTTTGTGACCAGCAGGTGGGTAATGATTTCTTAAGACACAAAAACCATTCTCCATAAAAGAAACAATACATTTGCCTTCACTGAATTTAGAAAGTTCTGCTCTTCGAAAGATAACTTAAAAAACAAAAAGAGAAGTCACAAGTGACAGGCTTGTAGAAAATATTTGCAATGCATGTATTTGACAGAGTACTTATATAAAGAACAATTATAATTCAATGATAAGAACAGAACCCAATTAAAAAAAAAGGCAAAAGATTTGAATAGTTGCTTCACCAAAGAAAATATGAGTGATCAATAGACAAATGAAAAGATGCTCAACACCATGAGCTACAAAGGAAATGCAAATTAAAACCACTTGCTCTAGTAGCACAGTGGCTAAGACACTTGCCTGCTAACCAGACGGCTGGCGGTTCAAACCCACCAGCCACTCCTCAGAAGGAAGGTTGGGCAATCCTACTTCCGTAGTGATACTGCCTTGGAAACCCAAGGAGGGGTCGCTATGAGTCGGGTTTGACTTGACGGCACATAACAACAACAACCAATAGAATAGCTAAATGCCTGTGTGGTGCAAACAGTTAAGTGCTCAACTACTAGTCAAACATTCACAGTTTGACCCCACCCAAGGATGCCTAGGACAGGCCTGATAATCTGCTCTCAAAAGGTCATAGCCTTGAAAAACCTATGGAGCAGTTCTAATCTGTACACATGGTATTGCCATGAGTCAGAATCAACTTGCTGGCAACTAACAACAACATTAGAATGGCTAAAAGAAAAAAGATGTCCAATACCAAGTGCTGACAAGAATGTGGATCAATCAAACAGTCAACAAACACAGGAAAAGTTGTTCATGATTGTTAACTCAATGCACTGCCGAGGAGTCAGATCTGACTCATGGCGACCCCTCCTTGGGTTTCCAAGGTGGTATCACTGCAGAAGTAGATTGCCCAACTTTCCTTCCAAGGAGTGGCTGGTGGGTTTGAACCACCAGCCTTCTAGTTAGCAGTCAAATGCCTTAGGCACTATGCCA
>NW_006922159.1:1408876-1410122 GCF_000298275.1 Orycteropus afer afer
CCAATGGAAGCAGCAGTCAGGACATTATATGATGTGTAGCACTGGGCAGGTTGGCTGCGAAGGAACTCTTTCAAGTGCTGAGGAGCAAGGATGTCTCCCTGAGGACTAAGATGCGCCTGACACAGGCCATGATGTTTCCAATCGCCTTGTATGCATCTGAGAGCTGGACAATGAATGAGGAAGACCGAAGAAGAGTTGATGCTTTTGAGTTGTGGTGCTGGTAAAGAATGCTGAAGGTACCATGGACTTCCAAAAGAGCTAACAGATCTGTCCCGGAGGAAGTGCAGCCGAGATGCTCCTTGGAAGCGAGGATAGCCAGACTTCGTCTCACCTACATTGGTCATGTTGTCAGAGGGGACCATACCTTGGAGAAGGATATCATGCTTGGTAAGGTGGAGGGTCGGTGAAAGAGGAGAAGGCCTTTGACAAGATAGATTGACACAGTGGCTGTGACAATGGGCTCAAGTATAGCAAGGATCATGGAGCTGGCGTGGGATTGGGTGGTGTTTCGTTCTGCTGTGCATGGGGTTGCTGTGAGCTACAAACGATTCGAAGGCACCTAACAACAACAACATATGTGGTCTGATGTCCTGACTGCTGCTTCCATTGGAGTCAATTGTAGAACCAAGCAATGTGAAGTCTTTGACAATTTCAATCTTTTCTCCATTTATCGTGGTGCTGCTTATAGGTTCAGCTGTGAGGATTTTTGTTTTCTTTATATTGAGATGTAATCCATACTGTAGACTGTATTCTTCAATTTTCATAAGTAAGTGCTTCAAGTCATCCTCACTTTCAGCAAGCAAAGTTGTGTCGTCAGCATATCGCAGGTTGTTAACGATTCTTCCTCCAAGTCTGATGCCACGTTCTTCTTCACATAGTCCAGCTATTAGGATTACTTGTCCAGCACACATATTGAATAAGTATGGTGAAATGATACAACCCTGATGCACTCCCTTCTCCTTCTTGAGTTTTAACCATGCAGTGTTCGCTTTTTCTGTTCGAATGACAGCCTCCTGGTGTATGTACAGTTTCTTTATGAGTACAATGAAGTGTTCTAGAATGCCCATTCTTCTCAGTGTTATCCACAATTTGTTATGATCCACACAATCAAATGCTTTTGCATAGTCAATAAAACACAAGTAAACGTCTTTCTGGTATTCTTTGCTTTGAGCCAAGATCCATCTGATATCAGCAATGATATCCCTTGTTCCATGTCCTCTTCTGAATCCAGCTTGCATTTCTGGGA
>NW_006922159.1:1413969-1417072 GCF_000298275.1 Orycteropus afer afer
TCTGGTTAGTAGTCAAATGCCTTAGGCACTATGCCACCAGAGCTCCCCATTATCTATTAGAGAGATGCAAATCAAAACTATAATGAGATACTATCTCATCTTTGCAAAAATGGCACTGAATTAAAAAATAATAACTAATAAATGTTGGCAAGGTTGTGGGGGAGATTGGAGCCCTTATTCATTTCTGGTTGCTGTTTTTAGATGCCATCAAGTCAGCTCTGACTTACAGTGACCTTATATATACAGCAGAATGAAACAAAGCCCGATCCTACACCATCCTTACAATTTTTGTTGTGTTTGAGCCCATTGTTGCAGCCACTGTGTCAATCTATCCCATTGAGGGTCTTCCCCTTTTTTGCTGAACCTCTACTTTACCAAGTATGATATCCATCTCCAGGGACTGGCCCCTTCTGACAACATGACCAAAGCAGATGAGATGAAGTCTGGCCATTCTTGCTTCTAAGGAGCATTCTAGCTGCACTTCTTCCAGGAGAGATTTGTTCGTTCTTCTGGCAGTACATGATATTTTCAGTATTCTTCACCAACAGCACAGTTGAAAGGCATCAACTCTTCCTTGGTCTCCCTTATTTACTGTCCAACTTTCACATGCATATGAGGCTATTGAAAAGACCACAGCTTTGGTCAGTCACAAGGAGCTCTGGTGGTGTAGTAGTTAAGGCATTTGGCTTCTAACCAAAAGGTCAGTGGTTTGAACCAACCAGCTGCTCCTTGGAAGAAAAAGATGAGGCAGTCTTCTTCCACAAAGATTTATAGCCTTGGAAACCCAATGGGGGTCACTATGAGTTGGAATCTACTCCTTGGCACTGAGTTTGGTTTTTTGGTTAGAGTCAGATGCATCTTAGTCTTCAAAGTGACATCTTTGCTCTTTGACACTTTAAAGAAGTCTTTTACAGCAGATTTACCAGCTCAATATATGGTCTGATTTTTTTGACTGCTGCTTCCATGGGTACTGATTGTGGATATAAGTAAAATGAAATTCCTGACAATTTCAATCTTTTCTCCATTTATCATGATGTTGCTTATTGGTACAGTTGTGAGGATATTTGTTTCCTTTATGTTGAGGTATAATCCATACTGAGGACTGTAGTCTTTCATCTTCATCAATAAGTGCTTCAAGTCACTGTCACTTTCGGCAAACAAGGTTGTGTCATCTCCTATGCATATCATAGGTTGTTAATGAGTCCTTCTCCAATTCTGATGCTATGTTCTTCTTCATATAGTTCAGCTTCTCAGATTATTTGCTCAACATACAGACTAAATGAGTATAGTGAAAGGATACAGCCCTGAAACACACTTTTCCTGATTTTAAACCATTCAGTATCCTCTCTTCTGTTCAAATGACTGCCTCTTGGTCTATGTACATGTCCTCATGAGCATAATTAAGTGTTCTGGAATTCCCATTCTTTACAATGTTATCCATAATATGTTATGATCCACACAATTGAATGTCTTTGCATAGTCACTAAAACGTAGGAAAACATCTATCTGGTATTCTTTGCTTTCAGCCAAGATCATCTGACATCAGCAATGATATCCCACACTCCATGCCCTCTTCTGAATCCAACTTGAATTTCTGGCAGTTCCATATCAATGTATTGCTGTAACTGTTTTTGAACTCTCTCCAGCCAAATTTTACTTTTATGTGATATTAATGATATTGTTTGATAATTTCCAAATTCTGTTGGATCACCTTTCTTTGGAATGGGCACAAATACGGATCTCTTCTCATTGGTTGGCCAGGTAGCTGTCTTCCAAATGTCTTGGCATAAAAGAGTGAGCACCTCCAGTGCTGCACCCATTTGTTGAAACATCATTTCCTGGGGCCTTGTTTTTTGCCAATTCCTTCAATGAAGCTTGGATTTCTTCCTTCAGTACCATTAGTTCTTGATCATATGCTACCTCCTGAAATATTAATTGCTGATGGAATTGTAAAATGGTACAACCACTATGGAAAATGGTATGGCACATCCTCAAAAAGCTAGAAACACCTTATGATCCAGCAATCCCACTCCTAGCTATATAACCTATAAATCTAATAGCAATGACATGAGTAGAAATATGCACCCCTATGTTCACTGCGGGAGCTCTGGTAGCACAGTGCCTAAGGCACTTGACTGCTAGCCAGAAGGCTGACAGTTCAAACCCACCAGCCACTTCTCAGAAGGAAGATGGGGCAATCTACTTCCATAGTGATACTACCTCGGAAACCCAAGGAGGGGTTGCTATGAGTCGGGTCCGACTTGACAGCACATAACAACAACAACAACATGTTCACAGCACCATTATTCACAATAGCAAAAAGACAGAAACAACCTACCTGCCTATCAATGGATGAATGAATAAACAAAATGTTGTACATACATAGAATGGCGTTACACAGCTATAAAGAATAATGATGAGTTTTCAAAATATCACCTGGATAAATCTGGAAGGCTTAAGCAAAGTGAAATAAATCAATCATAAAATGACAAATATTGTGCGGTTGGACTTTCATAAGAAGACAATAATAGGTATACATATAGAAAACAACATTCATTGTAGGTTAGCAGGGATGGGAGGGGGAGTGAAGAGAAATCACTTTCTAGATAGTAGACACTTGTTATTTTTGGTGTTGAGAAAGGTAATACTGAATGTGGGTGAAGTGTGCACAACTTGACCAAGGTAATGATGCCACTAAGAAGTACACAACCATAAGGGACATTTTTGGTAAATACTATAACACACACAATTTTGTAATAACACCAATAACAAGCAAAAACTGTAAGTATGGTTATATAGGTAGATATGTATGCATATATGTGAATGCACATATATACAGATGCATGTATAGGCATTTCCGTAGGCATATATATATACATGTATGTGTGTACTCCATATATATACATAATAAAGCGTATGTTGTTGTTGTTATTGTGTGCTGTCGAGTCGGACCTGACTCATAGCGACCCCTCCTTGGGTTTCTGAGGCAGTATCACTACGGAAGTAGATTGCCCCATCTTCTTTCCGAGGAGTGGCTGGTGGGTTTGAACCACTAGCCTTCTGGTTAGCAGTCAAGTGCCTTAGGCACTATGCTACCAGAGCT
>NW_006922159.1:1417972-1431599 GCF_000298275.1 Orycteropus afer afer
GTGAGCAGTCAAGTGCCTTAGGCACTATGCTACCAGAGCTCCTGAACAATGTGTATAGAAATCGCTAAATAGGAACCTAATTTACTGTGTAAAATGTCACCAAAAACACAATAAAATACTACTTAAAAAAAGAATGTTGAACAACTGGAGCTCTCATACATTACTGGTAAGTGCATAAAATACTATACTTTGGCAGATAGTTTGGTAATATCTTATAATGTTAATATACACATACCATGTTGTTGTTAAGTGCCATCAAGTCAGTTTCGGCTCATGACAACCTTATATATAACAGAACAACATTGTTTGGTCCTGTGTCTCCTCATGTTCAATGGTATATTTAAGTCCGTTGTTCTGGCTATTGTATCAATCCATGTCATTGAGGGATTCCCTTGTTTTCACTGGTCCTTTACTCTACCACCATGAGTTCCTTTTTTAGTGATTTGTCTTTCCTGATGATGTGTCTAAAGTAAGTGAGTTGAAGTCTTGCCATTTTCATTTTCAAGGAGCATTCTAATTGTATTTCTTCTAAGATTGATTTGTTCATTCTGCTGGCAGTTCGTGGTATATTCGATATTCTTCACCAATATCACAGTTCAAATGCATTTATTCTTCTGTCTACCTTTTTCTTCATCAAGCTTTTATATGCATATCAAGTGATTAAAAAAAAAAAACCATGGCCTGGGTCAGGCACTCCTTAATTATCAAAGTGATGTCTTTGCTTTTTACAAGTTTAAAGAGGTCTATTGCTTATGGAGCACTGAGATCTGGATTATAGTGTAGGAAAAATAACATTAAGGGTAGACTTGCACAGCAGTGTATCGACAGTGATTAATGTAATTGCTGTCAATAAGCTGCATACTTGTAAAACTTTGAATTGGCAAAAGTCATGTGATAGATATATTTACAATAATGGCAAAAGAAAAAAAAAAGAATAGCTGCTGAGGCTGCTTGTGTACAATCAAACACCTCATGGGATTTGGTTCTTTGGTTTGGAGGTTTAGGGTTAATAGGTTCATGAGAATCCAAATTAACTGGCTTAATAAAGTGTTTAACGCTTCTGTTCTACTTGCTAGTTTGTTGCAGTGTCTGGGGTCTTAAAAGCTTGCCAACAACCATTCAAGTCACAATTGGTCTCTCTTCACCTGGAGCAATGAGAGTCAGGTATAGGGAAGGAGAGTCAGGTATAACAGGAAGAAATGGATTGTGTGGTTAACTGCCTCCATGAACAACTGTCACCTTTGCTGTGAGACCAGAAGAACTGGATGGTGCCCAGCTACTGTTACTGAATATTTTGATCAAAGATTCTATAAGGAGGAATCCTGATCAAGAGAGGGAAATTCAGAATAGAATTTCAAATTCTCATGGAATCCAGACTTTCGGGAGCAATGGAGGGTGGATGAACCCCTGAAACTATTGCCTTGAGATAATCTTTAAGCCTTAAACCAAAAATTTTCCCTGAAGTCATCTTAAAACAGAACAATAATTTGTCTTGTCTGTGTTGAGCACTGTGCTCTTTTAAGATCTATCCATATGGAATCAAATTGACAACAGCAACTCAAATGATTAGATAGGAAACCTAGGGGGCAGTGAGCTCATGTGAATGGCAGAGGAACAACTCAGAGAATGAGGGGGAGAATAGTTGTACAATTTGAAAAATGGAATCAATGTCACTGAGTTGTACATGTAGAAACTGTTGAATTAGTGCATTTTCTGCTGTGTATATTCTAAATATCACCAAATAAAATAAATTATTAAAAAACACTTTAAAGAGGTCTTTTGTAGTGGATTTGTCTAATGCAGTATTTTGTTAGATGTCTTGACTGCTGTTTCCATGGACACATTTACCATACTCCTCAACAATTCCACTACTAGACATAGACTCAAGAGAAATTAAAATACATATCCACAAAGATTTATCCATGACTGTTCATGGAAGCTTGATTCATAATGGTGCCAAACTAAAAACAATCCAAATGTCCATCAACAGGTGAATAGATAATCCAGTTGTGGTACAATGGAATACCAATCAGCAATAAAAGGTATCAAACTACTATTACATGCAGCAATGGGGTCGAGTGAAACCAGGCACAAAGAGTACATACTCCACAGTTCAAATTATATGAAAATCTTTAATGTGCAAAACTACTATATAGTGGTAGAAATCAGGTCAGTGGTTGGTTGGGGCAAGGGGTTAGAGAGAGACTGGCTGCAAAGAGGTATATGGGAATTTTGGGGGGGGGGTGATAAAAAAAATGTATCTTGATTGTGGTGGTGGTTATACAGGTTTATGTATTTGTCAAAATTCGTTGAAATATACACTTAAAAATGATGTATTTTATTTTAAGTAAATTATATGTCAATAAAGTTAAGTTAAAAAAAAAAAAAAAAAAGGCAACATTGCTGTGTCCTGTATTGAGGGAGTATGGTTTGAAGCCGGTCTCTATCTTCTCATTCTCCTTTAGCATGTTTCTAACATCTCCACTCCAAGCCACACCACCTCAGGGCCTCCTTTGCCTGGGAAGGTCTCTTTTCCAGTATGTTCTCCCCACCTTCCACCCTTGGCCACATCCTTTCTTTATCAGCCTCCACAATCTAGAGTCTCCTGTATCTCCTATCACCTGGCTCCATCAACAAGCTGTCTGTGCTTCCCCAGGTAAGGGCTTAGGGCCAAACCTGAGCAGCCGTAGCAAAATGGGGTTTAACTGATGCAGAGTTGGCCCTCAACTAAACACATCAGCCTCCTCAGTTCTTGCTAGGTCTTGGCAAGGGTGAGAGACTGCACACAGAGTCTCTGGCATCTTTACCTTCAGACCTCAACACTTCTTATCTTGTGGACCACCAGGGCCAGGCTTTCCTAGACTAGCTCCATAGACCTCACCTAGGCTTCTTGGTCTCTTTCTTACCCCGAGTCTCATCCTCATTTTTCATCCTAGTTCACTCTGTCCTAAGCCCTCTCCTTGCCCTAAGGCATCATTCCCTCTAAGGAATCCAAATAGAGCTGTTGACAAGAGCGAAATCCAAGTTGGTGGTGATTCTGGAATAGGCTCCCCCAATGCCCAACTTTGAGGAGGACCTGATTGAAAGCTCATTATAATCCCTTGAGAAGCCCTGGGCTTGCCATAACTGCTCCTCAACCAGGCAAGTGACTATTCAAAGTTGGATGATCTTGCTCACATTACTGTCGGGCCTTATACCCTGTCACCACTTAGCTCTTCCTGAGAATATATACACAAACACTTTGGAGACATAGAGTGCAATCACAACCAAGCATAGAGAGAAAAGGGGTGTCAGGAAAGTCAAGAGGCTTGTTTAGGACTCCAGCCCTGCATTTGTTTCTAGAGTCTTCTTTGCACCCCTGTTCCAAGGAGAAGCTGCTTGATGAGCTGTAAGGACCACAGGATAGAGATTTGGGCAACAGCATCCTTAGGGAAGCTATGGTTCTTTGCCCCTGGCCCCTTATCCTCCTACTTCTGGACTGCAAAGAGGATGCAATTACCCTGTTCATGGGAATGGCTGGACCTGTCTGACTTGGAGACAATGGCTTGGCAGAGCACGTGGGCGAGCCTAGGAGGTTGGCTTGGGTCTGTAGCTTCCTGGGAGGAAGTGAGGCATTGTTTCAGTGGCAGTGTGGGCCCGCTGGAACTCAGCACAATGCAGGGAGCGGGTGGGTGCCAGGTCCAGCCCACCAACAACTGGGAACTTGTTTATTGCTTTAATGACCTGCAGTGGATCCACCTGGAAACAGACCTGCTAATGAGCGGAGACAGAGCTGGCACAGCCCCAAAGGGAAGCTTGTCGGGCCAGCTCCCCTGAAGGCATGAAGGGTGTGTGGTCTGAGACTGGGAGAGCTGAGAAATGGAGACCTGGGTTCCATATGGGCAAACTACAAGGAGAGCTCATGTTTCTCCATCCCCATCAGCCTCCTACAGTGGGGTCGTGAGAAGGTGGAGTAGGGGCAGGGGACCATGAGTTTGAGAATGGGAGGTATAATTGGGCTTCCCATTCCAGCCTCTGCTCCAAACTGCTGGTGGCCTTGAACAAGCCGTCTACACTTTCTGGCCCTCAGTCTCCCCATCTTTCAGAGAGGGATAATAAAACCATTCCTGCTGTCTCCCCACTTCCCCAGGGTATTGGGAGAATAAGGTAAGATCAGACACAGCAACTGCTTTGAACTTCTTAGAAGAAAAAACCATTTAGACATCAAGGCTCTACATTGTTTGCTTCTTCCCCTTGTGGCTGGAACCTGGGAGCTTGGAGAAATGTACTGTCTGGGACCTAATTTTCCTAGACTCATCATCAGACACCTGCCAGGGACTGAGACAAAATTAAAAACTGCCACTGTATCAAGGACATCTGGGAGCTAAAGGTGGGCCACATAGGAGGAGGCCATGGTGGGCTGGAACCAGTCAGTGCTCACAGGCTCACAAAAGCCAAGTGTTAAATTCTGGAGATTATTTGCAAGCTGGTTGTTAAATCCACTGGTAGCTTGCAATCGGCTATTATCGGAGACTTTACATCTTGGACATCAGCAAATGCTACAAATTAGGGTTTCATTGTGGGTTTTTTAAATTTTTGTTTTGTTCTTTTGAGATCTGGTTTCCCAGCTCAGGGAATAGGGTCTGTGGTAGATTCACTCAGTGCCTCTGATGCCTTTCCCACACCCTGTCCATATCTCACTAGATAGGTGTGGCTTATTTGCCTTCCATGCACAGATTCCAGAAGAGTGGAGGCCTAAATAGATTAGAAAATGGCCCCAGTCTAGATGTTGTTGTTGTTGTTGTTATGTGGCCTCGAGCCAGACCCAACTCGTAGTGACCCCTCCTTGGATTTCTGAGGTGATATCACTACAGAAGTAGATTGCCCAATCTTCCTTCCAAGGAGTGGCTGGTGGGTTTGAACTACCAGCCTAGATAGTAGTGGGATAGTGGTAGCCAGAGAGATGCGGGCTGTGGGATCTAGCTACTAGAGACAAGAGAAGAGCCAGTTTCTTCTGTACCATACTGGATTCTGAGGATTGAAGAGCCAAACTCAAGCCCCAGTCAGGTACTGAGGACCACTGCTCTAGATGTTTCTTTGCCCTAGTTCAAACACAACACCATGTGGAGGGAATGGGGATGAGAGACCACAAGAGTTGAACATATCAACCATCTATGAAGATGCTCTTATAGGAACATAACTCGGAGATCTTATTAATTATTTGAGGAATTGTTTCTTCACTTGCTTGCTTTTGTGGGATTTTTCATCCAAGAAATATTTTTTACAGGTTGAAAAAGGGTGATCATCTAAGGTTCCTGATGAAGGCCTTTGACAGGGCAGCCAGTGGGGGATAACAGTGTGAAGCAAGCTGCCAATCCATCCCTCTGAGCCTCTACGCTGTCATCGGTACCGTGAGGTCATCCCTGCAGTTCACTTGCTCTAACATTAAGTTGATCTTTTCTGCTCTTCGGTTTCTGGTATCAGTGTCTCTACCCTTACATAGTGGCACACAAAGGTTTAAGGTGTGCCCTGAGAATATCTACATGTGGTATAGCACCTCTTTCATAGTGAAAGGCATTTGTTCCAGAGTTCAGGTGGTACTGCGTTCAAATTCTGCTAATAATACTACCTTAACTTCTGTGATCCTACTGCCTCAGGTATAAAATAAATGTAATCAGCGTGTGCACGCACACACACACACAGGGTTATTGGGAGGATTAAGTGAGATTAGCAGGTAAACTCTTGGCACAGATCCGGCCCAGAGCAAGTGTGCAGTAATGGTGGCATTCGTTCATCTTTCATTTAAGGAGGGCACAGCTCTCCGGACTAAGACGACATGAGTGAACTCAGAAAGGATTCTGCTGTGTAAGATAAGTGGGAGATCTTGAATGCCCTTGTCAGGGAGGTTAGCATCTCCAGGCATTCCTACCAGGGGATTGCTACCCTGCAAGTGAAAATTGCAACCCCCTAGAGGAGACCCTCATATTGTCACAACACAACTGCATAACTGATCTGAGGCAGAGAGTCAGGGGACTTGGGTTCCGGTTTGGACTCAGGCAAATCACTTGGCTGCTCTTGCTCCCAGTTCTCCTATTTGTGAGCTGGAGCTCATCTCTCTGTCCTGCCTCACAGCCCAGGACAAACGAGGTCATGCTGATGAGCAAAATGGAATCAGGAAAAATGTTTTATAAAGTCCAGGCAGTTCCCAGATTAGGAACAAGTTTCATTCCTAAATCTGTCTTTAAGTTGCATTTATACTGAGTCAGAAGAGTTAGGTATGGTTAGTATCTAATGTCAGTCAGTCAATGTTTATTTTAGTATATATGTATATTTCTATGCATAAGACATTAAAGAAACACATCCAGATATATAAAACATCTTTAACAAAATTATACAGTAATGAAAAATGTAGAAAAAAATTCAAAATCATAAAAAATATCAGACTTACTGGTCTGATAGAGACTGGTGGAACCCAGAGACTGTGGCCCTTCGATACTATTCAGGCTTGGAACTGAACCCACCCCCTGGGATCAACTTTCAGCCAAATAATAAACAGATCTTTAAAGTGAATAATCACACGAGAGAGGAATGTATTTCTCAGTATAATCAACCATATGAGACCAAAAGGTCATCATTTGCCCAAAAACAAAGCTCAGAAAGGGGTAGGAAAGAAGACAACACAAGTGGGGAACTCAGGGAAGAAGGGGAAGAGTGTTTTAAAATTAAAGGGATTACAACTAGTGTCACGAAACAAATTATGTGTATAAATTGTTGAATGGATAAGTAATTTGCTCTGTAAAATTTCACCCAAACAACAATGCAAATGAGAAATAATAATTTAGTTAATGTTTGATGCCCATTGCAAAGCACCACCCATTTGTTCTTACAAACCATTGTATATGCCTTGAGGTACAAAGGTCCATACAGTAGGCTTTACAGAGGTTGGTTCACACATAAGTTGGATGTTCGTAATGAGGGTTCTGCCTCTATTCTGTAAGGATAAAATGTATTATTATCACAACTAATCATATAATGAACCTCCATGGCCTAGGACAGCCCTTGGAGATTTATTTGTGGGTAGGATAATTTCTTCTCTTTCCCATTCTTTCTTTTTAGTGAAGGTTTTTCCATCAGGTCCCTTGGCACTTCAGGCAGAATGGAGCTGACATTCAGATGGACAGCTGAACGTCAGTCCTGGCTCTGACCCTCCCACTTGTCCCTCCACTGGGAAATCTAGATGTATTTTTAGGGAACCTCATTCCTCTCACCCGTTTCCTTTCCAGAACATGCCTGGGAAACTGGGAAAGCTCTCAGGAACTTGGGAATGGACGCTGCTGCAGGGACATTCCTAAGCACGTGTGTCTGGTTTTTTTTTTTTTTTGTCTCTGGGCTTTGACTGCCCACCCCCACCCCCGCCAGCTGATATCCCTGAAAAGGCAGGAGGCCCAGGTACTAGAGGACCAGACAACAAAAGGTGTGGCCAAGAGAAAGACAGTGAGGAAATGCACGTCAAACATCAGCTGGAGAGAGGCCCCCAGAGAAGGGAAGATGAGTAAAAAGCCTAGCCACTGTCCCCCATTCCACATGGGAGGGGGACACAGGCTGGAGGCTGTTCAGCTCCACAAAGCTGGGGGAGGGGCAGGCCCGTGACACACACTCCTAGGGGACTGGGATAAATAATCTTCAGCTACAACAGTAAAGATCAATTATGACCTAATCGCCCAACCCAATTCCAAAGGCCCAAGGGGGTGGGTCTCTTCCTCACTCTCCCTCCAGGTTTAATTATCTGAAGAGTCTTTGGACTTTGGGAGACCCACAAGAGAAAGAATATCTGCAAATAATTAAGCCAAGGAATGACCTTCATGAAAGAAGTGTCTGTGGGTGTGTGGGGGGTGAGGATATGGCAGGCCCCCCTCATTTCCTCATTGTATTTATGGAGGTTGGGCATGGAGTGGGGACAGAAAACAGGAACAGAGAAGGAGAGGCAGCTGAGGGAGACAGTGCTTCAGGGCCAGGAAGAGAACTGGAGTGAGATCAAAAGAAAAAAAATATAATAAAACCCACAGCCATTGAGTAGATTTGGAGTCCGAGTAACCCTATAGTACAGAGTAGAACTACCCAATAGTGCTTCCAATGCTGTAAATCTTTCTGGAAGCAGACTGCCACATCTTTCTCCCAGTGGGTGGTACGTTCGAACTGCTATCCTATTGGTTACCAGCCAAGTGCTTTAAGCAGTGCACCATCGTTGTTGTTGTTGTTGTTGTTATGTGCCATTGAGTCGGAACTGACTCATAGCGACCCCTCCTTGGATCTCCGAGGCAGTATCACCGTGGAAGTAAATTGCCCCATCTTCCTTCCGAGGAATGGCTGGTGGGTTTGAACCGCTGGCTTTCTGATTAGCAGTCAAGTGCCTTAGGCACTATGCTACCAGTGCACCATCAGTGCTCCTTAAACAAGTCAGCAAAGTGGAGGTGTAATCAGTACTGCAGTGTACACAGAGACAGTACCCATAAAGGCATCACAGTTGTCTCCTACTCACGCAGATGTGTCACTGATGGGTAGAATGGCATCCTTCTTTCACACCATCACTGGCAAAGTTTGTGCATATTCAGTAATGCCTCTTGCTTCTAACTGCAGCAAGTTGTATCATCTCACACAACTCAATGCAGGTCCACAATCAGCAGGACAGACATCACTAAAATATACATGTATCCACAACGATGGCAAAGGAGCTCTGGTAGCGTAGTGGCTAAGCCACTTGACTGCTAACCAGGAGGGTGGCGGTTCAAACCCACCAGCCACTCCTCGGAAGGAAGATGAGGCAATTTACTTCCGTAGTGATACTGTCTCGGAAACCCAAGGAGGGGTCACTGTGAGTCGGGTCTGACTGGACGGCACATAACAACAACAAACAACACAACAATGGCAAAGATAAATTTCAGGCAACGATCAAAACCTATAAAGGTTAAACACAGGCTAAACACTCCTGCTAAGATTTGAGCCCTGCTTACTGGTTTTCCTTAGAGAAGTTTCATGGTTACCGTTCACTTAGTCTTCTTTTCTGATAGAGTACCCGTAAGGTCCCTAATGAGATTCCTTTATCTTCTCCACCATGTTTGCCTCTCCATCCCTGACAGCAGAGGCAATCAAATCCATTTTACAGATGGGGAAACTAAAGCACAGGAGAAGGATATGGCCTTCTGTCTTCTAGTACTTTCCTTATTCAAAGCTGACTGTCTGGGCTCCCATTAAACTAGGAGCTCTGGCTGTGTAGTGCCTAAGGCATTTGACTACTAACCAGAATGTTGGTGGTTCAAACCTACCAGCCACTCTTCAGAAGGAAGAGTGGGCAATCTACTTCAAAGCTGGCTGTCTGGGCTCCCATTAGCTTTACATTTTTTTTTTTTTTTACATTGGTTTTGCTATCAAGATACATCTTTATCTTAATAGCATTTGTTTTGCATAGCAATAGTTTTGCATTTGTCCTCATATCCCATGGCTTATTGACATAACCATGGAGGCTTACCCTGGACTAAAGCAGCCACAGGGAAGATAGAATATAAGTTGCTTGTAAGCATGAGACTCATCCCCCACTCTAGTGTTGACGCTACACCACATTTTTAAATTACCTTGGTATATTTATGTATTAGTGTTCTTTTCTATTTTAAAAGTGCTTTCCCATTGTGCTTTGGCTCACTGGAGCAATACTGTTCTTCTGGTTGTGCCAATAGGCTTTTCAATCAACAACAAGGAAAAAAATCCACATGTTTCTATTTCTTTATACATCTCTGCTTTTTCAGGAAAATGAATATTTGTTGAATTGAATTGGAAAAATTTTTTGAGAAAAATGTTTTTGTACCTAGTGTGTTTTGCTGTTATTGTTGTTAAATAAGTACTTTCCGTGATCGGGTTTTTGTTCTGAGAAAGGGCTTTTGATGTTGAAGAGGGGGGTGCTGAGCATCCGGGGGGGCTGTATTAGGAGTTTCAAAGTGGGAGAGCCTTAAGTCATACAAGCCAGCAATGGCCCCTCTCTCTTCCCTTCATCCTCTATTCTTCCTCCCCTTCCCTCCTTCTCCTCCCCCATTTTGTTTCTGTTTCCTAATTCATACAGTCTCTGCTATCACCAATGCCACTTTGCCTTCCACCCAGCACATAGCAGGAAAACAGCACAGACATTACCTTCCTCTGATTCCAGGGATGTAGTTTTGTTAGCCCACTGAGGGAGAATGGTCCCTATACCGTTGAAAGCTCCTCGGTACCCAAATGAGCTTTAAAGCCAATATGAGGGGCAGGTGAGGCAGTAACATCCTTACCTTGAGATGATGACTAGAAAGGCTATTTTCAGTGCCCATGAGACCACATGGGTCTCTCAAGGATCATTTTACAGAGGTAATGTATACCGAGGTGCAATATGATCCTACCCCAGGAAGCAGGGAGCAAGGCCCTGTGGGAAGAGGACAAAGGGTAGGGGTACAGGCCAACTCCAGCCACCTCTCACAGGGCCCTCTTCTCTCTGGTTACTCATCTATCTATTCAGCAAATACTCACCAAGTACTGCCACAGGCCCAGTACTCTGCCAGGTCCCTAGGAATACAACAGTGAAGGAGACACTGTTCCAGCCCTCAAGAATCCAACACCTGGAAGGCCACAGGCACTGCAACAGACAATTGCGCCAATGGATGGGAAAGGTTACAGCAGGAAAGCTCTGGATACTATGGGCGCACTCGAGTCACCTGACTCAGCCGGCTGAAATTTCTTAAAAGATGTATAGATCACAGACAGTTGAGGGAGATGGGGGAAAGGCTCGTGTGAAACAGAACAACTGAAGAGAAGCTTCAAGTAATTCTGTATGATAAAAGTAACGGCAGGAAATGAGAGCAGGTTCGGTTCATTTACTTATGTCACACACTGTTGTGGGTGCTGAGGATCTGGTGCTGAGCAACAGAGATAAGCTGCCTGTTTTCATGGAGCTTCCATTCTCCATGAATGGAAGGCAGATAGTAAGAAACAAACAACCAATCAAAAACACAGGGGAAAAAAAAACACACCTCTCACTGCCATTGAGTGGATTGTGACTCATAGTGACCCCTCCTTGGGTTTCCGAGATGGTATCTCTATGGAAGTAGATTGTCCAGTCTTCCTTCTGAGGAGTGGCTGGTGGGTTTGAACCCTCCAGCCTTCCAGGTAGCAGTCAAAAGCCTTATACACTGGGCCGCCAGAGCTCCCAGGGTGTCAATAGGGTCATATTTTCTCTGAAGTTCCAGGGGAAGATCCTTTCTTTCCTCTTTCAGCTTCTAGTAGCCCCAGGCATTTCTTGGCTTGCAGCTGTATGTTCACCTGATTGTTTTCCCTCTGTCATCTCTCTGTGTCTCTTCTCCTCTTTTATAGGACAGCACTCAGATTGGATTAGGAACCACCCTACACCACTATGGCCTGATGTTAAGGAATAAAATTTTCAAAGACCTTATTTCCAAACAAGGTCACAGTCACAGGTACGGGGGTTAGGACTTAAACACACCTTTTGAGGACACACAATTTAATCCACAGCAGGAGGTGAAAGGAGCTTTCTTGGAAAGAGTCAAATGATAAGAAAGAATCATCTACACAAAAATCAGGAATTCTACACAGAGGAAATAGCTATTAAAGAGAGCCCAGGCAACACAGCTCTTTAAGGACATTTTAACATTGGGATTGCTTTGAAAGTCCTTCACACCCACACATCCCTGTCTAGGTCCCGGAAATAGTTATTTATTGCTGCATACCAAATTACCCCAAATTTTAGTAACATAAAACAACAAATATATTATCTCACACAGGTTCTGAGAGTCATGATTTCGGAGAGCAGCTTAACTGGGAGGAATGGACCACAATGAGTCTTCCTTCCTTGTCGCATGGCTTCTTTTTAGGGCCAGTCACAACATGGCAGCTTGCTTCCTTCAGAGTGAGTGATCTGAGAGAGGGAGAGAAATGGCACAACCAAGGCGGTAGCCACAGTCTTCTATAACCTAATCTCAGAAATGATAGTGCCTAAGGCATTTGGCTGCTAACCAGAAGGCTGGAGGTTCAAACCCATCAGCCACTCCTCTGAAGGAAGATTGGGCAATCTACTTCTATAGTGATACCACCTCAGAAACCCCAGGAAGGGTCACTATGAGTCAGATCCGACTTAACAGCAGTGAGTTTTTTTAATTATTATTATTCAAACAGGCCAACCTGGGAAGGACTATGTAAGGGCAAGACTCTCAGCAGGCAGGGATCATTGGAGGCCATCTTGGAAGCTGGTGACCACAGTCTGCCCTCTGGCCCCCAACGTTCACATCCCTCCTACATGCAAAATAAACTCACTCTCTCCCAAGGACCCCAAAATCTCACCCCATTATAGCATCCACTCCAACTCCAGAATCTTATCATCTAAATCAATTGCAAGTACAGATGAGCCTCCTGAGATGTACTTAATTGCAACTGAAGAACAAATCCCAAGAACAGTTCCTCTTGACCAACTAAACCAAAGACATAAATTACCTGCTCCCCTATACAATCAACATACGATGGTGGGAGAGGCATAGAATAACTGCTATATGCATTCTGGTGGCATAGTGCCTAAGGCATTTGCTAATCAGAAGACTGGCAGTTCAAATCCACCAGCCACTTCCTCGGAAGGAAGACTGGGCAATCTACTTCCATAGTGACATTTTGTGTGAAACCCAAAGGGAGTCACTATGAGTCGGAATCGACTTGACGGCAGTGAGTTTCTTTTTTTTTTTTTTTTTAATTCAAAGAGGCCCAGCCAGACAAATAATCATTGTCTATGGCCCTTGGTTTCCTCTCTGAGTTCTGGGTTCAGACCTTTGAGTTTTCCTTTCTGTTTCATGAAAGGTAGCATGTGTTTGCAGCTGAGTAGTTTTCTCAGGTTGCTTCCTGCTAGTAGAATTGGGCAGGGGATGGGGTCCAAAAGGTCCAAAGGCCTTTTTTTCATTTTGTAGTACCTGTTTCTTTTACTTTGAGTGGCATATAATACTTATGAATACATATATATAATACTTAAAACAAAAATAAACAAAAAAACTCATGGTCTCTTGTTATCTTATTGGGGTCTATTCTATTAGACAAATGTCCCAACCATAAATATCTTGGAGATGAATCCTATACTAACTTGGGCTTCTGCTGAGAAGGCTAAGGGACAATACCCTTAACCTTTTAGTAGCCCAATTGTTCTATTTAGCAGATATATAAGGCACACCTTTAAAGGAGCTTGGTGACTCAGTGTTTAAGCACTTGGCTGCTAACCAAAAGTTTAGCAGTTTGAACCCACCAGCCACTTCATGGGAGAAATAGAAGGCAGTGTGCATCTGTAAAGATTTACAGCTTTGGAAACCCTATGGGGGGCTCTATTCTGTCCTATTGCGTCATATGAGTTGGAATTGACTCAATGACAGTGGGTTTGGTTTGGGTATGAGGCATACCTTTAACACAGAACCTTTTATCTAACAGTAGTACTTTCTGAGGTCTTGAAGACTTTATAGTCATTGTTCTGGTTACCTAGTGCCACTCTGACAGGAATCATATCACAAATGGGATGGCCTTAACAAACAGGAGTTTATCTTTACAATTTGGAGGCTTTAAGTCCAAGTTCAAAGTGCCAGGCTCT
>NW_006922159.1:1432423-1452200 GCF_000298275.1 Orycteropus afer afer
ACCAGCCACTCCTCGGAAGGAAGGTTGGGCAATCCTACTTCCGTAGTGATACTGCCTCGGAAACCCAAGGAGGGGTCGCTATGAGTCGGGGCCGACTCAACAGCAAACAACAACAACAACAACAACAACAATCTTTCACTAACACTTTCATTAAAGACCAATGCCCAGTTCTAAAGCCTTTCCCATATTTTAGGCTTTTGTTTCAGCAGCACACTACTCCCAGATATCAAAACTGTATTAGAGATCTATTGCTGCAGAGAAAATCAGAAAGATGTTTATCTGTGTTTTATTGACATGCTAAGGCATTCAACTGTGTGGACCATAACAACAGATGGGTAACATTGTGAAGAATGGGAATTCCACAACATGTAATTGTGCTCTTGAGGAACCTGTACATAGACGAAGAGGCAGTTGTTTGAACAGAACAAGGGATTACCTTGTAGTTTAAAATTGGAAAATGTATGTATCAGAATTGTATCCTTTCACCATATTTACTCAATCTGTATGCTGAGCAAATAATCCAAGAAATTGTACTATATAAAGAAGAACTTGGTATCAGGAATGGAGAGAGACTCATTAACAACATGCCAAAAGCAGATGACAAGTTTGATTGCAGAAAATGAAAAGGACTTGAAGCATTTACTGATAAAGATTAAAGACTACAGCTCCAGTATGGATTACACCTCAACACACAGGGGGAAAAAAAAAATCCTCATTACTGGACCAGTAAGCAAGATCATGATACATGGAGAAAAGGTTAAAGTTGTCAAAGATTTCATTTTACTTGTATCAACAATCGATGCCCATGGAAGCATCAGTGAAGAAATCAAACAACAAATTGCATTGGGCAAATCTGCTGCAAAAGGTCTGTTCAAAATCTTCAAAAGTAAAGATGTCACTTTGAGGACTAGGGTCCTCCTGACCCAACTCACAATATTTTCAATCATCTCATATGCATACAAAAGTTGGACAATGGAAAAGAAAGAGCACAGAAGAATTAACATATTTGAATTATGGTGTTGGTGAAGAATATTGAATATACCATGGACTACCAGAAGAATGAACCAATCTATCTTGGAGGAAATTCAGCCAGATTGCTCCTTGGAAGCAAGTGTGGTGAGATTTCATCTTGCTTACTTTGGATATGTTATCAGGAGGAATCAATCCCTAGAAAAGGATATCATGCTTGGTAAAGTAGAGGGTCAGTGAAAAGGAAGACTCAACAAGATGGACTGACACAGTGGCTGCCACAATGGGTTCAAACATATCTACCATTGTGAAGATAGTACAGGACTGGTCCACATTTCATTCTTTTATTCACAAGATTGCTGTAAATATGAGCCAACTTGATGGCACCTAACAACAGCAACAACAACATTGCTGCCTAATAAGTTACCCCAAAACTTCTAAGATTAAACAACAAGAATTTATTATCTCACATGGTTTCTGACCAGCAGGAATCTGGGAGTGGCTTAGCTGGGTGGTTATGGCTCAATGTCTCTCATGAAGTTGCAGTAAAGCTGTTGGCTGGGGCTTCAGTTCTCTCAAAGTTCTATTGAACCTAGAGAATTTGCTTCCAAGCTCCCTCATAGCAGGTCTCAGTTATTTGCTGGCTTTTGGCCAAAGGCTTCAGTGTCTCCTCACACAGGCATCTCAGTAGGGTTGCTCACAACATGACAGCTTGCTACCCTAGAGTGGATGATCAAGAGAGACTATACAGCCAAAAGAGGCTGTGGTCTTTTAAAACCTAATCTCAGAAGTAGACAGTGTATGAAAGACTTAGTCCAGAACCTAACCTACAGAAAATGTTTGGTAAATAGTTTTGTTTTTGTTAGTTGCCACTGACTCATGGCAAATCCATCCACAATGAAATGAAACACGGCCCAGTCCTGTGCCATCCCCATAATAGATGGTGGTACATAGGGTTTTCACTGGCTGATTTAAGAATAGATTACCAGGCCTTTATCTCTAGTCTGCCTTAGTCTGGAGGCTCCGCTGAAACTTGTTCAGCGTCATAGCAACACACAAACATCCACTGACAGATGGGTGGTAGCTGAGCATGAAATGCATTGCCCAAGACTTGAACCTGAGTCTCCCATGTGGAAGGCAAGAATTATATCACTGAACCACTAATGCTTCACTTAAATAAATAAAATGTAAATAAACAAACTTATTGTTCTCGAATCTATTCCACCTCATGTTGTTGTTGTTGTTATGTGCCGTCGAGTCAGACCCAACTCACAGTGACCCCTCTTTGGGTTTCCAAGGCAGTATCACTATGGAAGTAGATTGCCCCATCTTCCTTCTGAGGAGTGGCTGGTGGGTTTGAACCGCCAGCCTTCTGGTTTGCAGTCAAGTGCCTTAGGCACTACGCTACCAGAGCTCCCATTTCACCTCATAGTGAACCCCACTGGGTTTCCAAGGCTATAAATCTTTATTCTTGCACACTGCCTCATCTTTCCTCCATGTAGCAGCTGGTGGGGTCAGATCACTGATCTTTTGGTTAGCAGCCAAATGCCTTAACTACTACACCACCAGAGCTCCTAAGTAAATAAAAAAAATAAAAATAAATAAAAAAACTCGCTGCCCTGGAGTCAGATCCAACTCATGGTGACCCCTCCTTGGATTTCTAAGGTGGTAGCACTAAGGAAGTAGATTGCCCAACCTTTCTTCCAAGGAGTGGCTGGTGGGTTTGAACCGTCAGCCTTCTGGTTAGCAGTCAAATGTCTTAGGTGCTACACCACCAGAGCTAGTAGCCATCATTATTAAAGGTAAGAGTCTAGGTGGGTATGGTAGCCAGAATAATGGCTCCCAAAGTTGTCCATGTCCTAATTCCCATAATTTATGAATATAATACCTTACATGGCAAAAGTGACTTTGCAAATCTGCTTAAGAATCTTGAGATGAAGAGATCATTTCATATTAGCCAGAATGGTTCAGAGTAATCACAAGGGTCCTTAGAAATGAAAGAAGGAGCCAAGAGAGTCAGAGAAGGCATGTGATGACAGAAGCACAGGTCAGAATAACGCTATTGCTGACAGTGAATGGGTAGGCCATGAGTCAATGAATGTGGGTAGCCTGTAGAAACTGGAAAAGGCGGGAAACAGATTCTCCCCTATAGCTTCCTATGGTAGTTAAGGTTATGTGTCAACTTGGCTGGGCCTGGTTTTGAGTGGTTGGGCAGCTGGTTATAGTTATTCCCCATGATGAGATTAGTAATCAGCCCTACAGTAGAATCTATTGGAGGAGCTGAGTAGTTGCCTTAGGGATGTAGTCTGCTTCCAGTATATAAGGAGAAGTTTTGAGAAAGGTCTCTGCAGCTTTTTGGCATGCTTGGACACTGCATATAGCCAAGTCTTCATTTAGCATCTTGTCATGTTTCCTGCTGATCTTGGGACTGTCTCTGGAATTAGTGGCCTGCCATGTTGTTTGGTAATATTGGGACTGTGCCATTTTTATTTGTCAACCTTGGGTTTATTAGGCTCAGCAGCCAGCAACTTCTTGAGTGAAGAGACAACTCTAGCTTCAGTGGGCCGGGAGAAAGAGGCAGAGGTAAAGCCCAAAGTCAAGGAGTTTTTACCGGGCCCCTGTTGTTGTTGTTGTTGTTATGTGCCGTCGAGTCGGCCCCGACTCATAGCGACCCCTCCTTGGGTTTCCGAGGCAGTATCACTACGGAAGTAGGATTGCCCAACCTTCCTTCCGAGGAGTGGCTGGTGGGTTTGAACCGCCAGCCGTCTGGTTAGCAGGCAAGTGTCTTACTACCGGGCCCCTAGAGCCTGGCAATTTGAACTCAGACTTCTAGCCTCCAAAACTGTAAGAAAATAAACTCCTATTTGTTAAAGCCATCCACTGGTGGTATTTCTATTAGAGCAGCATGAAGTAACCAAAACACCTCCATAAGGAACTAGCCCTGTTAACACCTTGATTTTTGCCCAGTGAAACCCATTTTGGATTTCTGATGTCTAGAACTATAAGATAATAAATCTGGGTTGTTTCAAGCCACTAAATATTTCTCTTTTGGACATGTTAAGTTTATGGAGCACAGGTGCAAATATGCAAAAAGCTGGGTATTTGGGGTTAGAGCTCCAGAAAGTGACCCTCAGGTTTTCAGGAAAATTGAAAACCATAAAAGTGAATGAAAAACGAAAGTGAGAAGTTGGAGAATGGCAACTTAGAGGACAGGGCAAGGAGAAGTACAGAAGCCTTTGAAGGAGAGAGAGGGAAAGAAGGAACAATTAGCGAGGGTCAACTACTTCATCCTCTAACAAAGGTGGTAAAGTGATAATAGTGGAAAGGCTCTAGTTTCAGTCTACATATTCCCTGGGGTCTGCTCTTTATTTTCCAGGTTGCCTGAATCCCCAGAGTCTGTCTGGAAAGCCTCAGGAGATGGAGTTGCATGGCTCCCAGGGTCCCAGGGAGGAAGGATGGGAGAACAGCACACAAACACATGCCTCTGCAGCTATCAAACCATCATCCTGGCACCACAGGCCAAGACATGGCTCATAGCACACTTTGGGATCCTCAGGGGACAGAGTGGCAGAGGGATCATCAGGGTGATGCTGTCTTTTTTGTTTCTTTGGCACTAAGCCCAGGGACCTAGATTTATCCAGCAGTGAATGAACAATATAGGGTTCTTCTACTAGGGAAAGAGCTCTGGTGGCATGGTGGGTAAGGCATTCGGTTGCTAACCAGAAGATTGGTAGTTCAAACCCACCAGATGCTCCATGGGAGGAAGACGAGGCAATCTACTTCCATAAAGATTTACAGACTTGGAAACCCAATGGGGGTCGATATGAGTCAAAAGTAACTTTATGGCAGTGGGTTTGGGCTTATTTTGCTTTTTCTCCTGCTAAGGAAAGGCCAGCATGAAGCATCTGAACAGAAGCTAGGAGGTCCAAGTCATGCTGGGGAGAAGCACCAGTTCTGTTCCAGATCTTTACTTTCCTAGTTGGAGGGCTTAGTGACAAACCTCTTCTGTTCCAACTATAAAGAATGAGGGGCTCCTTTAAGCCCCCTTCACTATGAACACATCCATAAATGAGTTTAACAGTTAGGAATGCTTTTCAATGACAAGAAACAGAAAAGCCAACTAATAAGGGCTGAAACAAATTGGGGTTTATTTTCCTTATATAACAAGAAGTCTGGAGGTTGTCAGTAGCTGGCACTGGTTAAAGGCACAATAATGTTAGGAAGAACATCTTGTTATTTTCTTGGCCTCTCTCTCAGAGTCACAATATGGATGCCATAGCTCCAAATATCACATCCTTAATCAAGGCAGACAATTTGGGGCAGTGATGGTACCAGAAACATTTGCCCTGTTCATTAAGAAAGCAAGGGTTTCCCAAAACCCCAACAAGTTTCTGCTTATGTCTCTTTGACCAGGACATTGTCAAGAGTCATCTGAAGTTACTGAAGACAGAAAAAAACATTTCTATTTTTTTCAGCCTCTTGAGTGGAGGCTGGTATGGACAAGGAAGTTCAGAATGAGTGTGTGGTGAGCCAGTCTCCAATGAAGGAAAGTCTTCTTGAGTCAAATTGCCTCTCCTTAAAGGAAATATTTTGTTCCACTTGAGGGCAGCCAGGGTATAAGGAACCCCTTTCCCCCATCAGAGACCCCTTACCCACCACAACCAGGCAGATCTACATGATCTATCCAGGTACTCGACAGCCCTTACTATCTCCTTCTCCAAGAGGTGGCTATCTTATAGAGCCACAGTGTCTAAGAGGAGGAAGAAGTTTGTTTTAACTTCAAGTAATAAAAGTCAGGACTCTTTTTTTGTGGCCAAGGTAATTCTTTAGTTCACTCAGAGGAGAGGAAGAGATCAAACTAGTTGTCTGAGATGGTAACTAGTTCTCTCCTTTCAAGCAACTGCTTGGCCTGGGAGAGACAGCTTGTACCCAGGTAGGGTGTGTTACAAGGCCTCTTTCCGGTCAGCTTTCTCCGTTCCTCTCCTCTCCTCTCTGCCTCTTCCTCCACCTGATCCACTTGATCTCCATATCTGTTTGTTGTTGTTGTTATGTGCCATGGAGTCAGACCCTACTCATAGCGACCCCTCCTTGGGTTTCTGAGGCAGTATCACTACGGAAATAAATTGCCCAACCTTCCTTCCGAGGAGTGGGTGGGTTTGAACCACCAGCCTTCTAGTTAGCAGTCAAGTGCCTTAAGTACTATGCTACCAGAGCTCCTCCATATCTATTTACTCTTTTTTTAAATTTATTTATTTTTCAACTGTGATTTTGGCAAAAGTTTACAGAGCCAATTCATTTTCCATACAACAGTTCATACACATTTTGTTTCATGACATTGACTGCATTCCCCAAAATGTAACAGCTCTCTTCCTGTTTCATCCCTGTGGTTACCTTTTCCCTGTGTCCTTTCCTATGCATTCCTGCCCTCTGCTACCTCCTTATGTAAATGCTGCCCTTCTGATCTCCCATGGTTGATTGTTCTAAGGAGTATACATACCTGGTGTAAATGTTCACCTTATACACCTGTCTATTGTTTGGCTGAAAGCTACAGGAGTGAGTGTAATTCCAGGCCCAAAGGATAACTAGGGGCCATAGTCTTAAGGATTTCACTAGTCTCCATCAGACCAATAAGACTGGCCTTTTTTTTTTTTTTTTTTAATTTTGAGTTTTGTTCCATGTTTTTTTCCCCACTCCATTCAGGATGTCTATTTTGATCCTTTTTTTGAGTGATTGACAGAGGTAGCCAGACACCATCTAGTTCTTCTGGTTTCAGGGTTATGTAGGCTGAGGTTCAAATGGTCCACTAGTCCGTTGGGCTAATTGTTTCCATGTGTCTTGGTTTTCTTCATTCTTTTTTGCTCCAGAGAAGAAGGGACCAATTGTTGCATTTTAGACAGCTGCTTATAGGCTGTTAAGACCTCAGTTGCTACTGACCAAAGTATGATGTAGAACAACGTTTCTGTGTAGTATGTCATGCCAATTGAGCTTGATTTCCCTTGTGACCATGGTCCTGCACCCTCAGGCTATTTGGCAGTAGCTAAGAAGTTATCATAACTTTGCCCCATTAGCTCCGTTATATATATGGACATTCTTATGGCACACACAAATACAAATATTGTCTGCCAAACTTATATATTGTCTGCCAAACTTATATATGGTCATGAGTATATTCCTTTTTGCTTAGACATACTCCGGTAGCATAGTGCCAAGGCACTTGACTGCTAACCAGAAGGCTGGCGGTTCAAACCCACCAGCCACTCCTCGGAAGAAAGGTTGGGCAATCTACTTCTGTAGTTATACTGCCTCGGAAACCCAAGGAGGGGTCGCTATGAGTCGGGTCCGACGCAATGGCACGTAACAACAACAACAACAGCAACAACCTTAATGTGTAGCTTGTCTACCTAGGTATCCACCTGTAGCATATCTGTTTACTCTTTGTTTGGGCCACCCTCCCGTTCATCCTCTTACCTGAATTTAAAGTATCTCTGAAGTTGACTATGGAATCGATGCCCACCTCCCTCCCTGCCCACCCACATACTCCCCAGTCCATTACAGTGGGCTGGCAAGGAGTTCCACCTTTCTAACCGCAGCCCACACCAGACACACACATGCTACTGGGAAGATTCCCCAGAGCTATGTGAGTCTATTAGATGTTGTGGGCGGATGTGGAGGGGATGGCTCCTGCCTACTTCTTGTGGAAGAAGATCAGTATTTGGAAAAACTCCAGACGGACCTCCAGGCATGACTCGTGACTCACACTTTGCGCTTAGTGGGTGTCTGCCCACATGAACGTGAAAATAGGCACCCTCCCATTTTCAAACACACCTGGGGATCTCCTACTTCAGTAGGTAGTACATTTCTGCTTCAGCCAGGGCTGGAGGGAGCCCGTCGGCATATGTTTAGGAACTGGACCTTCACGATGACAGTACCCAGCTGCCTGGAGGTGGAGCCTGGGCAAGAGCCTGGGCAGGAAGTCACTGTAACTCCTAGTATACAGAGGACAAGGGTCACTCACATACTGACACTGACCCCGTTTCCTGTATCCAAACAACTTGGGAATAAGGGTGAGGGGCTGGGTAGGGTCAAGCTGATACAAGAAGTATTTCACAAAGTCTAGTTTAGATCCTCTGCTGTGCTGGTTAGGGTGTAGGGAGAAGGGAAAACGTGCCCTTTTGTAAGCTGTTGGTAGGAATATTCATTGACTTACTGTTTTAAGAGGACAATTTGACTTTACCAATCCAATTTTGAATGGGCATATTTATATCTATGCTACAGATATATCCTCATATAATAAATTATGTTAACAAAGTTACTCTGGTGTAAAGGAGCAAAGTTTGGGGTAAACAGGAACTTACACTTTTTACTTTTACTTTTTTTGTATTTGCATTTTTGAACAATGACATGTATTATTTTTCTAATTATATAAATCCTAAAAGTGTTACCATCAATGCCCTAGTTCTAATGTGGGATCAGTATGATAAATATATGATTATTCCTCTAGGGGAGAACTCTGGGCTGAAGGCTCAAGAATTTTTCAGGCAGAAGCTTCCCAAGTCGGGAGGGGTCTTTGGGGATCTGTGGCACCTGATAAGGGGAGTCGAAGGGCCAATCAGAGAGGGCTGGCATCTAGCTGCCTCTGCTCAGGGTGTGGGCTGCCTAATGGCTCTCCCCTGAGAACTGGGCTCCCAGCTTCCTATTTACGAAGGTGAAAAAACAGAAAACAGAAATAGAAAGAAAAAAAAAGTTAATACAGCAGTCAGTAAAATGGATGAAGTAAATGAAAAGAAATAAAAAGACTATTAAAATGATATAAAAGGCAATTGCAACTAAATGATAAAATGAACTAAAAATAACTCTCAACTCAACTCATTGCACATGAGCTGCTGGTCAGCTCTTAAGATTGCAAAGCACAACCACTGGTCCCCATGAGAGCACTGTTGCCTTGACTACACTAGCCTGTGAGAGCCTGGTTGGGGAGGTAGGTCCCCCCTTTACCAGTCTACCCTAATGGGGACACAGGCTAACTCCTACAAGGCAAATTGAAATCTGGTGGGACTGTTCAAACAAAACCTGAGTGAAGGCTTGGGACCATCAGAGGGCTTGGAAGGTAGAGCATGGTAAGTGAATTATGAGCTGGTAGGCAGGATGGGCAGCTTCTCATGTCACTGTATATAGCCTTGCCGTGAGTTGGGGACTGACTCAATGGCAGCAAACAACCACATGCTCCGTGGCAGCCCTACCACCAGCCTGCTCCTTGCCTGCATTCTCCTCCCTCAGAACGAGCATAGAGGACAGAAAGAGATCTCTAACTTTCTAATAGAGGATCCCCAGGGCCCCAAGGCAATCCCAAGTTTGTTTCTCCCAGGTCTCAGTTCCCTCTTGGGGTCTGCCCCCTCCCAGGGCAATTGACAGAGCATACACTCTCTTTAGGATAAAAGGGATAGTCTAGGACTTAGCCAAGCTCTCAGCAGAGAGTTTAACCAGTCCCTCACCATCAATACATTTCCCAAAGTCATGGTTCTCTGATCTGCCACGGCCCCCCGAGGAGATTCCAATATTCTCCCCCACATGGGCCTCAGGGTTATCACAATCTGACTGTTAATGGGCATCTCTGTCAATTTGGGGAGGACGTAATGCCTGCCCTACTGCTGGTAACTTCCTCTCTGAACCCCATCTAGCAATACCTAGGACAGGGCCACGTACTCACTAATCTCTTTGGGATTCACAGGAACAGTGGCTTCCAGGTCTGCACTAGAAAGGAAGCATAACTATCTATCAGCTGGGGAAATATTAAACACACATTGCTGCATCCTCGCCATGGCGCACTCTTGAGCACTTAAGAGGATAATGAGGACCTGAATATAGGGACGCAGATGTATTTAAGCTAGATCATTGAGGTCCAGGGTCTAGTCTTCCCCAACAAAGAAAGATTTGCCTAAAAGTAAATCCTTACTACTTATAACAACCTCTGACTTTGAGATCAGGTTTTTTTCTAAGACTTCAAAAGTCTCAAGACCAATTCCTGGTCAAGGTTGGAGCTTAAACTTTGAGGATCCCCTCTTCCCCCAGAAATCTTTTGAAGAGGGAAACTTTCCCAAGCACAAAGCAGTCTGTCCCCGAGGAAGAAGCAGGGAACAAATAATTGTGGCTTGCTCCTACAAACCCCAGGGGTCTTTTCCCAGTCACTAAAAAATAACATAATAACAAAAACAAGAAGATAAGATGGGATAAAAGGATGTATATAAAATTATAAACGACAAAATAGAGATAAGGAATTAGCAAGATAAGTAAAACAGTTAAAACTAGAGGAATAAAAGATGAAAGGGATAAAAGAAAGAAATGAGCTTTTAAAATTATACAAAAAATATAATCAGATTGGGAGTTGAGGTTATAAAAATGAAACAGGTTTACAACATTCAAATAGATCAGGGTAACCGGGATTCTAAAGCAGCCAATGGTATGCAGGTTCCCCAAGGTTAGCACACAGAGTCAGGGGTTTGAACCCCACTTTAGCCAATTCCAAAATCCCCTTCTTGACTACATCTCACTGCTTAAACATCTTTGAGCCTTTATTTCTGATTTCTGTTTTTTTTTTTTTTTTGATAAGTAAAGAGTGGTCTTCAACACATCTTTCTACTAGAGTTTCCCAAAGCAAATTTTATTGGAAACTGGGAAAGTATAGGACCACAATTCCAAATTCTCAATTCTGAAGCCCCAAAAGCTCTGAAAACCAAATCCAAAATCCCCTTCTTGACTACATCTCACTGCTTAACCATCTTGAGCCCTTTATTTCTATTTCTTTTTTTTTTTTTTTTTTGATAAGTAAAGAGTGGTCTTCAACACATCTTTCTACTAGAGTTTCCCAAAGCAAATTTTATTGGAAACTGGGAAAGTATAGGACCACAATTCCAAATTCTCAATTCTGAAGCCCCAAAAGCTCTGAAAACCAAAAATGCTGTCATAATTTATTTGGAGGCACAGTCTGATCATGTCTGGACTCATTTGGTGGCAAAACCTAACCTGAACTGAGATGAAGTCATTTCTAGTGTCAGTACTCATTCATGTCCTTGCAGAAACATTAATGAGCTTGGCCACAGGGACTGTCACCAACCCAGCATGCAGAGTGATGTAATATAGTGTGGCTACACCTTATCATCTTCCTAAAATTCTGAAACACATTTGGCCCCAGGTTATCAGATAAGAGATTATGGATCTGTATTAAACATCCTCTGCCGGAGAGAAGGACATAAATTGTAGCATATTGATACAATGGAGTACTATACAGCAAGGACAATGACTGACCTACATCTACAAGCATCAATTCGGGTAACTCTCACAAACGTAATGTTGAAAGTAAGAAGCTGGATGTAAAAGCAAACAAGCTGTATGATTCTATTTACCTAAAGTTCAAAAACAAGAACCCTAATTGGGTAGCATTTCTTTAATGAAATCAAGGCCAGCATCCTGATTGCCTTTTCCACCTCTGGGCCTTAGCTGGCCCTTGGAGAATGTCATGCTAATCCCCACGCTTACATCCCCATCTCCAGTGCAGCCGGTTTGTGAATTCCCTGCCTTTCTGCCTCCCTTTCTCTGCCTTTGTCTCCAGCTCCTCTTTGTTTTGCCCCAGTGGAGAGGCTCATGGCATGATAGCAATCTTGTCTTTTCATGCCTTTGTCCCTACTCCATTTGGGGTCCTTCTCCACCCTCTTTCCTGGCCATTCAGATAGTTTTTTTTTTTTTTTTTTTTAATCTTTCTTCATTCCCTCTCCTCCTTGGCTGTTGGGGCTGCCTGATCCCCACGTGGCCTGGTCTCTTCCTGTCCTTGTGTCTCCACCGTCTGATCCTTGGGATCGGCTAGTTTTAGGCTTTTATTTGGGCCGCAGGGCTTTCTCTCTGCCTCTGCCTCTCTCTCCCACCACCCTCCTCCCTTCCTTCCCCCACATCTCTTGTCCTTTGTGGGACATTCACTTTTATCTCCCTTTGATTTGCGCTCTCCTCTTTGTAGAGGGAGAATGAAAGGCTCAGCTAATTGTAGCAGTAGGGCAGTGACGCCTGGCTCCCCTTCCCAGCATCTTCCCCACCAGGGCTAAGCAGAAAGGGAAATGAGGGCAATTCAGACTCCCACTGCTCCGGAGTCTGCTCCAGATCTCTCTCTCCAAGGGGCTTTTCTTCCTTGGGTTTCTCAAGGGGAGCTAAGACACAGTGGAGCCCCTCATCCCCACCTCCACCAAGTCTCCTGGAACCCTCCTCCACTCATTCATTTATATTTACGCACTAGTGTGTGCCCACCATTAAGGAAGGTGCTAGGCACAGAGTGACAAACAAAACAGTCATGGTCTCTGACAAACTATAGGAATGAAGTGGGGCAGGGATGTGATAGGGGAAGTATGGTAAAGTCTTCAAGTGAGGAACAGAGCTGGGATGGGGGTCAGAGACAAGGTCCCTGAGGAAATGATGCCTGCCTGAATAGAGAATGGCTGGGACTTAGATTCAGATGAAGGAATCCTGGTGGTGCAATAGTTAAGCATTCAGTTGCTAATCAAAAAATAGATGATTAAAACCTACCCAGTGGCTCCACAGAAGAAAAGACCTGGCAATCTGCTCCTACAAAAATTACAGCCTAAGAAACCCTATGGAGCAGTTCTAGTCTGTCCTACCGAGTTGCTAGGAATCAGAATCAACTTGATGGCAAATAACATCAAAAGAGTCAGGTGAGGGAAGGGAGGAAAACATGTCTTAGCAGAGGGAGCATTCAGGCTAACGAAAAAGGGACAGCAATATGTGAAATTTGTTATGATTGGGCATACACTGGTGAGGCCAGGTAATGGAGAGCCTTGTAAAGAGCTTAATTGATCCTAAGGATGTGAAATTATTGAAGTGTTTTAAATGGGATATGACGAAGAATCATATTTGTAGTCAGGTGCTATGGAGAAAGATTGGAGGAAGGATTAGGGGTTTCCTATCGCTGCTGTAACAGGTTACCACATATCAAGTGGAGCCCTGGTAGGTAGCACAGTGGTTAAGCCCTCTGTTGTTGTTGTTGTTATGTGCCGTCGAGTCGGACCCAACTCATAGCGACCCTTCCTTGGATTTTCAAGGCAGTATCACTACAGAAGTAGATTGTCCAATCTTCCTTCCGAGGAGTGGCTGGTGGGTTTGAATGCCAACCGTCTGGTTAGCAGTCAAGTGCCTTAGGCACTACACTAACCAAAAAGTTGGTGGTTCAAACCCACCCATTGTTCCATTGGAGAAAGATGTGGCAGTCTGCTCCTGTAAAAATCACAGCCTTAGAAACCTTGTGGGGCAATTCTACTCTGTCCTAAGTTGATGAGTAGGAATCAACTTGACAGCAACGAGTTTTTGGTTTTAAACAACACAAATCTGTTATCTTACAATTTAAGAGATCAGAAGTCTAAAATCAGTCTCACTGGGCTAAAGTTAAGATGTTGGTAGGTCTGGTTCCTTCTGGAGGCTCAAAGGGAAAATCTGTTTTCTTGTCTTTTTCAGCTTCTAGAGGCCACCTGCCTTCCTTGACTCATGGCTTCTTGCTCCATCTTCAAAGTGTATCCTTTCAACTTCTGCTTCCATTCTCACATCCCCTATTTATGTGTGACCCTCTTGTCAGAGCCCATGTAATACATCAGATCCATCTGTGTAGTCCAAGATAATCTTCCCATCTCCAGAACCTTAATTTAGTCACATCTGCAAAATCCCTTTTGCTATGTAAGGTAATATATTCACTAGTTCCAGAGATTAGGATGTGGACATATTTGGGGGCTATTATTCTGTCTTCTATGGGAGGCACAGAGCTTTAGTAGTGTAGTGCCTAAGGCATTTGACTGCTAACCAGAAGGCTGGAGGTTCAAACCCACCAGCCACTCCTCAGAAGGAAGGTTGGGCAATCTACTTCTGTAGTGATACCGCCTCAGAAACCCAAGGAGGGGTCGCTATGAGTCGGGTCTGACTCGACGGCACATAACAACAACAATGACATGGGAGGCACAGTACTCCAGACAGGAGACAATGACAGCTTCAACTGATGGTAGCAGTGGAGATGGAGCCAAGGGTACAGATTGAGATAACTTTATAAAGTAGACTAATTGGTGGTGATTGGATGTGGGAATTGAGGAAGAGGGATAAGCAGTGATTACTTCCACCTTTCCAGCTCTAGCAACTGACATGATAGGAATGTCATTTATAAGATAGAGAACACAGAAGAAAAAGCAGGTGTGGGGTATACAATACAGGGGAAATTAGTTTGAGTGACCTCTGAGACATCTAGGAAGAAATGTCCAGAGAGCAGTTGGATATATGTGTGGCATCTAGAAGAAGGGTCTGAGAGGCTGATACAGGTGGTGAACTATGATCAGTAGGCCTGTTTTGCAAATAAAGTATTACTTTGGACATAGTCATGCCCGTTCATTTATGTATTATCTATGGCTGCTTTTACACCACGATGGCAAAGTTGTTGCAACAGAGACTGTAAGGCCCACAAAGCTATTTGGCTCTTTGAGAAAAAATTTGTCAACATTTAGATGGTTAGAGAATTATCAGCCCAGAGGTAGTATACAGAGAGTAGCCTAGAGAGGACATGTGGAATGAGAAGAACAAAGCCCCTGGGATCAACACCAATGAACCCAACATTCAAGGAAAAAAGTAATACACAGAACCATAGATGGACACTGACAAAGAATGGCCAGAGACCTAAGAAGACAACCAGGGAAGAGTTGTCTTGCCATGTGGGAGACAAGCATGGTGGTTTTAGAATATGTCCACAAATTCCCTGATATTCCTCCCTTCAAGAGGTGAAGTCCAATTCTTCTCTCCTTGACATAATGACTCAGTAAATGGAATAAAGTGGAAGTGACAGTGTGTGAATTTGGACACTAGATCATAAAAGGCACTGCAAATCCCTCCTCTTTTTTTCTAGGGTAGTCACTACCTTGTCCTGAGCACACATAAACAGCCTACGGAGAAGTTCACATGATGCGGAACTGAGGCCTCCTGACAGAAGCCACGTGAGTGAGCCATCTTGGTAGATCCCCCAACTCTAGTCAAGCCTTCAGATGACTTCAGCCTCGGCCAATATCCTGACTGTAACTAAACGAGAGGCTCTGAACCAGAGCCACCCAGGGAAGCTGCTCCAGAATTCCTGACCCACAAAAACTATCAGATAATAAGTGTTTGTTGTGTGAAACCACTAAAGTTTTAGAGTATTCAGTTATGCAGGGGGGAAAACAAAGCTAGCAGTTGTCATCAAGTCAACTGCAACTCATGGTGACCCCACGTGTACCAGAGAAGAACTGTGCTCCATAGGGCTTTTAATAGCTGGTTTTTCAGAAGTAAATTACCAGATCTTTCTCCTGAGCCAACTCTGGGTGGACTCAAACCTCTAACCTTTTGATTAGTAGCCAACACATTAATTGCATCACCCAAGGACTCCTATGCAGAAATAGATAACAAATAAATAAGGAAATGTGGTGAATTGCTTAGTATGGCCTTTCTAGCCACGGTCATTTTAACTCCCACTGTATTACTGCGTGGGGCTATGCAAATGTAAAGTGCTTGTGGCCCACCACGGGGATTCGATAGCTTGCTACTAATGTAAATAAGGTGCATGGTATCCTTGTGGGGGTGGGACCATGCAAATAATGTACATGAAACTCTAACATGGGAATTTGTTACTTTTGCCATCTCACTAGGCTTAAAATAAGCCATTCCAGAAGCAGAAAGGGGGATCTCACTACCATAAAGAAAAATGAGCCAGGAGTAGACTGTGTCCTTTGGACCTGAGATCCTTTGGACTCAGGAAACAGATAGAGAGTAACACTTTGCTGAGACAGCAAGAGACAGTGGCAGACATATGGTAGTAACAGATCTGACAGTAGAGTACAGTGGTCTTCCCAGCCAGACAGTAAGAAAGGTGAGTGTTTTCAGGCAGAAGACATGCTTTCAAGAGTGGGGTACCTCTCTGGGCACCTATCAGCAAAGCTAAACTAGCTTTGTAACACTTGCCCAAGCTGGACAGAGGCCAAGGGGCTGCAGAGCTGAGAAGCTGAGAGCCAGACAGAGGTCTGCCTGCAGCACAGCTGAGAAGAGGCTGTCCTAATTAAAGAACTGTATCCTTTTTCTTCCCTAATAAACCCCTTAATCATGAGTATTGTGTACGAGTTCAGTGTGGCCATTGCGACCAATTATCAAACCCAGCAATGAAGTAGAGAGTTGGTGTCAGAATTGGTAACTTTTTTTTTTTTTAAATGTATTTTGGGACTTATTTATTGGGTTCATAGATATTTATTATGGCTATGTCCTCAAGTTCGATTGACCCTTTAATCATTATATAATGTCCTTTCTTGTGTCTTATGTGGGTTTTTAACTTAAAGTCTATTTTATCAGAAAGTAATATTCCCTATCCTGCTGTTTTCTAGTTGCCATTTGCTTGATCTGTATTTTTTCATCTTTTGATTTTTAGCTTATTTTTGTCTTTGTGTTGAAGTTGTGGCTCTTATAGACAGTATACTGTTGGGTCATGTTTTCTTATCCATTGTACTACTCTCTGTCTATTGACTAGTGCATTTAATCCATTTATTATCATTGTAATTGTCAATAGGTATGAATTTATTGCTGTGTACGGTTTGTGTGTGTGTGTGTGATGCTGATGCTTTCTTTGTTTCATACATTCTTCTGTGCTGAGAAAACCTATTTTATTTATGGATTTTCTTATTTTCTTTGTTAGAATTGATAAAATATTTGGAGGATGGTGGCATGTCTGACCTCTACCTCATGGGAATCAGCCTTTGGGTTGTTGACCTTGATCTGGATCCTTCCTTTCCCTTGTGAAGTTAAAGGGGGTCAGCTGCCATCTCCATGAACTTTTAGCAGGAAACAAATGCTTCAAGGGAAGAGTGATCAACTATGTCCATGCTGCTGAGAAATCAAGTAGAATCTCCATAGTTACCTCCTGGTAGGTATTAAGTCCTATTGGATTGTTCCAGAGCTGAGGAAGTTTAACTCAACTTTTGTAAGGGTCCTTTGCCAGGATGAGTACAATTGTGTGAAACTGGCAATCACTGGCTTTTTCATTTATGCTAATTATGAAGGGGAAGAAAATAAAAGAGTATCTGAGGGCAGGTCTAGCCTCAGTTGTTACTCACAAGATAAATTCAGTTTGTTGCAATGTTGTCATGGATTGAATTGTGTCCACCCAAAATATGTATCAACTTGACTGAGCCAAGATTCTCAGTGGGTTGGGAGTTATGTAACGATGTCATCACCCCCCAAGGTGTGGTTTGATGTCATCAACCAATCAGTTGTAAGGGGATTAGGTTGGGATGCAATACTTTACTCAGTTCACAGTTCGGATCTGACTGATGTAAGAGGAATTTCTCTGGGGTGTAGGCTGCATCATCTTTTACCTTACAAGAGATAAAAGGAAGACAAGTGATCAGAGAGAGAGGGACTTCAGTACCACCAAGAAAGAAGAGCTGGAAGTGGAATGCGTCTTTTGGAGCCAGGGTCCCTGTTCTGTGACTCTCCTAGACCCAGAGGAAGATTGATGTCAAGACACATAGAGATCTCCAAGGAACACTGGGCCCACAGATACTGACACGAGACAAAGACCTTCCTCCAGTGCTGAAAGAAAGAGAGAACCTTCCCCCTAGAGCTAGTGCTCTGAATTTGGACTCCTAAACTGTGAGAAAATAAATTTATAGCAGCACTAGATAACTAAGACAAATGTGAATTTGGAAGAGCCTTTTTGTTGTTGTTGTTTTTTTAATTGTGATTTGGGTGAAAGTTTACAGAGCAAATTCACTTTCTATACAGCAGTTCACATACACGTTGTCTCATGACATTGACTACAGTTTACCCCAATGCAACACTTCCCCTCCCACTTCCTCCTGATAGTTACCACTTCCCTGTGTTCATGCCTCCATGCACTACTGCCCCCTAAATTGTCTCCCTGTGCATAAACAGCCCTTCTTTTTCCCATGAATGTTCTCTCCAAGGAGTGTATCTACCTCAGGTAAATGTTCAATTCATATGCCTGTCTTTTGTTGGTCTGGAAGCCACAGGTGTGGGTTCAATTCCAGACCTGAAGGGCAGCTAGGGACCATAGTCTCAGCGGTTCTACGAGGATCTATCAGACTAGCAAACCTGGTCCCACCTTTTTTTTTTCCCAAAAATGATTTTGAGTTTTGTTTCACATTGTTCTCTCTCTCTATCCAGGATCTCCTACATAGATCCCCCTCCAAGTGGTTGACAGTGGTAGCCGGGCACCATCTAGTTCTTCTGGTCTCATGGTCATATAGGCTGAGGATCACATGGTGTACCAGTTGCGGGAACTAATTGTTTCCATAAATTTTTGGTTTTCTTCATTCTTCTTTGCTCTGGATGAGGAGAGACCTATCGTTGCATCTAGATGGCTGCTTGTAAGCTTTTAAGATCTCAGTCACTACTTGCCAAAGTAGGAGGTGGAACAATGTTTTGTGTAGTATGTTATGCCAGTTGAGCTTTATGTCCCCTGTAACTATGGTCCTGAGCCCACAGGTTCAACTACTTGCTCCCTCTGGGAAGCTGGCTGTGACCAAGAAGTGACTACAAGCTTGTCCCTTGTCAACTCTACTATACCCCTGGGAATTCTTACAGAACATACAAATACACTTATAGAACCATTGTCTGCCAACCCTATACATGGTCTTGGGTACACTCCCTGCTGTATAGACATACCTAATAGTTCAGCCTGTATACCCATCTGTCTACCTGTATACCTGTGTTTGCCTGTACTGACAATGCAGTACTGTATGTGCAAAAGGGTTTATCTTTGTTGTCTGCACCTCCCATGTACCTCTCTATGTCTTTCTAGAAAAGCCTTATTTTAAAAAGCAATCATCAATTTACAAGTCCTCCCTGTCCTTTGCCCCTTTGGTCAGGGGGTATAGGGAGCAAAATCAAATAAATGAATGTTCTCTGTTTTCTCTCTGAATTACTCTGGATGGAGTCAAGACATCTGTTGATAGTCTTATTATTTTCAGTAAATGATCCAAAATGACTGTCCTTAAGTCAGTGCCTAAGGCACTGGACTGCTAACCAGAGGGCTGGTGGTTCAAACCCACCAGCAACTCCTCAGAAGGAAGATGAGGCAATCTACTTCCGTAGTGATACTGCCTCGGAAACCCAAGGAATTGTTTTGGTTTTGACCAAAAAGACTTTCCTTTCTCAGTTGCATACTCTTTCACATAGATCAGCTAGTTTGGTGAAAGAAGTAAGTCTAATGCTCTGGGCAATCAGTATATGTAATTAACTTCTCTCCCATGGACTCAGTATGTACCTTCTTTGGGAGAGTTGAGAAAACAGTCACTCAAATCATTTTTAATGTTCTGTGGTTCAGATGAGGAGCGCTGGTTGAGGAAGCTTGGAGACATTTCTTTGCACAGTGGCAGCTGTATCCATTCTCCATTCTCCTGGTTGTCTTCCCACTCGCTCCTGAGAAACTTGTAGGGACCTGAACCAGAGGAAAAACAAAAGCTCATGTATATATATTGAATTTTATAGTTTCTTCAGCTTGTAAAACTTTGACTTGGTATGAGATCACTAAACTTTCAGATTTTTGTTCCATATTTAAAGTCATTTGCCTGCAATTCCTTACTTCCTAGTTTATTACATTTTATTTACTTTTATTATTTTACTTTTTAAAAGTCATTTGGTCTTTTTTGACAAACAATCCAATTAAAAAATGGGCAGAAGACATGAATAGACACTTCACCAAGGAGGATATTCAAGCGGCCAACAAACATATGAAGAAATGCTC
>NW_006922159.1:1453910-1454861 GCF_000298275.1 Orycteropus afer afer
AAAAAAAAAAAGAAAAAAAGTTATTTGGTCTTTTTGTTCTTTCAGTTTTTGACTTGAACCAATTTGGCCAGGTTTAATTATTCTCTTATTATTTTATACCTTTTTCTTTTATCTCAATTAAACTTTTTGTTCTCAATCATATATATATTTTTTTGTCTCATCACAGTTAACTTTATGTTTGCTCTCTTCTTATCTTGTCCTTTTTACAGTTTTAATTTTCCATTTATTTTAAACATTTTTCTTTAGTTTATTTTTTCCTTATTTAGTGCTTTTTTTTTTTGAAAAAAGAAACTGTTCTCTTTTCTCTTAGTTTACTAGATGGGAGGCAAGCAGCAATTCGTAACGTGGAACCATGCTCTCAGATGACTCGTGCCTGGAGTAAGAGTCCGGGGACTTTTCCCTCTCACTCACCTTTCTCCTTTTGTTATTTGGGCATAATATCTTCTTGGTAAACAAAACAAACAAACAAAGTATTTTAAAACTCTGATTGATACAGGAGACACACTGGTCAGAAGTTCCCCCGAAATCAAGTGCGGTGAGCAGAATTCTAAGACAGCATTAAGATTCCCACTGCCTGATACAAATGCCCTGTACAATCCTCTTCCCTTGAGTATGAGCAGGACATGTGAATATGATGGATTTCACTCCTGTCATTAGGTTACATTACACAACAAAGGTGAAGGGATTTTGCAGACATATTTAAAATTCAGGTTGGCTCTAGGTAGAACGAGGCATTTATTACCCAAACAAAAAGTTTTGAAAGGAGACAATATTAATTATCACCTTGGAAAAATAGGCATAAAGTAGGGCTATTTTGGGTAATCCAGCATATAGCTAAGTTGTTGTTGTTATGTGCCGTCGAGTCAGACCCGACTCATAGTGTCCCCTCCTTGGGTTTCCGAGACAATATCACTATGGAAGTAGATTGCCCCATCTTCCTTCCGAGGAGTG
>NW_006922159.1:1455271-1470123 GCF_000298275.1 Orycteropus afer afer
GAGGAGTGGCTGGTGGGTTTGAACCGCCAGCCGTCTGGTTAGCAGGCAAGTGTCTTAGCCACTATGCTACCAGAGCTCCCAAGACTATAGGCAGCAGAATATACGTCAATGCAACACTTGGCTGTAATCTTTATGGGAGCAGATTGCCAGATCTTTCCTCTCCAGGGCTTCAAATCAGTTCAAAACGGTACAGTCATGGCCATTGGAAACAAGGGCAGCGTACACGATGCATAGCAACCAATGTCTTGTGTATTAATTTCCAAGTAGGAAACAGGCTGCAGTGCCCTCTCACAGATGGTGACCAACCACATTCAAAGCTAGGTCTTTCTCCTGCAAAACTACTGGGTGAGTTTAAACCACCAGCCTTTCAGTTAGCATCTGAGTGCTTAAGCATTGTGCCACCAGGGATCCTTAACTCTTCTACCACTCTACATCCACTCCCATGCAGTTGAACATGGCTGGGAAAAACACACAGTACACTAACTGGGCTTGGGCTGCTTTAAATTCATGATCATTTATCTGATGTGAGCTTCTGATGCTGCCCAGCAACCATGTCCTATTTCCTTGGTCCATTCACTCTCCCACTCCCTGAGACAATGCTTTCACATTTCCTTGTCTCTTCTCAAAACTCCAACACCTCCTTCCTCATCCTCACTCTGAGTTGAAGACTTCACCTTTACTTTATTGAAGAAATCTACAGACAGAAAAGAGCTTCCACAAGCTTTCACCTCTACATCTACCCACCTGCCTGCTCTGTGCCCATGTACCCTGACCCCTCTCCTGTTGCTATGGATACGTGTCTGTGCTCCATGAGGGGGGCAGCCCCTCCACTTGCACACTTGTCCTATCTGCTCTCACCCACTCAGGATTTTGCCTCAGCAATTCTCTTGTCTATCTCCTGCTTCATTAATTTTTCCCTTTCATCATTTCTACAGCACACAAACATGTTGTTAGATCTTCCATCTCTCAAAAAAAAATCCTCTCTTGACTCCATTTTCCCCTTCAATTATGACCACAGTTCCCTTCATCCCTTCACACAAAATCATTTGAAAGAGTACACAGTTTCCAATTTCTCTCCTTTCATTCTACCTTCAACCCACTCCAATGAGGTTTTTGCCTTTATCATTGTACCAAATAGTTCCTGTCATGGTAAGTAATGAACTCCACATTGCTACATCCAAGGATGTTGCTCATCCTCTCAGCAGCATTTGATAAAGCTGATCTCTGAAAGTCTTCTTGAAAGACATTTTCACTTGGCTTATAGGGCACCACATTCACCTGGTTTGACTCTGACCTGTCTGGCCACTCTTTCTCAGGCTCTTTTGGTGGTTCCTCATTGTCTCCCAGCTCTGAATGTTGTAGTGCCCCATGGCTAAGTCTTTGGATCTCATCTCCTTTCCATATATACTCACTCCTTAGGTGACTTAGTGGAGCTCTGGTATCACAGGGCCTAAGGCATCTGACTGCTAACCAGAAGGTTGGTGGTTCAAACCCACCAGCCACTCTGTGGAAGAAAGACTAAGCAATCTATTTCTGTAAAGATTTACCACCTCAGAAACCCAGTGGGGGTCACCATGAGTCAGAATCAACTCATCGGCAGTGGGTTTGGTTTTCGGTATTTAGGTGATTTTTATCTAAACCTACTTTAAATAGGAGCTCTGGTAGCATAGTGCCTAAGGCACTTGACTGCTCACCAGAAGGCTGGTGGTTCAAACCCACCAGCCACTCCTGGGAAGGAAGGTTGGGCAATCCTACTTCCGTAGTGATACTGCCTCAGAAACCCAAGGAGGGGTCTCTATGAGTTGGGGTCGACTCGACGGCAAAACAACAACAACATACTTTAAATACCATCTACATCTGAGGATTCCCAAATTTCTATCTCTAACCCAAACCTCTCTCCAAACTCCAGCCTCGATTATCCAATTGTTTACTAAATATCTCTGAAGAAATATAGCCTATAATCTCTGCATCCTGATTAGGTTATAAGAAGACTAGCTTCCAACTCAGATGTGGTATCTCTCTCTCAACTCTCAGATCATTCTCTCTGGAGGAAGCAAGATGCCATGTCGTGAGCAGCCATATGGAGATGTCCACTTGGCAAGTAACTGATACTCCAGCCGTGTGAGTGAACACAGAAGCAGATACTTCAGCCCTAGTCAAACTCTCAATGATTGCAACCCGGCCAATATGTGACTGCTATCTCATGAAAGATCCTGAGCCAGAACCATTCCATCAAGCCATTCGCAGCTTCCCAGATCTCAGACACTGGGAAATAGTAAATGCTTATTGTCTTCAGCTGCTAAATTTTGGGATAATTTGTTACATAGCAATAAATATTACAGACAGCATGTCTAAACCCAACTTGACACTTTATAGCTGCTTTCCTGTTTTATTTTGTTCTTCTTAGCACTGATCACTATCTAACATGCTATATATTTTATTTATGTTGTTTATTATTTGTCTCCCCAGTTAGGATGTAAATTCTTTAAGGGCAGGGATTTTTGTCTATTATGTTCATTGTCATACTCCAACACTTAGAACAGAGACTGGCATACAGTATACACTCAAAAAATTTTGTCAAATGAAGACATACATGAGTAAATGAATCTGATTCAGGCCTTCTGTCTGAAATTTCTCCTGCGTAAATTCAATTGTAATCCTAATCATTTACTCACAGTTCTTCAAGTGTTATTTTTATTCCAAAACCTGTACAGTCAATTCTGCTACAATGCAAGATATATACTCCTCCAAAATCATTGTGCTATGAAAATAATGCAGTAAAAGTCACAGAGCTTATGGGAAAATGTGGTTGGGGCATAACACTCAAAAACACCAAAAGACAGGAACATATTACAGATGGTAGTACAGATTACACATTAAGTGGTTAAGAAATACATAAATACCACAGTAAATAAGGCACTTTGCTTTGAAACAGGCCTGAAGTTTGCTTGTGGAAGTGGGTGTCAGAAGTGTTGCAGTTTGCTATTGTGAAGTGATGGAAAGAAAGTTATCTGAAATCAGACAGAAAGATGTAATCTCAGATCTGGGGCGGGGGGTGTGGTTTATAACACACCTGTGAACTTAGGTCAGCAATAGAAACTTGTATGCATTTTGTATATCCTACCCTGCTCAGGTGATTTTTCTGCAGTTTTCTCTGTTCACTTAGTGTTTCTTAGGGCAATATCAAGCATAGCAAATGCAAAATTCACATTATGCCAAATAGTTCCCTAATATATGAATTGGGATGGAATAAATTTGTGTTTTCAAAACACCAAAAAACACAAACCCATTGCTCTCCAGTCAATTCTGATTCAAAGCAATCCTATAAGATAGAGTAGAACCACCCCATAAGATTTCTAAGGCTGTAATCCTTTTTTAAATTTTTTATTGTGATTTGAGTGAAAGCTTACAGAACAAATTCATCTTCCGTAGAAGAAAAATGTGTAACAAAACTCAAAATCATAAAATAGATCAGGCTTACTAGACTGTAGAGAGATGGATGGTACCTCTGACTATGGCCCTTAGTCACCAGTTATGGTGGTTATGTTTTTGTGTCAACTTGGCTGGGCCTGGTTGAGTGGCTGGGGAGCTGGATATAGTATTCCCCATGATGAGACTGGTAATCAACTCCATGGTGGAATCTACCGTGAGCAGCTGAGTAGCTGCCTTTGGGTATGTGGTCTGCTTCCCATATATAAGCAGCAGCTTTGGGAACGGTCTCTAGCCTATCGCACACTTGAACCCTGCATGTAGCTGAGTCGTTGTTCAGCTACATGCTACATTCTGCCCGACCTTGGGACTTACAATGGACTTGAATTAATGGCTTGCCATGTGGTTTGGTAACATCAGGCTGTGCCCTTTCAATTGTCAACCTTGGATTTTTCAGCCTCAGTAGCCAGCAGCTGTTTGAGTAAGAAACACCTCTAGCTCCAGTGGGCCAGGAGCAGGAGGCAGAGCTGACCCCAAGGCTGAGGGGCTTTCACCCAACCCCTAGAGAATGGCACTTTGAACTTGCACTTAAAGCCTCAAAATTGTAAGAATAAACTCCTGTTTGTTCAAGCCATCCCATTTGTGGTATATTCTTCTCAGAGCAATACTAGGTAACCAGAACACCCTTCAAGCCTGGAACTAAACTCAACCCCCCTGGCTCAACTTTCAACCAAACAATAGATAAGCCCATAAAATAAACAATAACACTAGAGGGGTATGCAGTCCTTAGAACAATAAACCATATGAGATCAGAAGGGCAGCATTTGTCTGGGTATAAAGCTCAGTGCCTGCTTTTCCCTTGGGGCAGCTTTTTATTAAGGCAGGGGCCTGGGGTAGGCTGGCCCGCGGCTTGGAGGCTGTTTTTCACTTGGGGGTGGCTCTATTTTAAGAACATTGCCTGAGGTAGGCAGGTGCAGAGGGGTTAGGAACAACTAAGGGAGGCGAACTTGTCTGTCAGTTTGTGGTCCTGTGGTGGTTGCTGTAGATTATGCCACTGTGTTGCAAAATGCCAGCAAGGTTACCCATGGTAGACAGGTTTCAGGGGAGCTTCCAGGGAAGGACAGATTCAGAAGAAGGAAGAGGTCATCCGCTTCTCAAAGAATTGGCCACTGAAAACCTTATGAATAGCAATGAAACACTGTCTGATATATTACTGTGAAACTTTATGAATAGCCCTGAAACATTGTTTGATATGGTGCCGGAAGATGAGCCCATGGAGGTCAGAAGTCACTCAAAATTTGACTGGGGAAGAGCTGACTCAGAGTAGAGACAAGCTCAACAATATGGATAGAGTAAAGCTTTCAGGACCTCTGTTGGTTGATGTGGCACAATTCAAAATGAGTAGAAACAGATGTAAACATTCATTAATAATTAGAACATGGAATATATGAAGTATGAATCTAGGAAAATTGGAAGTTGTCAAAAATGAAATGGAATGCATAAAGATTAATATCCTAGGCATTAGTCAGCTGAAATGGACTGGTTTGGGCCGTTTTGAATCAGACAACCATATGATCTACTATGCTAGGAATGACAAATTGAAGAGGAATGGTGTGGCATTCATTGTCACAAAGACTGTTTCAAGATCTGTCCTGAAGCACAACGTGTCACTGATAGGATAATATCCATACACCTACAAGGAAAACCAATTAATACTCAAAAACAAAACAAAACAATCTCATTGCTATTGAGTTGGATTCAACTCATAGTGACCCCTTCTTGTGTTTACAAGGCAGTATCAACTACAGGAGTAGATTGCCCAATCTTCCTTCCAAGGAGTGGCTGGTGTATTTGAACCACCAGCCTTCTGTTAGCAGTCAAATGGCTTAGGCACTACACCACCAAAGCTTCCCAGTTAATACTACTATCATTCAAATTTACACACCAACCACCAAAGCCAAAGATGAAGAAATTGAAGATTTCTACCAACTTCTGCAGTCTGAAATTGACCAAACATGCAATCAAGATGTGTTGATTATCACAGGGTGACTGGTATGCAAAAGTTGGAAACAAAGAAGAGTTACCAGTAGTTGGAAAATATAGCCTTGGTGATAGAAATAATGCTGGAGATCACATTATAGAATTTTGCAAGATCAACAACTTATTCACTGTAAATACCTTTTTTCAACAACACAAATGGTGGCTATACACATGGACTTCACCAGATGGAATACACAGGAATCAGATTGACTACTTCTGTGGCAAGGGGCAATGGAGAAATTCAATATATTTGGCTAAAACAAGGCCAGGAGGTGATTGTGGAGACCACCAACTGCTCATATGCAAGTTCAATTTGAAATTGAAAACAATTAAAACAAGTCCATGAGAGTCAAAATATGACCTTGATAATATCCCTCCTGGATTTAGAGATCATCTAAAGAATAGATTTGATGTATTGAACACTAATGACCAAAAACCAGAGGAATTGTAGTATGACATCAAGAACATCATCCATGAAGAAAGCAAGAGGTCATTAAAAACACAAGAAAGGAAGAAAAGACTAAAATGGATGTCAGAAGAGACTCTGAAACTTGTTCTTGAGCAGAGAGTAGCTAGCTAAAGCAAATGGAAGAAATGACAAGATAGAAGAGCTGAACCGAAGATTTCAAAGAGCAGTTCCGGCAGACAAAGCCAATTACTATAACAAAATGTGCAAAGACCTGGAGTTAGAAAACTGAAAGGGAAGAACATGCTCAGCATTTCTCATGCTGAAAGAACTGAGGAAAAAATTTAACTCTCAAGTTGAAATATTGAAAGATTCTATGGGCAAAATATTGAATGATGCAGAAAGCATCAAAAGAAGATGGAAGGAATACACAGAGTCACTGTACCAAAAAGAATTGGTTGATATTCATCCATTTCAGGAGGTGGCATATGATCAAGAACCAATGGTACTGAAGGAAGACGTCAAAGTTGCACTGAAGGAATTGGCAAAAAAACAGGGCTCCAGGAATTGACGGAATACCAACTGAGATGTTTCAACAAATGGATGCCCTGCTGGAGGCACTCACTCAGTTATGCCAAGAGATTTGGAAGACAGCTACTTGGCCAGCTGACTGGAAGAGATCCATATTTGTACCCATTCCAAAGAAAGGTGATCCCACAGAATGTGGAAATTATCGAACAATATCATTAATATCACATGCAAGTAAAACCTTACTGAAGGTAATTAAAAAACGGTTGCAGTAGTATACTGACAGAGAGCTTCCAGAAGTGCAAGCTGGATTCAGAAGAGGACCTGGAATGAGGGATATCATTGCTGCTGTTAGATGGATCTTAGCTGAAAGCAAAGAATACCAGAAAGATGTTTACTTGTGTTTTATTGACTATACAAAAGCATTCAATTGTATGGATCATAACAAATTATGGATAACATTGAGAAGAATGGGAATTCCAGAACACTTAATTGTACTCATGAGGAACCTGTACATAGATCAGGAGGCTGTCATTTGAACAGTCTGCAGTATGGATTACATCTCAATATAAAGAAAACAAAAAAATCCTGACAACTGGTCCAATAAACAGCTTCATGGTGGATGGAGAAAAGATTGATGTTGTCAAGGATTTCATATTACTTGATTCTACAATAAATGCCAATGGAAGCAGCAGTCAAGACATCAGAAGACATATTGCATTGAGCAAATCTGTGCAAAAGACCTCTTTTGAGTGATGAGGAGCAAAGATGTCTCCTTAAAGACTAAGGTGCACCTAACCCAGGCCATGGTAGTCTCAATCACCTCTTATGCATATGAGAGCTGGACAATGAATGTTGTTGTTGTTATGTGCCGTCGAGTCGGACCCAACTCATAGTGACCCCTCCTTGGGTTTCTGAGGCAGTATCACTACGGAAGTAGATTGCCCCATCTTCCTTCCAAGGAGTGGATGTTTGTTGTTGTTGTTATGTGCCGTTGAGTCGGACCCAACTCATAGCGACCCCTCCTTGGGTTGCCAAAGCAGTATCACTATGGAAGTAGATTGCCCAACCTTCCTTCTGATTCCAAGGAGTGGATAGTTGATGCTTTTAAGTTGTGGTGTTGGAGAAGAAGCTAAGAGTACCATGGACTGCTAAAAGGACTAACAGATCTGTCCTGGAAGAAGTGCAGCTTGAATGCTCCTTGGAAGTGAGAATGGCCAGACTTCGTCTCACCTGCTTTGTTCATGTTGTCAGAAGGAACCATTTCCTGGAGAAGGATATCATGCTTGGTAAAGTGGAGGGTCAACGAAGAAGGGGTAGGCCCTCAATGAGTGGCTGCAATGATGGGTCAGGTATAGCAAGGATCATGAGGCTGGCACAAGACTGGGCAGTGTTTCCTTCTGCTGTGCATAGGGTCACTATGAGTTGGAGATGACTCAGCGGCTTCTAACAACAACAACAACAAAGCTCAGAAGGCAGGAAGAGATAGGAAAGAAAGATGAAGGGAAATGGTAAACACAGGAAGAAAGTGGGAAGAGTGCTGTTATATTGTGGGGATTGGAATGACTGTCACAAAACAAAATATGTATGAGCTATTGAACAGAAAACCAATTTGCTCTGTAAACTTTCACCCAAATCACAATAAAAAATAAACAAATAATGATGATAATCGACACTAGGCCAATCCCCAAAATGCAAAGATAATTTACGTCCCCCCTTTTGCATTTCTCCATCTCTGACACCAAACACTCGTGACATTTTTTTCTCTCTCTGACCCTAACCATCCAGAGTTAGCTCTTTACAAAATGATTGCCTGCACAGCCCTCTTCTGTCCACCAGCCACCCAAGGCTGGGGTTTTTACCAGTCAGAATTGTCCTAAGCAAGGGCCAAATCTGCCAATGCCAGGGCTTGCTGGTCCTCACGGCCTCCAGTGGGTTCAATAATCCACTAGAAAGACTCACAGAATTTACAGAAAGGGGTATTTTCCCTATAACCTTTTTAATATAACCGCAAAAGAACACATATGAAGAGATGTACAGGCAAAGTGTGGGAAGAGTTTTTGGCAAGGAGCTTCATGTCACCAGAGATGTACCAGTCTTCCCATGTGCCTCATTACCCAAAAGCTCAAAGGGAAGCTCCAAGGTCCAAAACCAAAACTAAACCAAACACACTGCCACGGAGTCGGATCCAACTCATAGTGACCCCTCCTTGGATTTCTGAGGCAGTATCACTACAGAAATAGATTGCCCAACCTTCCTTCTGAGGAGTGGCTGGTGGGTTTGAATCACCAGTCTTCTGGTTAGCAGTCAAATGCCTTAGGCACTATGCCACCAGAGCTCTTTCCAATGTCCAGGGTCCTATATAATAGTCATTGGGGCCTCAACCTATATGCTTGACTCAGACCTTAATGCAGCCAATGACTGATTGAATCACTGAATATGCAAGAACGATTCCATCATAGACAAGCCCACCCACCCATCCTACCTCCAACCTCTGACTTTTTCTTGAAGTTAATTCAGTAGGTGTGGTCCTTGAGCTCCCACCTCCTTTGCCATGTTTAAGTGTTGCCTAGCTGCTTTAGAAAAACAAAGACACCTTGAATTGCTGGGCAATTCCAAGGGCTATTTTTAGAAACCAAAGACAAAAGGCCAAATAGAGTTCTTTGTTCCACAAAATCTTATAGCAGAACTGACTCTATCTTTGTTTATGATGTTTCTAAGGCTATTATAGTCTTTTTTTTTTTTTTTTTCTCCTTTCTTGCCTGGCCAATTTCACTTTTACTTCAAGGCCTATTTTCCATTGTCTCCTTTACAGAAGGCTGGCGGTTCAAACCCACCAGCCACTCCTCGGAAGGAAGGGAAGGTTGGGCAATCTACTTCCGTAGTGACACTGCCTCAGAAACCCAAGGAGGGGTTGCTATGAGTTGGGTCAACTTGATGGCACATAACAACAACAAATTTTTCTTTCTCACTTCTTTTTTACTGTCATCTTAAATTACTGAATGCAAATCTCGTAATATTAGCTCAATTTACACATGATTATATCCTTCTCTCCAACTAGCTGTGAACTACTCACAAGCAGGAGTAGCCTCGTCTTATTGTATCTCTTTGCTAACTCCCAGCACTTATCCTAGCACTGCATCTTGCATACAGTAGGTTTTCAAAAATTATTTGTTGATTTGGTTTTGATCTTGAGGGAAGACTTAAGAAGGCCTCTTTCAGCACATAGCTCAGTGCTTAATGAAAGCAGCAGGGTCACTCATGGTGAAAACTCAAACCAGGAGTGAGGATAGGAAACTGACAAAGCCATTTTGATTCTCCTGGAATCCAGATTTCTGGATTAATGGAATTGAAGTGAGCCACCTAGGCCATTCTCCCTCAGGTGTCCTTTTGAACCTTGAGTCTTAAAGGAGCTGGTTCCCTAAAATCACCTTCAAGTCACCTTCAAGCTAAACAATAACCTAGTAAGCAGCTTAACAGCAAGTGTTTTGCCTTAGGCATTGAGTTCTTTTGGGAAATTAATCTTTGTGCTTCCAGAAGCAGGAATACCAGGGTCTGGCTAGAGGCATTATTTTAGGCTGTATGGGGATCCTTGGTGATTCTGTTTCTGTAACCAAGGGACTCTGAAATCCTGCTAGTGCTTTGATGTTATCTCCTGATAATGACCTATATAACCTGCTTTCACCATCTCCTCTTCTGAGTACCTTCCTAATACGTTCCTGTTGATGCTGCCTGATCCAAATCACACCTACTCACAAAAATACATTCTGTTACAATAATTTTTGGTGTTTCTCTAAGCATTTAGGTTTTTGATAAAACAAAACCCTGACAGTAAAGATGCATGTAGTGCTTAAGTAGGCAACGGATTCAAAGAAAGGGAAGTGCACAACTGATCACAATTGAGCCAGTTTAAATGGGAAAGTCTTCTAGAATGCCTGAGTTTTGAACAGACTTTTGAAGAAAAGACTAGCTTTGACTCAGAATTTAAAACTTCTTATCTAGGATAGTAGCCCTTGGCATTGGAAATCTGTTCCACTTTTTATTGGTGTTGGGTGTTATCAAGTTGATTAAGACTCATAGACCACATGTAATAGAGTAGAACTGCCCCATAGGATTTTCTTGGCTGTATTTTTTACAGAAGCAAATCACCAGGTCTTTCTCCCACGGAGCCACTGGGTGGGTTCAAATACCCAATCTTTCCATTAATAGTGGAGGACATAACCATTTGTGCCACCAGGCCTCCTTATTCCACTGTTGTTGTTGTTATGTGCCATCGAGTCAGACCCGACTCATAGCAACCCCTCCTTAGGTTTCCGAGGCAGTATCTCTATGGAAGTAGATTGCCCAACCTTCCTTCCGAGGAGTGGCTGGTGGGTTTGAACCCCCAGCCTTCTTGTTACCAATCATGTGCCTTAGGCACTATGCTACCAGAGCTTCCCCTTATTCCACTAGCAAAGCCTAAATTAATATCTCCTACAGGATGCCTGCACCAAATAACTTGACATATATAAGAGGGCAACAATTCTAACAAACAACAAGTCTAAGATTATATATGGATGGGTACAGAAATATTTGTATACAAGTAAATAGAGATGAAAACAGATAGAAGTATCTATGTTGTTGTTAGGTGCCACTGAGTCAGTTTCACCTCATAGCGACCCTATGTACAACAAAATGAAACACTGCCTGGTTCTGGGCCAGTCTCACAGTCTTTGCTATGATTGAGCCCATAGTTGCAGCCACTGTGTCAAATCATCTCGTTGAAGGGACTTCCCCTTTTTTATGGACCCTCTTCTTTACCAAGCATGATATCCTTCCCTAGGGCATGACCAAAGTAAGTGAGATGAAGTCTGGCCATTCTTGATTCTAAGGAGCATTCTGGCTGTGCTTCCTCTAAGACAGATGTGGTAGTTCAGTTTGTGTGTCAACTTGGCTGGGCCTGGTTGAGTGGCTGGGCAGCTGGATGTAGTATTCCCCATGATGAGACTGGTAATCAACTCCATGGTGGAATCTACTGTGGGCAGCTGAGTAGCTGCCTTAGGGATGTAGTATGCTTCCTGTATATAAGAAACAGCTTTGGGAATGGTCTCTAGCTTATGGTACACTTGGATCCTACATGTAGCCGTGTCATTGTTCAGCAGCCTGCCATGCACTGGCAACCTGGGGATTTACAATGGACTTGCATTAATGGCCTGCTGTGTGGTTTGGTAACATCGGGACTATCTTTTCACTTGGCAGCCTTGGGCTTGGCAGCCTCAGCAGCCAGCAGCTGTCTGAGTGAAGAAAAGCCTCTAGCTTCAGTGGGCTGGGAGCTGGAGGCAGAGCTGAAGCCCAAGGGTGAGGGGCTTTCACCCAGCCCCTAGAGCCTGGCACTTTCAACTTGGATTTAAAGCCTCCAAATTGTAAGAGAATAAACTCCTGTTTTTTAAGGTCATCCCATTTATGGTATATATTCCTGTCAGAGCGGCACTAGGTAACCAAAACAACAAATTTTTTTTGTTGTTTTGGTAGTCCATGGTATTTCAATATTTTTTTGTCAACACCACAATTCAAATGCACTGATTCTTCTGTAGTCTTCTTTATTCACTCTCCAGTTTTCACATGTATACGAGGCTATTGAAAATACCATGGCTTGGGTCAGGTGCACCTCAATCTTCGAAGTGACATCTTTGCTCTTCAGCACTTTAAAGAGGTCTTTTGCAGCAGATTTTCCCAGTGCAATATGCCATCTGTTTTCTTGACTGCTGCTCTCATGGGCATCGATTGTGGATCCAAGAAAAATGAAATCCCAGTCTTTTCTCTGTTTATCATAATGTTGCTTATTGGTCCAATTGTGAAGATTTCTGTTACCTTTATGTTGAGATGTAACCCATACTGAAGGCTGTATGTAGTCTTTAATCTTCATCAGTAAGTGTTTCAAGTTCTTTTTGCTCTCAGCAAGCAAGGTTGTATCATTTGCATATTATTGTTAATAAACCTTCCTCAAATCCTGATGCCACATTCTTCTTATTATTATCCAGCTTTTCAGACTATTTGCTCAGCATACAGACTGAATAAGTATGGTGAAGAGATATAACCCTGATGCACATATTTCCTGCTTTTAAACCATGCAGTATGCCCTTGTTCTGTTAAAATGAGTGCCTCTGGTTTTTCTACAGGTTCCTCTTGAGCATAATTAAGTGTTGTGGAATTCCCATTCCTTACAGTGTTACCAATAATTTGTTGAATGCCAATGCCTTTGCATAATCAGTAAAACACAGGTAAACATCTTTCTGATATCCTTTGCTTTCAGCCAAGATCCATCTGACATCAGCATTGATATCCCTCTTTCTCTGCCCTCTTCCAAATCTATCCTGAAGTATTTATGTTGTTGTTATGTCCCATCAAGTCGGACCCAACTCATAGCAACTCCTCCTTGGGTTTCTGAGATGGTATCACTGCGGAAGTAGACTGCCCAACCTTCCTTCTGAGGAGTGGCTGGTTTGAACCACCAGCCTTCTGGTTAGCAGTTAAATGCCTTAGGCACTCTGGTTAGCAGTTAAATGCCTTAGGCACTCTGCTACCAGAGCTCATCGAATGGGATATATATAATATAAATACATATTTAAGTAGGCAGGCACATATAGTCATTAAAGATACAACTATGGATAAACAGCTATAACCAAACATGTTTTAATATCGGTTTTCTAGGTGAAAAGGCTTAATTAAGACTATAATCTCATGGCACAAGTCAGTCATCCTAATGAAGTGGGTAATGTCTGGGGTCTTAAAAGTCTGTGAGTGGCCATCTTAGGTACAGCTATTGGTCTCTACTTATTAGGAGCAAAAGCATAAGAAGGTAACCAAAATCACAGAGAAAAAACAAATCTAGAAGGCTGATAACCTATGTGAGCCAGGACCTCAACTACCCTGAAACCAGAACTTTGTTACCAACACTAACCAACCTGACTAGAGGCACAATAGATGATCCTGATTAGAATGGGAGGAAAATGCAGAACAAAACTCAAATTCTCAAGAATGGCCAGATTCACTGGACCACCTGAGAGGAGAGACCTCCCCCAGACTATCACTCTGAGGTGCTCTTTAAAGTTGGAACCACAGCTATCACCTGGGATTACCTTTTAGCAGAAAAGCAGAATGACACACAAAATAAAGAATATTGCCCTGTAGATCAGTGCTTGTAAAAATAGCATAGTGGCAGCAGCAGCATCTAACCTTTTTGTCCAACTTCACAAGGGGAAAGGAGAACTAACATTGGCAGGCCAAAGCTTATTTCTATGAGGTGGAGGTTAGACATACCTCCTTTCTCCAACTTTTTACCAATTCTGACACCAGCCATTTCCTACTCATCTGCTGGGTTCTAGAATTCATTGCAGTGGCCACCCAGAACTCCCAGACCATACTCACACTTATGGGGTTTATTAGTGAAATAACAAGTTATGACTCAATGTAAGAAATGACTCTGGATACAGCTCTTCGATCAGGACAGTGTCTTCTCAGCCATGCCCGCAGGCAAGCCTCTTCCTGTTCCTTGGTACCTCAGCCCCTCAAGCCTCTTAGGGCTCTTGACTCAGTCTCTGTCCAGCTCAGATAAGTGATACAAACCTCTTTAGCTCCACCAATAAGTGCCACGGGGCACCCACTCCACCAGTAAGCCTCAGCCTGAAGGCACTTAGATCTCTCGCTATGTTGGTTGGCACATCCACTGTAACTGCCCTGCTAGGTGAGTTGGGAAGCCCACTGCACCAGTCTCCTGGTTCTGGCATAGCCATTTCTCTGCTGCTGCTTCTCATCAACTCACACATCTCTGGTATTACAGCTTTCTCTCTGTCTGCTGGGTATAGGGAGCTCTCAGTGCAAGAACCTTGCATACAAAGGAAGCATTCTGCTACCCTTTCTTCTTGGTGGTAGTCAACCCCTGTCCATCTCTGGGATATCTCACTTTAAGCCTAGTGGTGTGACAGAACTGACCAATCCTTTCACTAGGGTTCCATGCACCTTACTTGCATTATTAGCAAGGTATCCAATCCTGTTGGTGAAGCACATCATTTGCATAGTCCCACCCAGTTATTTGGTGGGAATTACGAAACCATAGTGAGAAAGGCCATATAAAAGTGATCTGTAATACTACAGTGCTCTACTAAGAAAACATGTAAGTCAAGATTTAATCTAAAGCAAAACTTAGAAGATAAATGGGCAGGGAAACTAGAGTATTGTAAATAGAACAACCAGAACACAATTAAACAGAATGTTGACACAATGTGGAAAATGTAACTAATGCCATTGGTCAGTTTGTGTGGAGATTGTCAAACAGGAATCTAACTTCCTGTGCAAACTTTTACCAACATAATAAAATATTTCTTAAAAATAATCTCTCCTTAGAACAACTGGAAAGAAACTCAACAAAGATGCAGAAGAGCTAAACAATACAATCCACCAACTTGGCCTT
>NW_006922159.1:1474108-1483985 GCF_000298275.1 Orycteropus afer afer
AGACAAAGTATATGTGAACTGCTGTATGAAAAGTGAATTTACTCTGTAAATCTTCACCCAAATCCTAATAAAAAAAAAAAAAAGAAAGAAAAAAATAATCTCTCTTATTAGTTGATGTATGGGCTGACATTACATTTCTCTCCTAAAGATAGCAGGCAGAGCACAAAATGGGCAATGAGAGGCATCTGGACAATAAATGTTGGAAGTAGGAGGAAGTGGTGATTACTTTGGTGCCTCCGTGATGGGGCATTGATTTGAGAGGTGAAAATGGTCCAGGACACACTATTGCTTGATTCCAGTGGACATCATTCAGAAGACAGTATCTAAACCCCTGTATGCTACCTGGAAATGAGACTTTAAAGGAGAGACTGACAACCCATCTGCTTCCAGGTTTGTGAGAGTTGGGTGGGGAGAGGTCATAGGGATAGGGAGTGGTACAGACAATACATAATGTTAAAACTCACTCTAGGGCTCTGCTTAGAGTCTATGACAAAAATTACACTATTAATTTTAAAATAAGAGCTCACACTCAAATGGTTATTTTACAAGTGCTTTGCATATTTATCAGCAGATGCTGAAATCACTTTTCTACCTGCCATAAGGCCCTTTCCCTTGCAGTCACCCTCCTATTATCTCCCTAATGAACCTAGGCCCTTGAATCCCTAACATTCTTAGAGTAAGCTCCCCAACCTGCATCCTGACCCATGTCCTGCAGCATCTTAATTTCTACTTTGTTGAACTTCCTAGGGAACTCTGAGAGCCCAGCACTGCCTGCATTGATCCTATAGGATTACTCTTAAACTTTGGAAGATGGTGCCATCCTCTGTGCTCACACCTTGTCCGTGTTGTCCAGGAGATCCTCCCATATAACAGAGGCAGGAGTCTGAGATATTTAAGTCATTTTCGAAAACAAACATGAACATGCTAAAGAGATGATAGAACATATGTCCTAGTTACCTAGTGCTGCTATAACAGAACTATCACAAGTGGGTAGCTTTGACAAACAGAATATTCTCACAGTTTAGGAGGCTAGAAGTCCAAATTCAGAGCACCAACTGTAGGAGAAGGCTTTTGTTTTCTGTCAGCCCTGGGGAAGATCCTTGTCTCTTCAGTTTGTTTTCTGGTTTCTTGGAGATCTCCATGTGGCTTGGCATCTCTCTTCCCCCATCTCTGCTTGCTTGTTTGCTTGCTTGTTCAGTCTCTTTTATATCTTAAAAAAGCTTGATTTAAGACTACCCTACACTGATCCTGCCTCATTAGCACAACAGAGACAACCCATTCCCAAATGGGATTATAACCACAGGCATTGAGGTTGAGATTTACAACACATATCTTTAGGAGACACAGTTCAATCCATAACAGTGTATAAGAGTCTTGTCATCCCAGTCTGCTCAGCAGCTGTGCGACATGGATTAAGAATGCTAAGAACACAGCTGCTGCTGTGGCTGTTGCTGCTGTGTGTTGGGAAAAAAAAAAAATAATGATGCCTCTATCTCTGAGAACTCAGAGCTAATTATAAATATGCTCAATGGTAGTTTACCCAAAACCTTATTATTTTATTTCCCTTCTCTGCCCTCCTCTGCACCAAAGAGGCCTGACCTAGGGAGTGGGGGTGGGAGGATATTTGAGAGAAGTGACCTGGGAAGGAGTCAGAAAGGAACTTCTGAAAAGCTGACTTTCCAGTTTGGCTGGCCAGTACATCGCCAGCCAGCCCATCACTCTCTTCTCCCAAACATGGCTTCCCATAGAGCAGAAATTATCACTATAATTCATTTTTAGCTGGTGGGAAATGACTGGTTTGAAAGAGGAAGACAGGTAAACAGTCTGCAGTGGTTCTTAAACCTACTTAGATTAATTGAGTACAGGGGCGTCAGGAAATTTAATATATTAGGACTAAAATGATGTGAATTTTTTTTTTTTTTTAGTAAACTGGTTGACCAGTGGCTGTCAAGTCGACTCTGACTCTTGGCAGCCCCATGTAAGTGAGAGGACAACTGCCTCACAGGGTTTTCAATGGCTGATTTTTCAGAAGTAGATTGCCAGGTGGATTCTAATTTTCAAACTTTTGGTTAGCAACTGAACACATTAACCATTTGTACCACCCAGGGAAGGTACCAACAAAAGTATTTAGTTTCTTTTTCTATATATGGTAGGAAAAAACCTAATTAAATTGTAAAAATTTGATTCTACTCATTAGTAAATTTTCCCTCTGCAAAATGGGAAGATAGCACCATAGTCTGAACTATAAACAAAAACAACAACAAAAAAAAACTCACTGCCATCGAGTCGGATCCCACTCACAGCGTCCCCTCCTTGGGTTTCTGAGGTGGAATCACTACAGAAGTAGATTGCCCAACCATCCTTTGAGGAGTAGCTGGTGGGTTTGAACCACCAACCTTCTGGTTAGCAGTCAAATGCCTTAGGCACTACGCCACAGAATTTAGTCTCAGATAAGTGTTTTGCATTGGGATAATCATGTTTTGGGGTTCCTATCCCCGGCCAGGAATAGCCAAAAGTGCAGGGTGCATAGCAGACCACACGGCTCACTTTTCTGTTGTTCTGTTTGCACCAGGGACATTAGAGGGAAGGAGATGTAACAGTCTCTGCTTTGGAACAATAAGAGTTCATGTGTCTTCTGCTGTGAAGCCCTGTGCAGGACTGTTTCAGGCCTAGGGGCTTCTCCTTCTCCCCTCATCATTAGGGATCATCCAGGGAGGTCAAAATGGATGATTTAAACCTTTCCCTCTACAAGATTTGATTGAGCCTATACTAGGTGCAAAGTCCCACTTCTAGGATTCTTTGAATGCCAGGTTAATGCCATTCAATCTGATTTGATTCCATCTGCAGAATAGACTACTGCCATAGCTTGTGAGCTCATCTCTACAACTTCCTGTAGAGGCTAGCTGGCTGGTCTGGTCTAGTTCATAGTTGTTTCTAGATAATGGATGGCAATACTGTAACGAAATGGGCGGGAGTTGCAGTGAGATAGAGAGGAGGGGATTATAAGGACACCAGTGCTAGAGGAGATCACACATGTGAATGACTTGGGGAGCTTGTTAAACTGCAGACTCTAAGTTAGTAGGTCTGATTGGAACCTGAGATTCTATATTTCTAGTAAGCTCTTAGGTGATGCTGATGCTCAAAGTGACCACACTTTGAGTAGCAAGATACTAGATGAACTTTAAAGTCCTTTTCTGATTCTTTAAATGTAGTCCAATTCAATAGTATTCATTGAGAACTTATGTTCATTGATGCCTTCAGGTAGGCCATAGAAGTATAAGAGTAGTTCCTGCCTTCAATGAGGTAACCTATATGGGGAAAGTTGGACAGATAGCTACAAATTCCACAAATAAAGTGATGACTCAAACTTCTAGTTCAACCTCTGAGTGTCTACACTTTTATTTAGAAAGGCATTTTTCCTGACATTTTATATCAATGTCTTTCCAAGAAATTTGGTCTCAATTTCTTTGAGGAAGCTACAGACATGATAGGAGCTCTGGTGGCATGGTACCTAAGGCACTTGACTGCTAATCAGAAGGCTGGTGGTTCAAACCCATCAGCCACTCCTCGGAAGGAAGGCTCGGGAGCTCTGGTAGCATAATGCCTAAGGCACTTGATTGCTAACCAGAAGGCTGGAGGTTCAAATCCACCAGCCACTCCTCAGAAGGAAGATGGGGCAATCTAGTTCTACTGCCTTGGAAACCCGAGGAAGGGTCGCTATGAGTCGGGTCTGACTCGACAGCACATAACAACAACAACAACAACAACAACAACAACAACAGAGGCATGATATATAGTAGTTTAGCACCTGGGCGGGGGTGGGTGAAAAGAAGAAGGAAAAAAAATGAAGAAGAACAGGAGGAGGAGAAAGGAGATCAGTTAGATGAGAAAGTAAAAGTTTCTTTCTAAGCCCACAGGGGAACAGGAGAGTGAGCTACATACCTAAGAAAACTGAGAGTGCACCAGCCACATGCACAAGGCAGCCCTGGAAAAGGATACCCCTGACCCCAATATTCCAGAGAGGAAGTAGACAGGGGAGATGCTTAGCAGGGACTGGCTAACACTATGGGCTGGGGTCATACACGCAACTGCAGTAATGACCATTGGGTCCACAGAAGGGCCAGTGTACACCTTTGTTTTCCCAAACTAGGATTGGCTACTCTGATCTCTAAGATTTAGCTTGTAATGGCAGGGGTGTGGGAGGGAAGTTGGAGCTAGTCAGGGGACTGGGGAAAATATAAACAAGCCCCTGGAAAAAGTGATGGCTGCGGGGTGGGGGTGAGGGTAGAGAACACTTACTGGCACAAAGGAGTAAGGGGGCAGAACGACGGTAGGACCCCTTATGGCCTTGGCTATTAAATGAACAGTCAACAGCAACAGGCCAAAACACTTGCTGAGCAGGCCCTTTTGTAGTCAGTAGCTCAGGCCAGTCTCGTGATGTTTGGTGAAGGCAGAATCCACTTCCCTGAACAATCTTCCTCACACACCCCAGTTCTCCAGTCCTTACTTGCCCAGTCGTCATCTCCTTTACCTTTCCTCCACAGCAGCACTAGTAAGGTTGAAGGCAACTGAAAAACCTGATAGACACTCTCCCCTCTTTGTCCCTTGGTCCCCTCTTAACACACACAGTTACACACACACACACATCCCTAACCAGGCCAGTGACTAGTGCTTACTCAGAATTCACTTTCCAATCCCCCATGTGGAGCTGGTGGGGATTGGAAAAGCTGGGAGGGGGAGGGAAGGAAGAGGAGAATCAAACAGAAACCTTCTCATCTTTCTATCAGCAGCCATGCAAGGAATATTGTTCAGCATGGCACAAAAGCGGCACTGAAAATAGCTGCAGCCAGAGCAGGCCTGCCAACCACTGCCTGAGATAACGTCTACTTGGAGACACTGGTGTCTTTGTGGGGCTGTCAGTGTCCCTATTGTTCTGGAGCCTATTGCCTGGGGAATATTGTTCCCAGCTTTTGTCTCCCCCGGTTCACTTTTGTTTGCCTTTACTTACCATTTCATTCCTCACTCCCTTTGTGCTCTCCCATTCCCTCCTTTGTCTCTCCCTCTCTAAGCCTGCCTGTGGCTGTGGATTGGTGCCCAAGGAGACAATAGGCCCTAACCCCTCCCAACTTACAGCCCCACCCTGAACCACACACACCCATCTTTCCATTCTGCCGCTCCCTCTCCCAAGTGGCACCCAAGATGTCCCAAAGCCATAAGGGAGGGTGGGGTCCAAGCAACCCACTCCCCTCCTGGTAATGGAAGAAAGGCCAAAGGGATCTTTGGTTTCTATGAGGAAGTCAGTCGGGCAGGTCTGAATTTGGTCCCTGCCTCTTTCTGGATCACCTTTATTGTTTACAAAAAAAATTTTTTTAAAGCAACAAAGTAGGTTTTTGGTCCAGTCAAAGGAAGGACACTCTCATCCGCCACATCCCCCAAACCCTCTTTTAAGTGCCCAACATTCACTTCTCTGACCCGGGCACTCAGCTTTCTTCCCCCTCCCTCTCAGCCTCCTGGATCAAAGCGACTTCTGTTTATTTGCACATTCAAATCCAGACTGCCTCCAGTAACTCGATCTAGTCAGGCGCCAGGACCGTGCAAGAAAAGCCCTGTCTGCACCCCTTCCCCCCTCTAACAGCCATTTTGGCTGAACATGGTAAGGAAGGGGACAGGGGTCTCCTTGGGTCAGAGTTGGGAGTGGAAGAGGAGATGGGCAGTGAAGAAAAAAAAAAGAGAGAAACTGTCAGTCTCTTTAGAATGGCCTCTCCTCACCTCAAGTGGCAGGGGGAAACTGAGGCATCAAGAGATTTAGAAAATACAGGAATTGAACTCTGAGCTTGCCTGCCGAACCCACAATACACTCAGATAACCAACTCCAGTCCTGAAATGTCTTCTTACTTCTAGTTGAGAGAAGTCAGGTACTAGGTATCCATACTTAAGGGGCTGGGACTGACTTCAGCTTCTAAAGCAGTTAATAGAAAGTGTTTCTCTCTGGCCTGATACCTTCCTGCTTTGCTACAGATGGGGACAGTGACTGGAGAGTTGAGGAAACCTTTACTCTGGGGAGAGGCTGGGAGCAGAGATATAGTCTGAAACCAGAGAGGAATCTCTCCTCTCTTATTGTTCTAGTTCCAAGGACAATGGGAATAGTCTCCAGAGAGTCTTTGTGTCAAAAGCTGGAAATTGGGTAGGGGATTTTCAGAAAGTTTGAATGGAAGCCAGTCTTGGCTGTGAGGAGACTGGAGGAGGAGGAAGAAGAGGAGGAAGGGGAAGAGGAAGTGGAGGGGGCAGTCTGGGGTTAGGGGAAACGACTGAGCCCTAAGGACAAATCTGCCTCCCAGTTTCACTGCTTTCAATTCCAGATGGCCTATATTTGTTCTTGCTCTTCCCTTCTCTCCTAACTCCCTTCTCTGGGCAAAATTAGCTCTAGATTCTTGAACATAAAGAGAAGCAAAATAAGGTGTCCCTGCCTGGAGGATAGGAGCTCTGGTGGTGTAGTGCCTAAGCATTTGACTGCTAACCAGAAGGCTTGTGGGCCTTGAAGATAGGAATTGATTGTGGCACACCTTTACATTTTAGCAATAGCACTGAGGAACCATTTTAATTCTCCCAGAACCTAGATTTCTGGGTCCCTGGTGTTGGGGTAAACACACTCAGGCCATCTGCCCTTAAGTGTCCTTTTGAACTTTGAGCCTTTAAGGAACTATTTTCCTAAAGTCATCTTTACGTCAAATAGCCTAGTAAGCAGTTTAGCAGAGATTGTTTTGCCTTAGGCTTTGGGCTTTTTTAGAGAATTACCTATGTGCAGTTTTGGGGAGCAGCAACTCCTGTGTCCAACTAGAAAATGTATGACACATCCTTAATACCTCTTTTTCCTACTACCAACCAACCCTGGAAACCTGCGTGTTCTGATGCCATTTCCTGAGAAATTAACATGTCAATGACCTACTTAATCCAATTTCACTATCCCCTCTTCAGCACCTTTCTGATACCTTCAAGTTGATGCTGTGTGATTCAAATGGTATCTACTCAGAACAAAGGTATTTAGTTACACTAAATTTTGGTGTTTCTCTGTGCATTTAGGTTTTTGACAACACAGAGCCCAGAGCATGTTTGTTGTTGTTATGTGCCATCGAGTCAGACCCAACTCATAGCAACCGCTCCTTGGGTTTCTGAGGAGTATCACTATAGAAGTAGATTGCCCAACCTTCCTTCCGAGGAGTGGCTGGTAGGCTTGAACCGCCAGCCTTCTGGTTAGTAGTCAAATGTGTTAGGCACTACGCTACCAGAGCTCCCTCCGAGTATAGTAAGAGCTTAGTAAATGTATGAGGAATGAATGAATGAAGACATCTTATACTCTTGATCTCAGAAAATAATTTGACTATCCAGGGACTTCCAGGAAGGTAGACAGTAGTGAAAGTTTGAGGTGAGAAAAATCTAATGGTAGGGGACAGCGAGGATTCTGGGACAGGGCAGGCAAATTGAGTAGAGGGGGAAATACGGTTCCTGAGTAGCAATGACACAGCAATGCAGGATAATATTTGGCCTATAGAACAAAATCTCCTGCCTCTTCTTTTCCTGTTCACTGAATAGAGTCTGAGCTGAGCAAAGATACAGATGTGGTAACATCTCTGTGTAAATCTATTTGGTGACTTCCCTTTGCCTCTGGACATTTGTGAGGCACTAAATTTGGAATTCCTCAAAGACAGAGGCATCTTGACTGTTCATAGTACTCATCACAATTAACTGGTGCCTAGCCAACACTGAAGGCACTCAGTAAATGTTGGATTGAATTAACTGACATTTGTGAATTAATTCTGCCAATTCTACGATGCTAAAATGACATTTCAAGTTTGGTATATCCAATGATTTTGAAGTTTAATATTGTATCAGTTTTATAGTTAATGATTTGATCTTTGAAAACAGCCAATGGTCATCAAAATCAAAACATTTCCATATATTTAAAAATTGAGTCATATTCCCTCCAACCAGAATATAAGTGAGAGGAAGGAAGTAAGATAATGCAAAGCAATTAAAAGAGATGGCATAACAGCAATGCATTTGGTTTATTTGAGACAACTAGAATATTTCCCTTGTAGCTATGGATGGCCAATGAAATATAAGTGCAAAATAAGATTGTTTCAAAAGGGGCTATCTCACCTGAGAAGCATACCTTTTTGCCTTTCTCATTTTCCTCTTTGTCCTGCCAGGAATATGATTGTGATAGCTGGAGCTCCAACAGATATTTTGTGGCCATGAAGGGACCTTGAATATGGAAACCTTGTGTTAAAGAAGGCCAAAGGAAAAGTATATGGGTCTCTGATGACTGAGAAGTCACAAACTGAGGAGCCTTAAACTGCTTACGTCTAAAGTTCTTTTATGTGAGGTGACAAAAAAGTTTTTTTCAGATTGTACCTTTCACTGTAGGCCTTTCCTATTAACGATCAGATACAACTCCTCACTAACACAATGGCATAACTTATGCCAATGAAGAAATAAATTTCTACATCAATTCTTTCCATTTGCTCAATTGGTAGGAAAAAGAAAAGGAGTCAGAATCAGAAGAGATATCCCATTGTCTCATAGAGCATGTGAATAATCCTGTGAGTTTTCAACATGAAGTTGCAAGCTGAGTTTGGAGGCAGGGGCCAGAGAGAGTACAATTGCTCTGTTCAGTACAGCAGGAGGGACATTCTGGGATTTCCAGGGAGCAGTAAAGAGCCCAATCATCACGCAGAAGGTTGCTATAGGTGGCTACGTGGGGATTAGAATAAAGAGGCAGCTGATATCTTGGATGAAGAAAAAAGGGAGTGAGGGGAATTCTAGAAAGTCACAGAACTGAAAAAAAAAGAAGAAAGCACAGAAAGTTATCAATATCAATGACACATGCACTGGAAAAAAAAAGAAAAACACTTTGCTGTTGAGTTGAGTCCATTTTAACTCATGATGCACTTAGAGTAAATCTGAATAGTCCTATACATTTCATTAGGGCCTGAGGACCATCATGTTTTTGCTACATTATACAAACATTGTTGTTGTTATGTGCCATTGAGTCGGACTCGACTCATAGAGATCCCTCCTTGAGTTTCCAAGGTGTATCTCTGCGGAAGTAGATTGCCCCATCTTCCTTCCAAGGGGTGGCTGGTGGGTTTGAACCACCAGCCTTCTGGTTAGCAGTCAAGTGCCTTAGGTACTATGTTACCAGAACTCCTTTATACAAACATGGGTGGTTCAAATTGATGAGTACAAGAGATAAAAACAAGTACTCCATTCAGAAATGCAAGAACCAAGTTTTGAGTCAGAAAGACAGATACAGCAGGTCCTGAAACCTCTTCCTCCTTCTCCAAACACATAAAATGAAAGATAAAGTAGATTTAAGAACTCATAGCTGCACACGAAAACAAGAAAGGGAAATCTTAAAAGCTAGCAAAGAGTAAAGACAAATTACCGGGCAACAAGAACCAGACTGACACCAGACTTTCTCATGTGTAACAGCAGATGTCAAAAAACAATGGAATACAATGCTGAAATAAAATAATGTTAAATATAAAATTCTATGACCAATTGAATTACTATGTTTAATTACTATGTTTAAGAGTACTGTAAAAAAGACATTTTTAATGTATATAAGAACTCAGAAATGTTACTATCTACAAATTCATACATAGATACTTATGTATCTATGTAACACATCATACATATATTACATTATAATTTTTTAAAGGAAATATATATATATATGTGTATATATATATATATATATATATATATATATGACACTATATCAAAAAACGACCACCCCTAAATCCCAGACACTTAAAATCACAAAAGTTTATTTCTCACCCATGTCAGTTCAACTGCAGGTCAGCTAGGGCTCTGC